>NW_016107328.1:10991134-11028207 GCF_001604975.1 Cebus imitator
TGGACAGGGAAAATGTGGCACATATACACCATGGAATATTATGCAGCCATCAAAAACGATGAGCTTGTGTCCTTTGTAGGGACATGGATGAACCTGGAAACCATCATTCTTAGCAAACTGACAGAAGAGCAGAAGATCAAACACCACATGTTCTCACTCATAGGCGGGTGTTGAACAATGAGAACACATGGACACAGGGAGGGGAAGACTACACACTGGGGTCAGTTGGGGGGAAATAGGGGAGGGATGTTGTGGGGTGGGGAGTTGGGGAGAGATAGCAAGGGGAGAGATGCCAGATGTAGGTGATGGGGAGGAAGGCAGCAAATCACACTGCCACGTGTGTACCTATGCAACAATCTTGCATGTTCTTCACATGTACCCCCAAACCTAAAATGCAATAAAATAAATAAATGGGAAAGAAAAAGGCAAGGTTCTTGCTGAGAGAATTAATGTGTATATTGAGCATATTAAGCAGTCTGAGAAGCAAGATATCTTCCTGAAACATGTAAAGGAAAAGGATCAGAAAAAGAAGAAAGCAAAAGAGAAAAGTACCTGCAGTGTCAACCTTCTCCACTCAGAGAAGCACAGTTTGTGAGAACCCATGGAAAGAAGCCTAAGTTGCTGGAACCTATTCACTATGAATTCACAGTGTAACCGGGAGAACATCCCCAGCTCCCAGTTGCAAAGAGGGTCTTGGCCTCTCTTATCCTGAAGAATGGGGAAAGGGGCCCCGGAGGCATGGTGAGCAAGACAGAGAGAGAGAGAAGAAGAGAGAGAGGAGAGAGAGAGAGAGAGAGAGAGAGAGAGAGAGAGAGCACGAGCGAGAGAGCGCATGCGCACACTCCCATGCTGTTGTGGGAAGGCAATACGTTCAGGTAAGGAGCAGGTGAATTATAACGCTTGAATGATTCCCTCCTTATTCATGTTCTCGTCCAATGAGAGGAGTTCTTTCAAATTTTCTCTGGAGTGATTGATCTCTGACTCTGATTGGCTACTTGGTCCACAGCCCTGAGTTACAGAGCCCCCTCCTCCCATAGCTTTCTGCGGGATTTTTGGAACAAAGGAGCCCCACCTGGTTTTCCCTACCTAGCCCACATGGGAAACCCAGACAAAGAGCTTTACATTTGAAACCCTTCTGGTTCCTGGATAAAGACGTGGAATCAGGAAACTCCTGACTTTGAAACCATGCCCCTTGTGACCCAGGAAGAGAAGTCCCTCAGTCCCCTCTCTGAACAGGAAAGTCCAACTGCTGTTGGGACACGGGTGTCCATCGCTCTTTAATTACTTCCTGCTGAATTGGGGCATAGAAAGGGCCCTGCAGTTGAGGTTTCCTCCAGAGGGGAGTCTTCCAGGGATGCAGGTTGATCCAGAGGTCCACGATAGAACTCACAAGCCAAGGACATCCAGAGTTTCATTTGCAGGACCATTTGTAGCCTCATGGCCTCAATTCTAGAAGAAACGATTTGAAAAGAAGGTTGAAGATGGGAGGCCCAAAGGCCAGCAATAATAGAATGGTTATAAATGGGCCTAGAAGAGGGTAGAGCCAGGATGCCCAGTTGTTAAACATGCTCCACAATCCTGTTTCTTGAAGGTCTTTGGCCCAGCGTTCAATTGGTCCCCAAGTTCCTTAACTTTGTTTAAGGCAATACCCGAGTGGTTTACAAAGTAGCAGCATTCTTCTCCCAAAAAGAGACAGGTTCCTCCTCTCTCTGCTATTAGCAGATCCAGGACTCTTTTATTTTGAAGAGTCACAGCAGCTAAAGAGTTAAGCTGCTTCTGCAGAGTTATGAGAGAATTAGCAACCTTTTCCATGTCATCATTTAACTCCTGAGATAGCTTATAGTAAAACTGAGTAGAGGTAGTAATTCCTCCAATGCCAGTACCAAGTCATCCTATTATTTTGGCCCCCACTATGAAAGGAATAATTGGGGTTTGCATATGGCGTGGCCTTGGCAAGAGAATTCTCTGCACCAGAGAGTTGGTATAAATCATCGTGGAGGGGGCACTAGGAAGGAGAGGAGGCATATTTCCTCAGGAGTATTGTTCAGGGAACGGTAAGCCAAGTGCCACAAGCAAAGAATAAGCCTGGTGCTAGGCAGTTGAGGCCTGGGGGTAAGTCAACCCAGCTTTGGCATAGGAAAACATTGGAATTGTTAGTAGAATTCACACAAGTGAATTTTGAGGTAGATGAAATTCGTAGATTGGTGACCGAGGGACCTATAAGCCCCGTATGATTTGAGGGAGAGTTTATAAGATGTAGGCCAATCCGCAGGGGCAACCGCATAGAGTCTGGTCGCAAATAGTAAAGTCAAGAGTGATAGTCCTGTTAATGCCAGGATGTAAGTTAGACTCATGAGTAGTTACTTTCCTGGGGATTTCACTGGAAAAGCAAATATAGATCCTCTAACGGCTCACAGGTGTACAAAGGGTCATCTCCTGGAACTTCAGGCTGTGGAGTAAAGGGTCTATGATTTTCTTCAGGAGGTGTCCAAGGATTCAGCTGAGTGTGATGAATCCACAAGTCAATTCCCACCACATTAACTGCCGTTGGGGTAGACAGAATAACTGAAAATGGCCCTTCCCATGATGAGCCTAGAGAGGGAGAGGCTGAGGGGAGAGACTTAACAAGCACTAAGTCTCCAGGGCAGAACAACTCTTTCTCCTTTGCCCTAGGGTATCCTTCAGGTAAGGTCCTAAGAGCCTGTTGGTACTTAGCCAAGGAGGTTATATCTTTTATTAGATCTGCTGTTTCCTTGTCTAATACGAGATCATTAGTAAGAAAGGGTTATCTATAAAGCATCTCATAGGGGCTGAGTCCTATTTTCTCTCTTTTTTTTTTTTTTTTTTTTTTTTTGAGACAGAGTCTCACTCTGTCACCAGGCGCCAGGCCGGAGTGCAGTGGCACGACCTCCGCTCACTGCAACCTCCACTTCCCAGGTTCAAGCAATTCTCCTGCCTCAGCATCCCGAGTAGCTGGGATTACAGGCACACGTCACCATGCCCAGCTAATGTTTTGTATTTTTAGTAGAGACGGGGTTTCACCATGTTGACCAGAACGGTCTCGATCTCTTGATCTCGTGATCCACCCGCCTCGGCCTCCCAAAGTGCTGGGATTACAGGCGTGAGCCACCGCGCCCGGCCCATGAGTCCTATTTTCTGAGGAGAGTTTTGAGCCCTTAAAAGTGCTATTGGAAATATATAAGGCCACGGAGGCGGGTTTCCTGTGCCAGTTTCTTTAAGTGTCTCTTAAGAATTCATTCATTTTTTTCCACTTTCCCTGAGGACTGAGGCCTCCAAGCACATTGGAGATGATATTGTATTTCTAATGCTTTGGAAATTTCTTGGGTCACTGCAGATTTGAAGACAAGGCCGTTATTACTTTGAAGACAGTGAGGGAGTCTGAATCTAGGGACTATTTCATTAATCAGGACTTTTATTACCTCTTGGGCTTTTTCTGTTATACAGGGGAAAGCCTCAACCCAGTCTGCATAGGTACCTACACATACTAACAGGTATTGATATCCCTGAGACTTAGGCATGTGGGTGAAGTCCATTTGCCAGCCCTCATGTAGGTAATGACCAGTTTGCTGTTTCCCAGGAGGAGCTTTGCAGTGTGCCAAAGGATTATTTTTCTGGCATATTTCACATCCATTGACTATTTGTTGGACAGCTTTGAAGAGGCCTTTTTCTGTAAACATAGATTTGGCCATTTGATGTGTATTCTCTATACCCATATGGAGGGTTTGACGTAGGGTTTTAAGTACATTCCACTGGCTGGCAGCAGGTAGGAGTACTTTTCCCTCCTCAGTAGCTAGCCATCCTGCAGGAAGATTATGTCCTTGGGAGGCTGCCCACTCTACCTCTTCTGATGAGTATTGAGGTCTAGTTCCCTGGAGAGGGTTTCCCCATATTAAAGGTCCTTCTGTAAATTCTTGTCTGGCTGCCCTTTTTGCCTCTAGGTCAGCTCGGCAATGCCCTCTGCTTCCTTCTGATCTCCTTTCTGGTGACCCTGGCAGTGTAAGACTGCTACCTCTTTGGGTTCTTGGACAGCTTGTAATAAGTCTAAAATTTCCTTATTATATTTAATGGGAGTTCCTGCTGAGGCTAGGAACTCTTTTTCCTTCCGTCTGGCAGCACGATCATGCAGAACCAGGTAAGCATATTTGGAATCTGTGTATATGTTTATTCTCTTTCCTGTTCCCAATTTTATAGCTTGAGTGAGGACTGCTAGTTCTGCCAGTTGGGCACTAGTCCCAGGAGGAAGGGAATAACTTTCAAGCACTGTTTGATCACTGACTACTGCATAGCCTTCCTTCCAAACTCCATTTTCCATAAGTGAACTTCCATCAGTGTATAGGTTAAGGTCAGGATTGGCTAGAGGAGTTTCTAAGAGATCCTCTCGAGCTGCATAGTTCTGGGCTATAACCTGCTGACTGTCATGTTCTTTGTCTGCCCCTTCCTCAGGCAGAAAGTAGCTGGATAGAGGGCTGCACATGTGCACTGCTGAAATACAGGCCCTTCAAGCATTAAGGCCTGATATTTGAGTAAGCAGTTGTCAGACAGCCATAAGCCTCCTTTAGAGGCCAGAATTCCAGCTATATCATGTGAAGTCCATACATTTACATCTTTCCCTTAACCTATTTTAACAGCTTCTGAGATCAATAAAGCCACCGTGGCTATGACCCACAAGCAGTGTGGCCAGCCTTTTGCTACTGCATCAATTTCCTTACTTAGCTATGCCACCAGTTGTGGTGTGGTCCCCCAAGTCTGGGTGAGAACCCCCAGTGCCACTCCTGACTTTTCCATAACATATAGGGAGAAGTTGTTCCCTGTAGATAGGCTTAGAGCTGGAGACTGCAGTAGTGCCTGCTTCAGGGTCTGAAATTCTGCCTCAGCTATGCGGTCCCATTGAATTAGATGGGTGTTAGCCTTTTGGGTTTCCTTAATCAGAGTGTATAGGGGTTTGGCTATTTCACCATATCTGAGAATCTACAATCAGCAGAAGCCAGTTATTCCTAAGATTTCCTGTAAATGTTTTAAGGTTTTTGGGTGGGGGAAGGCCGGTATGGATGGAGACACTCTCCATTAAGAGCCCGGGTGACCTTAAACAACTCCCAGGTATTTTACCTGCTGCCTACAAAGTTGGGCTTTTGATTTGGAAACTTTATATCCACAGGGGGCTAGAAAGTTTAGAAGGTCCTGAGTGGCCTGCTGACACTGGGTTTCTGAGTTAGCAGTTAAAAGTTAGTCATCCATATATTGAAGAACCAGGGTACCTGGACGTGAAAAATGACTAAGGTCCTGGGCTAGAGCCTGGCCAAACAGATGGGGGCTATCTTGAAAGCCCTAGGGTAACACTGTCCAGGTGAGCTGAGAATTCTGGTCTAAAGGGTCTTCAAAGGCTAACAGAAACTGGGAGTCAGGATGTAATGGAACACAGAAAAAGGCATCCTTCAGATCCGGGACTGTAAATCCGGACCTTAAGGATGTGCCTCTCCCGGTATTTGAGAGAACAAGGTGTATGGCTTGGGTTCAGCTGAGTATAAAGGGATCACAGCTTCATTAATAAGCCTCAAATCTTACACTAGCCTCATTTGTCCGTTAGGTTTTTGTACACCTAAAATTGGAGTATTACAAGGGCTGTTACAGGACCTCACTAGACCCCGAGATTTTAAGTTCCTGACAATATCCTGTAGCCCCTTTTTGGCTTCTGGTCTTAGGGGGTACTGTCTTTGGTAAGGAAAAGAGGTGGGATCCTTTAGCCTTATTTGAATTGGGCAGGCATTATGTACCCACCCAAATTGTCCCTCCATTGCCCACACATCGGTATTAATTCCTTCTTTAAATAATGGGCAGCACAGAGGGATTTCCTCTTTGACAATGTTCACATAGATAATGGTTCCTGCTCTGGCTAAGAGGTCCTGCCGTAGTAAGGAAGTGGGACTTTCTGGCGTGATGAGGAAGGCATGAGAGAAGAGCATATCTCCCCAGTTATTGCTTAAGGGCTGGGAGAAATATTGGGAGGCTGCTTGTCCTAGGACTCCTCGGACAGTTTCAGACTTGGAGGACAACTGTCCAGGACAGGAAAACAAAACTAAGATGGCCACGCCAGTGTCCAGAAGATCAACCTCTTGGCCCTTTATGGTTAGCTTTACCTGGGGCTTGGTGAGGGTTATGGCTTATGCTGGTACTTGCCCCAGGCACCCTCAGTCCTGCTGTTGGGTCATCTGGTTAGCCACCTCAGGCCCTGGGAACCTTCCTCTCCTGGGACAGTATGTCTTCCAGTGATCCCCTTGGCACAGTGGGCAAGGAAGAGGAGGTAATGCGTTCCTCTGGGGACAATTGTTCTTAAAGTGTCCCAGTAGGCTGCAGTGGTAGCAAGCTCTGCCAGACTGGTGGCTAACCTAAGCCTTTCCCTCTTTCGATCCCCTTGGGTCTGCTTGCCTGAAGGCCATGACTAGGGCTGTGGCCTTTCTCTTGTCCCTGCTGTCCCTTTCAGCCTGTTCCTCCCGGTCTCTGTTATAGAACACCGAGGTTGCTAGATTTAGTAATGATTCTAGACTCTGTTCTGGCCCCAGGGCTAGCTTCTGGAGCTTCCTCCTAATGTCCGCTGCTGATTACATAATACATTTGTCTTTTAGTATTAGCTGACCCTTGATGGAGTCTGGTGACAGGGGAGTATACTTTCTTTAGGCCTCCTGTAACCCCTCAAGGAAGGCTGTTGGGTTTTCTTCCTTTCCCTGAGTTATGGTGGATAACATTGCCTAGTTTATGGGCTTTCTCCTAGTTTGCCTTAATCCCTCAAGTATGCAGGTTAATAGGTGCCTATGGCTCCAGTCCCCACGTCCTGAGTCAGGATCCCAGAGAAGGTTCATGATAGGGACTGCCTGTCTACCTGCAGGGAATCTATCCTTCTCCTCTGACATCATTTGGTCATGTACTTGATACAGTGCCAGGTGTCCCCAAACTCCTGAGCCGCTGCTAGAGCAGCCTCTCTCTCATTGCTGGTTAAGGTCTGACTAAGCAATAACATGATATCTTTCCAATCCAATTCAAAGGACTGACCCAGGCCCTGCAAAACATCTGTGTACTTGTCCCAGTCATCTGAAAATTTTCCTAAGTCCACCTTGATTTGCTTTAAGTCAGAAAGTGAAAAGGGGTTGGGCCAAATTCTCCTTCTACTGTCTGTAGAGGACAGAGTTGGGGCACCCTAGTAGCCTGAAGTGCCTTGGCCGTTTTGGCCTTCGCTGACTCCTCCTGGATTATAGGAGCTGAGGAGACCTGGTCAGCATCAATGGAGGGAGGAGCCACAGGGAGTCCTAAATGTGGGATAGTCCTGAGGAGGGGCCAGTAGGGCATAGGTTACAAGCCTCACATAGCTGAGGATTATCCCTTAGAGGAAAGAAAACTTGCACACAGGGCACTTCAATCCATTTAGCTTCTCTCTTACAGAACAGATCTAATTGTAGAAGGATGTAATGATTTATACTTCCCTCAGGAGGCCAGGTTTCTCCACTCAGCAGAGGGTATTGCAGCCACACTGTTTGGCAGAAAAAAATGAGCTGCTTCTTCTTTAAAGATTGTGGGTCAAATTGGTCCCAGTTATCCAGGATACACTTTAAGGGTTATTTTGCCTTGAGAAGAGTAGCCACCCTTCTGAAATTGAACACAGGGATGCCCGCATCCCTGGTTATTCTTTGCAACTGCTGGCCCTGGGGCATTCCCCAGTTACAACACCTTGCTGTTTCCTTGCGCCCTAGATGCATGATCATCTTCTGGGACCCCCTTGTGCCGGGTTTAACCACACTTACCAGCGTCATGGGCACACCCTCACTGTCTAATGTCCTCTTTAGCCACCATAAGGACATGGGGGCTGCTGGGCTTAGTGGCCTTGTACTCCCACAGGGGGTACTTGAAGAACTAAGCCAGTGAGGCTTGGGCAATGGGTGCCAATATTCCCTAGCAAGAGTTCAATTAATATAGGCCTGACCATAAAACTGCCCTAGGAGGATAAACTTCTCGAGAAAGGCCTCTAAGCACAAGTCTTAAAGAAGGTAATGGCTGGCTGCATGGCTGAGGTCAGAACAATGCCCTGGAGACCCCACCTTCTCCCTTACCCCACTTTTCATTATAGGAATATGCCCTAGGATTGTGGGGCCTGTAATTAGCTACTGGAGCCTTGGACCAGGTCTGACTATGGTATTCTAGATGGAGAAGTTCTGCCATACGGACAGACAGCCAATCCTAGGCAAGACAAATTGTACATGATCAGATTTTGGCACCACTCAGTAGAATTGGGAAATTGTGGGTGACAAAAAAAAAAAAAAAAAAACCAGTGTCCTATAGCTTCCAGTACCCTCTAATAGACTCTGGCTCCATTAGGACATAACCTAGCACTGCAGACTAAGGGAACTGGCCCTGTGTATTTATCCTGCAGGAGGTCCCCACAGGCATCAGCCTGAGGGCACTACAGGCAAGGGTCCCTAGACTGCCACCCCAGGAGCCTCAAAGTCCTAGCAAGAAGGGTAATAGCCTCATATGTAGGAAATATCTTAGAGGAAAGAGCCGGGAAGAAGTTTGCCTCATGGAAATCTGGACCCAGGAGGTTGGGGCCTGAAAGGCTGGGCATGGCTTGCATAAGCAGCTGCCACTCCCATCACCTGGGCCCAGCTGCTGCCGCTCTTAGATGGCCAGCAGGCACCCGGTTTTTACCTCCTTAACAAATTTAAAAGAAGGTAAAGGACAGATTAGCAAGCGAAAGGGCCTAATATCACTCACCGCTCTGAAGTCCGATGTTTTCCGGCTGGCTTGCCAAAAGATGTAACTGGGGGAGTGTTCCCAGCGCCCAGTTCCGAAGAGGTTCTTGGCCCCTCTTACCCGGAAGAATGGAGAAGGGGGCCCTGGAGGCGTAGTGAGCTTTTCGTTCGAATAAATATCATGGACCCAAAGAGTTTTGCACGGGAGTGATTTATTAGACAGAGAGAGAGAAAGAGCTTCCACGTTTTTGTGGGAGGGGAACCTGAAGAGGGCAATCTGTTCAGGTAAGAAGCAGCTGAATTTTAACCTTTGAGTTATTACCTCCCCATTCATTTCTCATCCAATGAGAGGAGTTCTTTCAAACTTCCTCTGGAGTGATTGATCTTTGACTCTGATACTGGATTGGCTACTTGGTCCACAGCCCTGAGTAACAGAGCCCCCTCCTCCCAGAGCTTTCAGTGGGATTTTTGGAACAAAGGAGCCCCACCTGGCTTTTGTATCTATCCCACCTGTGGGAAGCCCAAAGAAGTTTACATTTGAAACCCCTCTGATTCCCGGATGGAGGAATCCACTTCTATTGGAACCCAAATCTTGTGATACTCACAAAGTTGCAAATAGTTAAATTAGGATATCACAGAATCTCATAACCAGGGAGAGATTACTGTAAACTCAACCATATTCACCACTATTTATTGCATGTCTGCTTCATGCAAACCTCGGTTCTATGTGCTGGGGGAACACAAATGCAGACCTTGTTTCTGCCCCTGAGCTGGAGAAATAAGAAGTTGCCTAACTAAGCTATAAGTCAAGCAATTGTGACTGCTGTACAGAAAAGGCAAATAATAGTGTATGGGAGCAAGAGAAGTGGATGATTTATTAGGATAGATGAAAGCTGCTGAGAGGAGACATATTTAAGTTGAACATTAAACACAATAAAAGATTTATTTGGCTGGGCATGATGGCTCATGCCTGTAATCCCAGCACTTTGGGAGGATGAGGAGAGTGGATCACCTGAGGTTGAGAGTTCAAGACCAGCCTGACCAACATGGTGAAACCCCATCTCTATTAAGAAAAAAAAAAAAAAAAGATTTCTTCAGCTGAAAAAAAATTCCATTGATGTTAGAAAGTTTTTTAACATGTAATCCCAGCACTTTGGGAGGCCAGGGCATGTGGATCATGAAGTCAAGACATCGAGACCATCCTGGTCAACATGGTGAAACCCTGTCTCTACTAAAAATACAAAAATTAGCTGGGCATGGTGGCACGCGTGCCTGTAGTCCCAGCTACTTGGGAGTCTGAGGCAGAAGAATTGCTTGAACCCCGGAGGCGGAGGTTGCGGTGAGCCGAGATCGCGCCATTGCACTCCGGCCTGGCGCCTGGTGACAGAGTGAGACTCTGTCTCAAAAAAAAAAAAAAAAAAAAAAAAAAAAAAAAAAAAAAAAAAAAAAAAAAAAAAAAAAAAAAAAGAGAAAATAGGACTCAGCCCCTATGAGATGCTTTATAGATAAAGCTTTCCGTCTCAAAAAAAAAAAAGTTTTTTAACAATGAATATGGCAATTTATGACAAATATTCATTTTGAAATGATATGTTGCGGGGCAGACCCCAGCTGCATGACAGATGAATAAATTCACTCAGACACAGAATACAGTGAACGAGTGGTCTAGAGGTGTCCGTGGCCACTCACCCAAAGGAGTTAACAGCCACCAGCCCCAACACCCTGGCCTTCCCCATCTTTATTCAGCACACATTAAATGACAAAGGCTTTGAGTCAATACCACTAGAGGGTAAAGATTAAAGGCTAGGTTCTGAGGCCTAAGACAAACACCATTTGCAGGTGATAAATCCAGTCCCCTCCACCAGAAAGCCATCTGGTTCATGAAACATTAAAGGTTAGTAATTCAGTTATTCAGTTATTCAGATAAACTCCTTTGCATTCCCCTGCTGACTGCCCTATGCTTCAAGCCTCAGGATAGAAGAACTAGCTGCCTTTGGCCCATTCTTACATCTGAAACTGTGTAAACTGCTTGGCCTTCCCAGAGGGTTTTGGGACTATTTCCTATAACTATCCCTAATATTTTTCCTTTAATATTTTTGCCACCACCCTGACTGAAATACCACAGATATACTTCTTGATTTTCCTTGACAGAAAATGTGTTCACACACATGTTAGTGTCATGTGAGGCCAGGAATTCGAGACCAGCCTGGTTAACATGGTGAAACCCCATGTCTACTGAAAATACAAAAATTACCCTGGTGTGGTGGTGCATGCCTGTGGGCCCAGCTGGTCAGGAGGTTGGGGCAGGAGAATTGCTTAAGCCTGGGAGGTGGAGGTTGCAGTGAGCTGAGATCATGCCACTGCACTCCAGCCTGGGTGACAGAGTGAGACTCTGTCTCAACAAATAAAAACAAAAATTTACAGTAAACATCCAAATATCCATCACCTAAATTCTACATTAACATTTTACTATACTGGTTTTATCGTATATATAAAACAAATATAGTAAAATCTTGTTTTACTTCTATCAATCCATTTTATTTTATTAATGTACTTCAAGGTAAATTACAGACATCAGTACCCTTCCCCTCTAAAAACTTCAGCATGTATATATATATAAAATTCATTAACTAGAGTTCAATATTCATTTACAGTTTTTTTTTTCTTTTGGGTGTAAAATTTATATGCAGTTAAATCACAAGTCTTTTTTTTTTTTTTTTTTTTTTTTTTTTTTTTTTTTTTTTTTTTTTTTTTTTTTTTTTTTTTTTTTTGAGATGGAGTCTCCCTCTGTCGCCCAGGCTGGCGTGCAGTGGTGGAATCTTGCCTCACTGCAACCTCAGCCTCCTGGGTTCAAGTGATTCTCCCACCTCAGCCTCCTGAGTAGTTTGGATTACAGGCGAGTGCCACCATGCCCAGCTATTTTTTTGTATTTTTAGTAGAGATGGGGTTTCATCATGTGGGTCAGGCTGGTCCTGAATTCCTGACCTCGTGATCTGCCCACCTCAGCTTCCCAAAGTGTTGGGATTACAGGCATGAGCCACCATGCCCAGCCCCACAAGTCTCTGGGCATTGCCAACTGTCCACTATATATATGTGTATATATAAGTATATATTTGCTGTTTTGACAAAGGCTAGACTCATGTAACCCAAACTCCTGTTGGGAGAGAGAACATTTCTATCGCCTCAATAGACGTGTGTTTTTGAAGTATATGTGTACATAGATCCCAGCCATTATAGACTAATGGATTGATTAGAGGTAAACAGAATTAAGCTGGGAGAAGGTAAAGTTTTGAAGGACAAAGGGATTAGTAGATGGCCAGGATCCCAGGCCCTGAGAGGCTATTAATAACTTGCTGTGGACAGTAAGCAGGTTACCTTGGCTATAGCTGAGTCAAAGGCATCAGATACTAAGTAAAACCTTTCTATGCTCTAATCCTTTTCAATACGACACACACCAGGGTTATCCTATAGGCCTACATTCTGGAGGGCAGTGATTCCCAAATGGGAGTGATTTTGCCCCATAGTGGACAGTTGGCAATGCCTGGAGACATTTTTGGTTGTCACAAGGGGACAGTAGTGCTCCAGGCATCTTAGTGGGTAGAGACCAGGGACGCTGCTAAACATCCTCCTTTGCACAGAACAGCCCCTCACAGGAAATAATTATCCTGCTCAAAATGTCAATAGGGTGGTGTGGTGGCTCATGCTTGTAATCCCAGCACTTTGGGAGACCAAGGTGGGAGGATCACCTTGAGCCCAAGAGCTCAAGACCAGCCTGGGCAACATAGTGAGACCCTGTCTCTGTTTTTTTGTTTGTTTGTTTGTTTGTTTTTTTAAGGTCAATAGTGCCTGCTGTGAGTTAAGGGTAAGGGCTGTTGATCCATAGGGGGAAAAGTCAATGGAAGTCACATACTAGCAGCAAAATTATTTTCTTTGAGAAAGACGGTGTGTTTATTTTAGCTTTTAAAATAAAGAAAAAGGAACAATAAGTCATTATTATTGGTTAAAACAAATACAAAACATGTGCTTCCGTTTTGGTTTGCTGTTTAGGGTAGGGGCATGGGAAGAGGCAGCAAGTTCTTCGTGGCTGGAAATGGAAATAACGCTCTGGTGCTGTATAGGCTCCTTAGGGAAGTAGAGCAGGGTTTGCAGTGGAAAGGTGGAATCCATGATCTTCTTCCACTTGTCTCATCTGGCTTCCAAAACTTGGCTCATCTGGTGATTTGAAGAATAGTGGAGGGGAGAAAGAGGAAGGGAAGAAGAGAAAGGGCGTTTACAGTTCACCCTCTGGCTCTAGTTTGTAAGAGGCTCCATTCTTAGTAGGGTATCCAGGACAGGAATAACCAGGAGACCAGTACAGTATGAACTGTTAGACGAATAATGATCAAAGGGCAAATCAGCAAGCAGCTTTCCAGCTCTGCTTCATAGCATGTGATTTCCACACATCCCTGCCTCAGTGTCAGCCCTGGGAGGATGGCTGACCTGGGAACCTGACCTGTGATTCACTCGTGGTGAGGCTAGAAGCGAATCTTTCTCAAAGGTGTTGCAAGTGATGAGTGCTTTGTCATTGCTGAATTTCAGGCCCATTTCTGCACTGGTTCCTCTAGTGTTTTCATCTCTTTATCTCTGTGACTTATATCTATGTCTGTCTCAGATTTAAAAACCCTGAAAAGCAAGTATCAGATAGGTCTCTGGGTTTTTTGATGTTGATTACAATGATGAAGTGTGTGATGATTATGGCTTTGCTTATGTGACAAAGCATGTTTAAGAATGTCTCAATACCAGTTTGAGAAATAGCTTTATTGGTGATACTGCAATGAATAAACATGTGAGTTGTTGCAAACTGATAGGGTTTTCGACAGAAATTAAGGCCCTTGGGGCAGAGACAAATTGATAAAAGTTTACTGGAAGCCAAATATGAGAATTTATCCAGTAAGACACACCAACAGTTAGGCGTGTTCCAACATCTGTTACAAGTTGGAATGCTTTTATAAGACAGTTTAGGAGAAGGAAGGAGGACTCCTCATATCAGAGTTATCCTTTTCCATTGGAGGGTACACAACAGAGGTTACAATCATTGCCTATGGATGACAGTGTATAGGCTAAAATGTTTTCTGCACTAGACAGTTAGTAAAAACAAATCAGCAGAACTTTGTAATTTAGAAACAGAAGTGTCCTTTTCAATGTCAGTTTTAATCAGTAAACTGATAATTAATCAATACATAGTTTGAGGAACTCAAGATAGATATTGAGTGGCTCATGATAAGATTCTTTACTCGGAGACAAGATGTAAGCCATCAATCTTAAGACCTTTTCCAGGCAGTTCATTTGGAAGCCTGTGAATTGTGACCTGTAGGTTATCGGGATCTTTTTGCTGAAAACTTTATTTATTTTTTCTTTTCTTTTTTTTTTTAGAGACAGGGTCTTGCCCTGTTGCCCAGGCTGGAGTGTAGTAGCATGATCATGGCCCACTGCAGCCTCACCGTCCTGGGCTCAAGTGATCCTCCTGTCTCAGCCTCCCAAGTAGCTGGGACCACAGGTGAGTGCCACCAGGCCAGCTAATTTTTAGTTTTCTTTTTTGTAGAGTTGGGGATCTCACTATGTTGCTTGGGCTGGTCTTGAACTTCTGGTCTCAGGTGATTCTCCTACCTCCATCTCCCAAAGTGCAAGGATTACAGATGTAAGCCACAGTGCCCAACCAAAATTTAATGTTTATTTGCTTAATTATTTATTTATTCTCTTTCTTATTTATTCTTTTTATACAGCTGTATACTAACTATTACATGGCTTTACTATTGATGGACATTTAGGTTTCCAAACTTTTGCTATTATATACAAAGCTACAATGGTAACCTTATAAATACACAGAAGTGGAATGTTTGGGTGAATGAGTGCATGTACATCTTTACTAGATATTACCATACTTCTCTCTACGGAGGCCGTAACAATGGACTCTCCCACTAGAAATGCGTCAGCATTATTTCTTCACATCCTTGCCAGTGGATAATACTATAATCTTTTTGACCTTTGGCAACCTGATAAGTGAAAAGTAGCTCCCAGTGTAACTTTAGTTTGCATCTCTCCATGAGTGAGGGTGAAGAGCCACTCGTATTTCCTTTTTTGTAAACCGCTATTTCGATTGGGTTGTTATTCTTTTTCTTATTGATTTGTAAGAGTTCTTTATCTAGTAAATCAATTGGTTTCTTGTCTTCAAAGCCTGTTGTGAATATTTCCCCCAGTTTCTCATTTATCTTGCTTTGTATATGATGGTTTTTGTCATGCTTATTTTTTAACTTTTAGTTTTCAGCTTCCTGTCTTACTAGAAAGGTCTTACCACTCTAAAATTATTTTAAAATTTGTCCAGTGGTTCTTCTGAATACTTTAGTGGTTTCATTTTCCATGTTTGTATCTTTGAGCTATTAGAATTTTGGAAGAATCAAGTTTGCTTTTTCCCAGCTGAATACCTAGGTGCTACAATACTTTGTTAATTAATTCATCTGTACTTCCACTGATTTGAAATGACATTTTTATCATATGTAAATCCCTATGTGTATTTGGGTCTATTTCTTGCCTTTCCATTCTGTTCTATTGATTTGTCTCTCTATTCACCTACCTGTATTTAGTAGTATGGTTTAACATTTTGGAACAACTTATCAATGACATGATAGTGGTCTTTGGATTATAATATTTAACATTTGATTTCAGCAAAGTGTTTGTGTATTTTCATAATTCTAGATGCCTTATAGTCCTTCTAATATCTTCTCTTCAGAGGACTACATGCTGTTCTTAAGGACTCTCTGCTTCCTGGACAAGCTTAAGATAAGGTGAGTACCATCTTCATAAATGCAAAGATCTTAGATTTGAGGCAAGGACTATCTGCTGGGAAGAATCTGATCACTCCTTGTTCTGTTGGTCAGGTTCATGGGCTTCCCCAATTACTAGTCTTCCTAGTACTTGGCACAATTCCTAGTGCAGAGAAACACTCAATGTGTGTTGAGAGGATGGATGAATTGACAAATAAGGACATGAACACCTGCCTGCCACAGGAGTCTTCTTTCATGCATGGGTATTCCTGGAGCCTCCTCTGGCTTCACGGGAAGGAAGAGAACTGGGAAATTATTCCTGGGATTCTGCCCAGCTCCTTGCCTGTTCTCCTGTCCAAGACAGGAACACAGAGCAAGGAAGGGCAATGGACCCCGCTTACCCTCCTCCCAAATCACACACATCCAGGCACAATCCTAGCTCACTTCAACCTTGACCTCTGAGCTCTGGTAATCCCCCTACTCAGCCTCCCAAGTAGCTAGGATTACAGGTGCATACCACCACACCCAGCTAATTTTTTGTAGAGACAGGGTCTTACTATGTTGCCTAGGCTGGGTCTTGAACTCCTGGCCTCAAGTGATACCCCATCTTGGGCTCTCTACAAGCATTTTCTTGTATTTCCCCACATCTTCGATAGCATTCAATGGAAAAATCAAAACAGCTAATCATAACAGCTAGGAATCAAAGGATAGGAATCAAAACAGCTAATCATAACAGCTGATTCTTATACACTGTTTAGCATATGCTAGTTTCTGTTTTCCACCAATGTAATAATTAAATACTTAAAACAAGTGGGGATAGAGATATGTATAATCATATATATTATATAGATGTAAAATATATTATATGTATTTGTATATATACAAATATATATGATTATATATGATTTTATTTTATATATGATTATATTATATATTATACATATTATAGTATATCATATATAATATATGATTATATATTATATATGATTTTATATATATATATAATGACGCCCATTGTACAAGTGAGAAAACTGAGTTAACAGAGCAGTTTAGGAACTTGCCCAGGGCCATGGAGCTTTTAAATAGATTCAGTGCTAGAGTCCATGCACTTAAACACTATACCCTTTTCTTGTAATATACGTGTGTGTGTTAACTTCATTGAAGTAGAAAATAAAATGCAGAAAAGTGAACAAATAGAAAGCATATGACTCAGCAGATTTTCACAAAGTGAGCACACCTGTGTAAGGCCCCTGGATGAAAGAGCAGAACACTCTCAACCCTCCAGGGGCTTTAGTCATCTCTCTCCCAGTCACCACCCCCTCCTCCCTAAGGCTAACCGCCCTTCTGACTTCTGTCTCCATTCTTCCGGGAGTTTCCTTCCCATCCTATTTTAATCCACTCGTATTTTAAGCATTATGGGTTTTGTGGCTAAAGTTAGAAATATTCTATATATTCCCTCTTGCAGTAGAGGTGGCAGTGGTTTGGAGAACACATTTCCTAGAGAAGAGGAATAATTGAGAATGGTGGATTTAGGGAGCACTTGCTTTAGTTTCCCCACATTCTCTTCGCCAGTAAGCCTAAGTAAGCTTCTAACCTTGCCTCCGTCCCCTCCCTGCCAGAACTACATCTCCCAGCAGGCTGTGCTCTGACAGCTCTCGGATTTAAATAGGGCTCTGCTCAGAGTCAGGCTGTTGCTGAGCACCCAGGACAGAGAGGAGCTGAGAAGCAGCAGAAGCAGCCAAGAGCTGGAGCCGGACCAGGATCCTGAGCCAGAGCTGGGGTTGAAGCTGGAGCAGCAGCAAAAGCAACAGCAGCTACAGAAGTTGGAAACATGCTGGTTGCCTTGGGACTGCTCACCTCTTTCTTCTCGTTCCTGTACGTGGTAGCTCCATCCATCAGGTTTGTTTTATTTCAGCAACTCAAACAATCGTTTACGAAGACCTGCACTGGAAGCCGGTTGTCAGCTGCCGAAAGAAGAGAAAGGGAAGGAGGCTGACAGAGAGAAAGTCTGGGCAGGAAAAGCATGAAGGAAGAGGGTATTGTGAATACCGTGGTGGAAAACCAGAAGGAAGCATCTGCGGCTCGGTAGAGGTGGGGCTGGGTTCTTGAGCTCTGGGGAGAGGTCTGTTGCCCGAAGAAGGTTGCATGGATGACTCTGTCAAGTAGTTCAACAGACACCTTAGGTGGGAGTCCTTGCTTTTTCATGTTACTCCTTTGGGTGTCTCTGAAGAACTCAGAGACTCTGTCCCTATTCAAGGTGGTCCTGCTGGCTTGTCATGCTATTAAGTATCAGGTAGTTTGGGAAAGAAAGAAACTCTCTTTCCTCTGAGACTACCCTCAATTAATGTCTTGGAATGGCTCTTTCACTGTGAGATTTCTAGGGTGTCAAATAAATGTGTGTTCTGAGTGGAGACTTTTAAAATTTCTTCTTTTTTTATTTTTGCTCTGTCACTCCAGGCTGGAGTGCATTAGTGTGGTCATAGCTCAGTGCAGCCTTGAATGCTTGGGCTCAAGCAACCCTTCTGCCTCAGCCTCCTGAGTAGCTGGGAATACAGGCGTGTGCCACCACACCCAGCTAATTTTTAAATTTTTTTGTGGAGATGGGGGTCTCACTGTGTTGCCCAGGCTGGCTCAAACTCCTGGGCTCAAGCGATCCTCCCATGTTGGCCTCCCAAGATGTTGGGATTACAGGCATGAGCCACTGGGCTCAGCCTAAAAAATTTCTGACGATAAAGGAGGTTAAATGGACCTACCAAGGACAGTGTTATTCTAGGTTCTCCATAGAGACCTGGGTTAAAGTCCCACTTCTGCCACTACTATGTGACTTGAACCTCCTTGAGCCTCAGTTTTCTCTACTGTAATGTGGAAATAATACTGGAGAAGTTGAGGAGGATTAAAATAAATTACCTATGGAAAGTGCCTAGCCTAGTAACTAACAGTCAGATGATGTGCATGAAGTATTAGCTCTGACCCTCTGTGTTCTGTTTTGGTCCCTGTGAAGTCAACTTCATGTCAAAGAGTGCTTCTGCATAGAGGTCTGGAAAAGGGAGGTTTTCTCTCTGTCTGGCCAGAATGAAATCTCTAATACGATGGCAGAAAGTCTCTGAAATGCCCCACGCCCTAACACTGGAGAGGCAGCCTAAGATCAGTACCTGTGTATGCCAGCCCCCAAAGTGCTGTTCATCTGTTACTCATGATGATAGTTACGGAATATTGACTCCACCAATGTTTATCATACCTATGTTTTGAATGTGGGTTAGAGGGGAAAGCTTTTCTCTGGAACCTCTAGAAATAAGAGCCAGATGTATTTATTATCTAACAAGGAAGGTCTCCATTGGCCCTGACTCAAGAGCATTTACTCTGTTTGCCAATATGATTATTTGTGGCTTCTGGGCACATGACCTTCCCACCTACACAGGTGAGCAGGTGACTACCTTGCCCCATGGAAAAATGTTGTCCCATGAAGATTAGCTTTTACGAGTCTCCTGACTGCAACTTAAAGATATCCCTCTTTGAGGCTGTATATCTTTTTTTTTTTTTTTAAATGTATCTTAGTGTGCGCTTGTGAAGGATGGTGGGTGATGCTCTTGTTTCCCTTGCCGATAGGAAGTTCTTTGCTGGTGGAGTGTGTAGAACAAATGTGCAGCTTCCTGGGAAGGTAGTGGTGATCACTGGTGCCAACACGGGCATCGGCAAGGAGACAGCCAGAGAGCTCGCTCGCAGAGGTAAGTGTTTCCCCTTTAGCCTCCAAAGGGCCATGCCTCCCACCCTTCTTTCTACTGCGCCTCTGTCCATATTGCTTTGTGTTTCTTCCTCTGCTTGGGGGCTCTGACTAGAAATTCAAGGAACCGCCGGGCGCGGTGGCTCAAGCCTGTAATCCCAGCACTTTGGGAGGCCGAGGCGGGTGGATCACGAGGTCAAGAGATCGAGACCATCCTGGTCAACATGGTGAAACCCCGTCTCTACTAAAACTACAAAAAATTAGCTGGGCATGGTGGCGCGTGCCTGTAGTCCCAGCTGCTCAGGAGGCTGAGGCAGGAGAATTGCTTGAACCCAGGAGGCGGAGGTTGCGGTGAGCCGAGATCGCGCGCCATTGCACTCCAGCCTGGGTAACAAGAGTGAAACTCCGTCTCCAAAAAAAAAAAAAAAGAAATTCAAGGAACCTGGGATTCAAGTCCAACTGTGACACTAGCTTACACTGTGGCCTTCAATAAACTGCTTCTTCCCTACTCCCTCTCTATTGAATAAAATGAGGAAAACAATGATGTCTGTGTGTAGCCAACTCAATTATTCTAAAAGGAGATACTAAGCGACATTAGATATCAGAATGTAAAACCAGGATTCCCAGCCTGGGGTTAAACTGACAGCAAGAAGACTGCAGAGTACTACTGTGAAAAGCCCAAAGTGGCAACAGGCCACTCCGCCGTTTAGGGGTGGCTGAGAGAATGAATGCTTTGTCCACCAGTCCCAAGCTCACTTACTGTACCTCTTTTGTACCTAGGATCTGAACATACTGCTCTCTTTTTGTCTTGGACCCAGGAGCCCGAGTCTATATTGCCTGCAGAGATGTACTGAAGGGGGAGTCTGCTGCCAGTGAAATCCGAGCAGATACAAAGAACTCCCAGGTGCTGGTGCGGAAATTGGATCTATCCGACACCAAATCTATCCGAGCCTTTGCTGAGGGCTTTCTGGCAGGTGAGGTCCTGATGGGTAGTTAGAAAAGCAGGAAACCAGGTATGGGAGTGGCTGCTCCACTCTGGACCATCTACAGCCCTTACATCAGAACCATCATTTATCCCACTAGACAGGTTCTGCCATAGGAACCAGCAGAACAGGGAATTGGCAAGAGGATGGTGAGTAGACAGACTGGGCAGGATCCTTATCTTCTTTTCGCATCAGCAGTGAGAATGTTGGAGGTGTCAGCTCCCTGTCTGGGCTTGCACCTTGGCATCAAGATGTGGCCACAATGCCACTCTCTTCTTTCATCCTGAGAATCCACCTTCTGTGGCCATAGGCATGAGATGAAGTTGTGCTGCTGACATGTTCTTCTGGATCTTGGAAAAATGACCAGTTTCTTCCAAGGACTATGAAATCCATGAGGGACATCCTGGAACCATGTCTGGCTTGTGTTACCACTGGATTCCTAGTGCCCAGCAGAGTGCACCTGGCCCAGAGTTGGTAGTTAGTACACATTAAGGAACAATGTCCAGGAAGATATGAGTAACTAAAATTACTCATTACAAACCCAATGGCAATGCATATTGGATGTCACTGAGATAGGTGCAAATGGAGGATAGTTATTGACTGCTGAGGCAACACCTTGTCTTAGAAGGAAGGGGCAGAGCAAGTGACTCCAATAAAATTTTACCCCAATAAAGACAACTAATGAACCAAGGCAAGGGGCAATTATGCAGGAGTGTGACAGGCAGCCAAGGGACTCCTCACTAACCACAGGATCTCATTGGTTGTGCCCTATAGAGGAAAAGCAGCTCCATGTTCTGATCAACAATGCGGGAGTGATGATGTGTCCATATTCCAAGACAGCTGATGGCTTTGAAACCCACCTGGGAGTCAACCACCTGGGTAAGTATCTTTGGGTGACTGAAAAATGAGGCACATCTGCTTTCTTTTCTTTAGGAAGATGACCCTGTGTAAATGTGGAGAATGTCCCGGTGCCCTCATAGAGCCTAGGAATTCCAATAGCCTAGACACGTTGACGTGTTGTTCACTGTCCTTCTCCTGATCAGTCTAAAAAAGTGAGATCCTCCTACCCATACCATTAAGAGTCCCCACATTTCAGGAAATACCCCGTAGAGGAATGTCATTCTTGGATGGGAAGTGGCAGTGCAAGGCTTGCCAGGCAGGGCCAGGCCTGGGGACATGCAGGGATCTGGGCTTGACTGAAGGGATCACATCTACCTGAGGGCCAACAAAGCCATTGGCTGGTCCATGGAGGTAGGCCATCCTTGAGAACTTGAGGTATGAGGCAGGCTGGGGTGCGGAGTTCAAGGTGGAGACTTTAGGGAGGAGAGCATGGAACACATTTTCTGATCCTAAGCTAATGTTATTTTCCCTGACTGTTCCATCCTTCTGTCTATACACAAGTGTACCTGGGTCCCTAGTTACGCTATCATGGCCAGAGGGGGAGTTAAAAGCCAGCAGGTGGGTCAAGGGCAGAGGTACAAAGTAATATTGATAAGTATGATTGCCTTACTTGTAGTCTAGCTCTGGCTCTTGCTTTGAGGAGTCCACAAACTCAGACCAAACTGACCGTTAGAGTTACTCATGGCATCAAAATTGGTTCACACCCAGAAGAAAGTGAGCTGACACCGAAGTCTTCTCAGCTCCCACACGCTGAGCCTGGGCTGCCATTCCACCTTCAATCTCCCCTGCTGGCTCTCCTCACAGGCCACTTCCTCCTCACCTACCTGCTCCTGGAGCGGCTAAAGGTGTCTTCCCCTGCACGGGTGGTGAACGTGTCCTCGGTAGCTCATCACGTTGGCAAGATTCGCTTCCATGACCTCCAGAGTGAGAAGCGCTACAGCAGGGGTTTTGCCTATTGCCACAGCAAGCTGGCCAATGTGCTTTTTACTCGTGAGCTGGCCAAGAGACTCCAAGGTAAGTCTGGAGAAAGGGACAGGATTAAAATAGCAAAAACAGTCCTCAGACCAGATTAGAGGTCCACAGAAACTTGTGAAGTCAGGCTGTCACACATGCATGTGTCAGTAATAGCTCCGTGCACTAAGGAGAATTATAAATGGAATAAAAACAGAGTCCTTGCCCATAGAAAGCTTAAAATCAAATAGGGGTTAAGAACCTTATGAAGTTACCTTACGTTTATGTCACATCTTACCTTTTATCTCATTTGATTTTCGCAATAGCTTTTTGCAACAGGCAGAGGCTTTTTGTTTGTTTGTTTTGTTTTGTTTGAGACTCAGTTTCACTCTTGTCGCCCAGGCTGGAATGCAGTCGTGCGATCTTGGCTCACTGCAACCTCTGCCTCTTGGGTTCAAGCGATTCTCCTGCCTCAGCCTCCTGAGTAGCTTGGATTACTGGCACATGACACCACACCTGGCTAATTTTAGTAGAGATGGGCTTTCACTATGTTGTCCAGGTTGGTCTCAAACTCCTGACCTCAGGTGATCTGGCAGCAGAGGCCTTTTGTAACAGGTATTATTACTACTAGTTTATAGAGAAGAACTGAGGTCCAAGGAAATGGCCTGCTAAAGAGAACAGGTGGGGGCGTCAGAACTGGAATGTAGGTGCTTGGCTTTAAAGCCTAGGGTGCTTCCATCTGGGTGTCGTTTGCTGAGGTCCACACTGTAATCTGAGCTACAGAGCTGCCACTGCCTGGACTTAGGGAGTTAGGGCTGGATTTCAGACCCCTGGGCCCAAGTTCTTGCTCTACCACATGCTAGCCCCATGTGGATGTGGATGAGTCCCTTTAACCTCCCCTGACTTCATCTTCTCAGCTGTAAAGTCAGGTCAGTCCGGTTCATATTCCTTAATGATTCTGTGCTCCCCTGGAGCACTGGGTGAGCTGGTGGCTCTGACATCTGTGGATCTAGGGGACCCTTTGTTACAGTGGATAAATCAGAGTTTGGGAACATTGCCAAGGTAGTAGAAGACGGTCATCATAAAAAAAAATTATGACAATAATTGAGAGGTTTATGTGTGCCATGCACTACACATCTTAATTCATTTAATACTTGCAACATTCCTGTGAGGTGGGTGCTGTCATTTTCCTCCACTCTACAGATGAAAAGACAGGCACTGGTAGATTAAGAAATTTGCCCAAGGAAGGTTCCTAGCTAAGCCAGGATTTAAATGCAGGCAGTCCAGGTCTAGATTCCATGTTCTTAACTTTACATTAGAGTTCAGACCTTGGGCCTGCAGCTTGCCAGGTATAACCTTAGGCAATTTACTTAAACCTTCTGTGACTTAGTTTCCTTAGCTGTTAATGGGCATCATAATATTCTACTTCACAAGCCTCTTTAAGAATTAAATGAGATAATACATTTAAAACATGTTACACAGCCCTTGCACATAATAGGTACTGAAAAATAGTGATGGCACCAGGGATATCTTAGGGGGTGTGTTAATCCCCCATAATCTGCATCACTATCCTTCAATCTATACCTCATAAAATGTGCTTGCCAGGCAAATGCAGCTCAAAATAAGGTCCTACCCACCACCTTCCCATCAGATTGCTATCCTTAAACTCCTACTGTAGAAATGGTAAAGATACCACTGTCAATAATTGATACTACTCTCTACATGTTGCCATTTTTATCAGTAGTACTAAAGCCACAGTATAACAATGACATTGAAATAGAAGGACATTGAACCAGGCATTCCTTTTGGAACATAGAAGCCTGAGAAGGCTATAGATCTTTCTGAAAGAGATCAATTCATTCCTGTTCAAATTGCACCTGGCCAGGAGTGGTACCTGCTGAATCCTGGGGTGACGTTTCCTGAGTCCCTCCTTCTCACTTGCGTATTTTGCTGCAGGAGATAAGCGTTTTCCTGGGCTCAGAGTATGTCCCTGGTCTCACTGTGCCCTCTTTGTCCTAGGCACAGGGGTCACCACCTATGCAGTGCACCCAGGCGTCGTCCGCTCTGAGCTGGTCCGGCACTCCTCCCTGCTTTGCCTGCTCTGGCGGCTCTTCTCCCCCTTTGTTAAGACGGCGCGAGAAGGGGCACAGACCAGCCTGCACTGCGCCCTGGCTGAGGGCCTGGAGCCCCTGAGTGGCAAGTACTTCAGGTATGTGAAGGCAGAGTGGGTTCTCTCCACCACCTGGTCGTGTGCGCATGGGAGGAGCAGGACTTGCTGGGCTGTGCATCCTGAGCAGCTGAGTTTGTGCCTGATGATGCAGTCCAGGTTTGGGTTGGGCCTGCCCAACAGCATGCTGTTGCTTTGTTAAGGAAGTTTACAGCACAAACTTATGTGTTGGAAAGAGTTGCTTTTCTTGCTCTATTTTATACCCATGTGCCACTTTTCCATGTAAACTTTGCAGCTTTCTGAAAGCTTTTAAAGAAGACTGTTGCTGTTGGTTATGCCGTGGAGAGAATGAATTAGCCCAAAGTTCACTCTTGTCACCCAGGCTGGAGGGCAATGCACAACCTCTGCCTCCTGAGTTCAAGCAATTCTCCTGCCTCAGTCTCCCGAGTGGCTGGGATTACAGGCACCCGCTACCGTGCCTGGCTAATTTTTGTATTTTTAGTTGAAATGGGGTTTCTCCATGTTGGCCAAGCTGGTCTTGAACTCCTGACCTCAATTGATCCACCTGCCTCGGCCTCCCAAAGTAGTGGGATTACAGGTGTGAGCCACTGCACCCAGCCTCCATCATATTTCTACTGGACAGTTGCTATGCTAGAGTCTGAGTGTTTAACATTGCTGTCTTAAATATGTGATAAAATATTATACAGTCATTAGATATCATATGTTCATATAATATGTAATTAATAGAAAAATGTTGGTGATATAATGTTGTAAAGAAAAACTGGAATATAAAACTATATGGTTATTTATACATAGAGAACAGTCTGGGGAGATACCCAACCACTGGACAGTAGTGGTTACTTCCAGGGAGTTTTAGGGAGAGCCAAGCAGAGTGTGAAGGAGGATTTTTATCTTTTTATTCTAGGGTTTTTTTATTATTATTTAAAAATTTTGCCAGGTACGGTAGCTCATGCCTGTAATCCCAGCATTTTGGGAGGCTGAGGCAGGTGGATCACTTAAGGTTAAGAGTTAGAGACCAGCCTGGCCAGCATGGTGAAACCCCATCTCTACTAAAAATACAAAAAATTAGCTGGGCATGGTGGTGGGAGCCTGTAATCCCAGCCACTCAGGAGGCTGAGGCAGGAAAATCACTTGAACCTGGGAGGCAGAGGCTGCAGTGAGCCGAGATTGCGCCACTGCACTCCAGCCTGGGCCTGGGCAACAGAGCAAGACTCCATCTCAAAAAAATAAATAAATAAAAATAAGGCTGGGTGTGGTGACTTATGCCTGTTATCTCAGCACTTTGGGAGGCCAAGGCAGGAGGATGGCTTGAGCTCAGGAATTCTAGACCAGCCTGGGCAACAAAGTGAAACCTCCATCTCTACAACCATCTCTACTAAAAAAAAAAAAAAAAAAGTTAGCCCAGCATTGTGGTGCATGCCTGTAGTCCCAGCTACTCAGCAGGCTGAGGTGGGAGGATAGCTTAAACCTGGGAGGCCAAGACTGCAGTGAGCCATGAAAATGCCACTGCACTCCAGCCTGGGTGACAAAGTGAGATCCTATCTAAAAAAAAAAAGTCATATTCTCCTCAAACTAGATACAGTATGATCCCAGTTTTATATAAGAGAGAAAAAGAGATTATATCTCTATTTATATAGAAACAAAGCAAGAAAGACTGTACAGAAAGCAACTAAATGATAGGCTTTGCTTTTCTTTCTTTCTTTCTTTTTTTTTTTTTTTGGAAATGGAATTTTGATCTTGTTGCCCAGGCTGGAGTACAGTGGCACGATCTCTGCTCACTGCAACCTTTGCCTCCCGGGTTCAAGCCATATGTCCTGCCTTAGCCTCCCAAGTAGCTGGGATTACAGCTGCCTGCCACCATGCCTGTCTATTTGTTTGTTTGTATTTTTAGTAGAGATGGGTTTTTGCCATGTTGGCCAGGCTGGTTTCAAACTCCTGACCTCAGGTGATCCCCCCGCCTCAGCCTCCCAAAGTGCTGGGATCACAGGCATGAGCCACTGCGCAACGCCATGATAAGGTTTTCTTCTTTTATCAGTATTTCATTTTCCAAAGGTCATACAGGACTTTTTTAATTAGAAAAAAGGAACATTAAGAAGAAAACCGTGATGAGAACTGTGTTCTCCTCCCATTCCCTATCCCTGTAGTCCTAAGGCCTCCTGCTCATTCCAAAGCAAATATGGAGGGTGTGGTCTGGGGTTCATGGTATGCAAGTGGGTCTACCAATAGAATTCAAGGGGTCTGTGAACTTGGATGGGGAAAATAACTTCATCTTTAATTTAATCTCCAACTTAGATTTGGCATATTCTTCAATTATGAATGTAGGCACTGAACTGCAGTAGTAGTAGTGAAACCTGTGACTTTGTCACCAACAGGATTATAAATATTTTCATATCACATTGCAGTTGTTGCAGATATCCTAGAATGTCACTTCCGCTCACCACTAACTTCAAAATCCTTTGATTATTAGACCTGGTACTAGATCTTGTTATGGAAGACATTAATAAACAAACCTGCATATTACTATAACACAAATTTGTTTTAAAAATATTTTTAGAATGCATTTTATATAATTAGTTTCTTTGAGTCTAGCATACATTGGATTTTATACATTTAGAAACATTCTGAGAAAGGGACCATAAAGATTTCCAGACTGCTAATTCTCATTCCTGGAATTTACCCCCTTTCTCTGTCCTCCAGTGACTGCAAGAGGACCTGGGTGTCTCCAAGGGCCCGAAATAACAAGACAGCTGAGCGCCTATGGAATGTCAGCTGTGAGCTTCTAGGAATCCAGTGGGAGTAACTGGTGGAAGAGCTGCAGCTTTATCAGGCCCAATCTGCTCCATAATGAATGGGGATCAAGGAGAAGGCCAACCCTAAAGGATTGTCCTCTTGGCCGGCTGGTGCTGCAACTCCTGCCTGCTCTGATCCTCTTCATCCTTCTGGGAATGTTTGCCCACCCCACACTCTTGTGAGGTTGGCTCATGGCATGAGATGTGCACACCTACAGAGCATTCTTCTTTAAGAGCTGGAGAGTTAGCAACCCTCTGGGGGCAGCAGGACTGGGCAGATCCCAGGCTAGGCATGGAGGTGACAAAAGAGCCTGAGAAATGGGGTCAATTGCCTCATCAGCACCAGCTGCTCAGCTGAGGCAAGACGACCATCATCACTGCATATTTCCACGGGCTGTACACTCCAACTCTTGACTGACCTCTTTCCTTTTAAAAATATGTGCTACCACCCTGGAGTCTGGACCGACAGACAAATATCCTGGCTATTCTTTTCTCTCACTTGAACCTTCCCATTTCAATCATGCAGATGGTTTGTTTTTTGTAGAGTTCATTTTACCTTTAAATTTTTAGAGAAAATAAAGACTGTATTCATCTTATTGCCTTATATATTTTCTCAGGGCATCAAGGGAAAGAAATGGAACAAAGCAGGGAAACCAGCCTGCTAGTTTAGACAGTAGCATTTCACCCCACCCAGACAGCCATACCTTCTTAGAATATCACATCTAGGGGCAAAATAAGGTGGTCCAGTTGAGCAGTTTGTCAATTTTCTTTCAGTGCTAACATTTTATTATCTAAAATAGAAGAGTGGCTTCAATTACAGAGATGCTGAGCTCCACCACAGATTAGGCCAGATGTAGGACTTCATCTGGAAAACCAAGCCATGATAATCCCTTGCCCTAAATTCATAGCTTCTCCCACTTCTGGCCTCTCTGCTCTCCTTTGCTGTGGCCCAGGTGACCTGCTTCTTTCCTCAGGGGCTGACGGTCACCATGAAGAGGCAGAGAGATGTGCCTAATCTTTCAAATGATTGACCAAAGAAGTCATGCTTATTGGCTCCATTTTTAAGGCATCCAAAGGGCATCTGGTGACAAAAGTGTTCTTTTCTTCAATAGCAAGTGGACTTTTAAAAGGCCTTTATTATGGAAATTCTCAAGTAGACAAATGTAGAGCAAATAGTATAAGGAATCCTCATATACTCATCATCCAGTGTCAACATTAACATTTTATCAATCTTGTTTCTCCATGACATTTTTTTTGAGGGGTTGGGCATGGGATATTTTAAAGCCCATTGCAGGTTTTGTATTATTCACTCATAAATACTTTAGTATGTGTTTCTAATAAGAACCTTTGCTTTTTACAAAACTACAATACCATTATCACTCCTAACAACATTAATAATTCCTGAATATCATTTAATACTTGGAGTTCACGTTTCCCCATTTGTCTAACAAATCAGGGAAAGAGAATGGTCCTTCTGAAAGTAGAGGAAGCTTTTCTTTTCATAAGCCATAGCAAATCTCCTCATGGCTCATTAGCATGAACTGAATCCTGGGCTCCCTTCTGAACCAATTACTGAGGCTGGGGATGGGCTATGGTAATTGGCTTAAGTAACTCACTACCCCTACCTAGAGCTGGGGTCCATCCCTCTCATCTCACCCAGTGGGGAAGAACATAGCTAATCTAAAGCACTTTTAGTAATTAGGATTAGAATCCCTCACAAGAATCCTCTGGGATAGGTTTTGTTAACTTTATTTTACAGATGAGGACAATGAGGCACAGAGAAATTAAATAGCTTCCCAAAGTTCACACACCTGCTAAGCCGTAGATTAGAGCTAGGTAGCCTGACTCCAGAACCTGCACTCTTAACCGCCATTCCCTACTGCTTCCCATGGTGGAGGATGTGGCAAATCCCCCACAAGGAAAAATCCAAGACCATGAATAGGCCAAGGGAGGGAATCATATTAGGGAAGCAACCATATATGTTTACTACTGGGACCTATGACCTGTGCCTTATACATCGTTGGGTCCACTGGAAAGCTTGGCAAAGAATAACAGTAAGATGGAGGCGGGGAAAGCAAGGAAAAGGTGATGCAAGGGTGGGAGACAGAGCACGCAGGGTATTGATGATGCTGATCCTGGATATCTTCTTTGGGCTGAACAAACAGAAAACTAGGAGCACGGAATATGAAAGGCAAGTGTGCCGGGCTGCTCTCTGTACAGCAAACAAACCTTGGGTGTGAGAGCAAGGATTCACACATGTGGGCCAGGCACTCATGCCAGATGTAAGAGATTATGGTTGTAAGCAGTGATGCAAGGGGCAGGCCTGGGGTGAGGGCCTTTATGCATATCAGACGGTGTTGGCTGTAGGCAGAAGAAACCAAGCCGTGTATGGGCTGCAAGGAGTTGGCTCCAGCTGCCACATCTGGGGCATCACGCTGGTATTGGTATCGGTGGCATAGGGTTCTTGAGCAAACCTGCTCACAAGGCTAAGTTCCTCTACTTCCATACATTCAAATATAGCCATTTTTATTTCACTGGAATCTTCTATAAGGCATCTTTTTTTCTTAGACAACAAAATAGCACATTCAAAAGAGTGTTCCTTAATATAGATGGAATCCTCATATTATTTGTGTTTGGAATCTTTTGAGCTATTCTATTTTGTAAACTTTTCAAGTTTGCCACACTGTGATTGGCTTAATGAAGGCCATCGTCTTCCTGATTGTGTCAAATATTTGAAAGCTGAACATTTGAAAAACCTCTTTGGGCCAGGTGTGGTGGCTCACACCTGTAATTCCAGCACTTTGGGAGGCTGAGGCGGGTGGATCACAAGGTCAGGAGTTTGAGACCAGTCTGGCCAACATAGTGAAACCCTATCTCTACTAAAAATACAAAAAATTAGCTGGGCGTGGTGGCATGCACCTGTAATCCCAGCTACTCGGGAAGCTGAGGCAGGAGAATTGCTTGAACCCAGGAGGCAGAGGTTGTAGTGAGCCGAGGTCGCACCACTGCACTCCAGCCGGGGCAACAGTGCAAGGCTTGGTCCTAAATAAAATAAAATAAAATAAAAACCTCTTTGGATATTTTCCAAGATACTCAGTGACCTTAGGGCCAATTGCTGAGGGTGGGGTACTGGTAGCCTAAATCTGGGCTACAGGAACTGGGGATTAGCAAGGGAACAGGCCTAGGCCTAGAACTTGGGGCAAAGACAGCAGCTGGAATGTAGGATCCTCAGGGTGTGTAGCCGCTGGGAGGAATCCGACGGAGTTAGGCAGACAGACAAAAGCAGTTTCAGTGAGAATCTGGCACCCAAGAGGAAAGGATTTTGCTCCCCTGTGACTTATTGGCCTTAGAAAATTTGAGTGCTGACATAGAAACTCTTCCCCTGAGTTTTAGGAAAGGGGTGCTATTCTCTGCGTTATCCCCATCTTCTTCCTTCCTGAAGGAGGCTCCGCTTGCAGCACACGTCATTTCCTGCCATCCTCAGCAAGTGTCACATCTCAGCCAGCTCACAATGATCCAGGGGTGGGGTGGATACTCCTAACCACAATGCTGTACTGCGTCTCATTTAAAGACATATTGTTAAATATTTGGCTAGAGAAAACACTTTAAATGTGAAAGTTTCCATCATATCCCAAATCATTAGATGCACTTACACCCAACAGCAAGTGACACCAAATATCGGGAAGCTGAGCAGCAAAGAATGCAAAAGATAACAGCTGTAGGTATGGGTATTGATTAGACATGTTGTTGGCATTTTCAGAATGTTAAACCATAGTTGTTCCCCTTGTTCAGATTCCAGACTTCATCATTTCTCATGGTGTTCAGGTGCTCCCACGAGACACAGCCTCCCTCAGCACTATACATCTCACCTCTCTGTAGTGTCTCACCTAACTCTAAAAGGACTGTCTAGTCTGCTCGGCCTGGGCAAGGAGCATGTACCAGCCTTAGCCTCTCATCATGTTTCCAGAAAAGACGTGCCCCAGACTTTGCTTAACATCTGAGCAAGTGAAAGGCCTTGGCTCTGCACAAACAATGCTGGGGGATTGGTGGCTGAGACACCGCTCGACCTTCCCCCCTGCAACCATCGGGGCTGTTTTTCTGCTTTTGACTTGTGCTTGCATATGGATATGGCTTCCTGCCTTGGCAGAGTGCCCATTAAGATATAGGAAACAAGATCCTGAATGAGAAGAGCTCAGGGATTTCAGTTGTCCCAGACTTCCCTCCGCAGTGCTTCTCTATCTGCCCCAGTTCCACTCTGCCTTCACTATTCCTGGCTTCTCTTAACCTCTGACACCCTTAGCTAATCTAGCCCAGGGTGGAAAATCTTTTTCCTTTGGCTCGATTGAGACTGTTCTGAATTTCCTAAAAATAACACTTCAATGGGAAACTATAGGAAAAGGAAATCAAAGAGACATATGAAACTCAAGAAGCAAACAGTTTCAGAGCACAAATTTCTTAGGTGGTGACTAGCTGTCACAAATTATCTTGGTTGGCACTTGGCCCTCATCCAACTCAACTCTGTATACAATGTCGCCTTGCAGTCCAAGCCCAGTAGGATATACTTTGTGTATTTGGCCTCTTTTAGCTATAAAATGGATGCTCACATTGAGCAAGCTTACATCCCAAACCATGGAATATTTTTGCTTATAAGCTCAAGGAAGTATAGAAACTGTAAAGTGGGAATGGGCAGAGATGTATCTCAGAAATAACTAGAATTCAAGCACCAAGCAACACCAGACTTCTCTCCCTCTACCATTAAAGAGTTCCTGCAGCTATTTCCTATTTGTAGAATTTAAAAAATTCCAGGTTTGGCTTGAGTCAAATGTTCACTGTGAAGCAGTCAACTGTAGTTGGGTATTGGATATTGAAATGCCTCTTCTACAACTATCATTTCTATTAATTACATATTATATGAAAATATGATATTTAATGATATTAATGACTGTATAATATTTTATAATATATTTAAGGCAGCAATGTTAAACACTCAGACGCTGTCCAATAGAAATACGATGGGAAGGCTGGGTGCGGTGGCTCATGCCTGTAATCCCAGGACTTTGGGAGGCCAAGGTGGGTGGATCACCTAAGGTCAGGTAGAAGAGGCATTTCAAATCAGTCAGAAAAACATGGACATTATAAGTGGTGCTGAACAAATAACTATCCAAATGAGGCATAAAGTTAAATTCTTTGCCTCACACCATTCTTACAAATGAGTACCATGTGGATTAAAAGGCAAAAAAAAAAAAAGTGAAAGTATTAGAAAAAAATATAGAAGAATATCTTTATGCCTTTGGAAGAGGAATAGCATTTTTAAGACATGAAAAGCAAAAAGCATATGGGAAAAGAGGAATACATCTAAAAATCATACCACAAATAAAGTTCAAAGTCAAGTGATATTGGTGAACATAGTTGAAATGGTTTTAGGTTAGGTATCCTAGAAAATGGACTTTGAGATACAGACATTTGCACACAACAAATTTATTAGGAGGACTCTTAGGATTGTTATCTACAGTGGAGTGAGAGAAGTGGAACAGGGCAGAGGGTGAAGTTGGACTGTGATGCAGTCACAACAAATGATTAGGTGATCCTGTCCCTCAGGGAGCTCTGGAGCTGAGCTGTCTTGAATTGAGGAAAGGATGTTGGTCTTTAAACACCTACAGTGACCAGTCGCTGGGTGTGGGCAGCTTCCAGAGGGGGCATGACCTGGGTGAGGGAAAAATCTAGAGAAAAACTCAGCTGAGAGTTGGAAGCTGTGTACGTTTCCAGCATCTGAGAGAATGAGTGCTTTATTTTATTTCTTTTTCTTTTCTTTCTTTCTTTCCTTCTTTTTTTTTTTTTTTTTNTTTTTTGGTAGAGACAGGTTATCTCTCTGTTGCCCAGGCTGGCCTTGAATTCTCGGGCTCAAGCAATCTTCCTGTCTTGGCCTCTCAAATTGCTGGAATTATAAACATGAGCCACTATGCCTGGCTGTGTGCTTCATTTATAGCAGTGTGAGAATGGACTAATACACTCCCTTTAAAAAAGGAAGTAGGTCAGGAAGACATCTGCCTTGGACTAGCAGTGATAGTAAATTTTAAAAAGTTAAAAAAAGTTAAAAGTAGGTTAAAAAGGATAGTATATCAGCAACATAATATGATTGTATCAGTAGGAAATGGACTTAACAAGGACAGTTTATTATGTTGTGTCTTCCTGACCTACTTTCATCACCCCCAATTTCCTCATCTGCCAAGTGAATATTTGACATGTTTCATTACATTTTGCTCCCCCAAGGTCTGTCATCTTCCACTGATTTCTGAATGTGACAGATATCCATCGGGATAACTGACCTAATATCCTAGCACAGAGAATCCTAATAGTCCTGGTACACCCTCACAGGTGTTTATCCAGGTTTTTAACTGTATATACAGTCTATTTTTTCTACGTATGGATATATAATCTATATTAGCCAAAACAATCAGCTGAGAAAATCACAGGACGTGAGGTACAACTTGCTCTGTTAGAAGGAGATTAATTGCTGTAGCAAACAATGCTGACTTACAGTGGCACAATATAACAAAATTGTATTGCTTGCTCATGTCACATCTCTATGCGGGGATCGGGGTAGGAGGATTGTTCTATTCCCCATAACCAAAAAAAAAAAAAATCAATGGTTCCACCATCCTCCAGGGCCTCAGTGTTCTCTATTGGAGTCCCTGTATCCAGCTGTCAGATGATGCAAAAGAGAGCACCCAGCTATATCCAGCTATTCCATTTCTGGGCTAAAGATGTTCAGATGAGAAATACCCATAAAATTTGTTTTTCCTGTTTTCATTGTGATAAAATCACTATGTTGTTATATCATCTAATAATTTATGTTCCAATGACAGCAGTTACTTAAAGGATTAAACCAATATAATTGTTTTGAAAGTATACACAATTTAATATATTCTCATAAAAATGGAAATCAAATAATGCAAAAATAAAAATTATTTAAAAAATATTTTAGGTTATTTTTCTTTTAAAATATTTAAATTATCTATTAAAATTAAAAGACAAATTATAATTTTGAGTCTTAACATTTTAAATCCAAATTGTTTAAATAAAGCTAAATATTTTTATTTTTATTTTTATTTATTTATTTTTTTTGAGACGGAGTTTCACTCATGTTACCCAGGCTGGAGTGCAATGGCGCGATCTCAGCTCACCGCAACCTCCGCCTCCCGGGTTCAGGCAATTCTCCTGCCTCAGCCTCCTGAGTAGCTGGGATTACAGGCACGCACCACCATGCCCAGCTAATTTTTAGTATTTTTAGTAGAGACGGGGTTTCACCATGTTGAACAGGATGGTCTTGATCTCTTGACCTCATGATCCACCCGCCTCGGCCTCCCAAAGTGCTGGGATTACAGGCTTGAGCCACCATGCCCGGCCAAATATTTTTATTTTTAAAAATTTAATTCTATGACTCATAAAATAAAACAATTCACAATTCTGAAGTTAATTGTTCATTTAGTTGCTAATGTAAACAATGGATATCATACTTCATGCATGTTTCCTTTATACCTACATGCCTACCAATTTAAAAGTAGTACGGGCTGGGTGCAGTGACTCATGCCTGTAATTCCAGCACTTTAGGAGGCCAAGGTGGTGGATCACAAGGTCAGGAGTTCAAGACCAGTCTGGCCAAGATGTTAAAACCTTGTCTCCACTAAAAATACAAAAATTGGCCAGGTGTGGTGGCAAGCACCTGTAATCCCAGCTACTCAGGAGGCTGAAGCAGGAGTATCTCTTGAACCTAGGGGGCGGAGGTTGCAGTGAACCAAGATCCCACCACTGCCCACCAATCTGGGTGACAGAGTGAGACTCCGTATCCAAAAGAAAAAAAAAGTAATATGAATTGTTTAATATTGCAAATTTTTTTAGACTCCATAAACAAGTGTTGCAACACATTGGAATATGAAGGGCAAGTATATAGACCCTCCGACCACTGAAAATGATACCCCTTTTAATGCAAGTATTTATTACACTAATGCGAGGGAAGAATTTGACAAATTAATGAATTCATCTTTTCTCTTCCCTAACTGCTTCCTTTATTCAAATCCTCCCTAAACTCAGAAACAGAAGCACAATCTGCACACCTTCAAAGCCTTTGGATGCAGTTCATAAGGGCTTCCCTCGGGCCTAAACAGTGTTAATCTTGACAGCAAATGTCTAGGGTATCAGGTTGTGTTATGTCAGCATTGAGTACCAGAGCCTCATGTATTTGTAAATACATTTATTATTTTCTTGTGCATTCTGGTGAAATATAAGGCTTTTAAAGTGGCTGGCCAAGGGAAGGAGCCCTTCTTACCTGGGTCTAAGGGCAATACTATTTATGTAGTTCATATTCATGTAGTCTGACATATCCACTGGGGGCCCAACCCTGGGAATTCCCAGAGAAGTGGGCCCTCTGATGTGCCAGATAGAAATATGGTAGACACCAGACCCTAACTAGCATCTAGCAGCATAGAGGTTCAATGTCAATCTGGCATAAAATATTGAGTGTTTATTGAACATATGAGAACTCTGCCATATAAAGTATCTGAGAAAGTATGATTAAACAGTAAATAACTCACGTCAAATAACAACAAGGTACCGAAGGAAGACCAAGTGAATAGTATGATAACTGTGATATGCATGGGTTGCCCAGAGCACTACTATTTGAAAATGTGATGCATATTCACTCAGACTCAGTTCTCTGCCCTTCTCCTCATCACTGACCTTCTCTTCTACACTTCTTCAGTCCTCAATTCCCACAACAAAGACTACACCTGGACATCTTGTCATCACATGAACTTCCTGCTCTCCAGATAACTTTTCACATCCCACTCTAGCCACAACCTCTGACTCCTCCAACTTTCTTCCTTGCTGATTCACTTGCCCCATTATCACCTGTCTAGTGAAGGCCAAGCACACATGGAACAGTTCATCTCTCTGATTTCTACATACCAAGAGTACAGCTGGAGAAAATCACTCAGTCTCACAGATTGGAGCTACCATGAATCACTGATCACTAACATCACCTGAAGTTTCCATTAGGCTAAATGAAAAAAGCCAGACACAAAAGGACAAGTATGGTACAATTCCACCTGCTGGCGGTACCTACAGTAGTCAAATTCACAGACAACAAGTACAGTAGAGGTTACCAGGGACTGTGAGGAAGGGTACATGGGGGAATTATTGTTCAGTGTGTGCAGTTTCAGCTGGAGGATGAAAAAGTTCTGCAGATGGAAGGTGGTGGTTGCACAACAATGCAAATGTACTTAATGCCACGGAAGTGTACACTAAACAATGGTTAAAATGGTACATTTTATGTATGTATGTTTTAGCACAATAAAAAATATCAAGTCTTTCAAGGATCCTAGGCTCTGTATGTGCTTAGATTCTCCATACCTCAGTATTATAGAGAAGTCCTTTGATTCATCTAGAATTATTAGTTGTTCATATGGAGTTGGTAGAAGGTGCAACTCAAGGATGAATGTTTGAGATGAAAAGACTTCTACAACTGTCAGAGGAGGACGTGACAAGGACCTGAACGACAGTGATAAAGTAGAAGGGACATGTTCTTCTAGCTGGGGAGGTAGGATGATAGGATGACTTTCTACTGGACATAGCTTGAGGCATGGCAGGTACTTGAATGTTTTTCAATGCGGAGGCGGGGGAACAGTCCAGCACGGAGGTTCCTTTCTTTCTTTCTTCCTTTCTTTTTTCTTCTTTTCTTTCTGTCTTCCTTTTTCTTTTCTTTCTCTTTGTCGGTTTCTTTTTCTTTCTTTCCTTCCTTCCTTTCTTCTTTCCCTCCCTCCCTCCCCTTTTCTTTCCTTTTTTCCTTTTCTTTCCCTCCCTCTCTTGCTTCCTTTCTCCTTTTTTCTTTTCTGTATTTCTTTTTTCTTTCTTTTCCTTCCTTTCTCTTTTTTTCTTTTTTCTTTCTTGCTTTCTTTTCCTTCCTTTCCTTTCTCTCTCTCTCTTTCTTTCT
>NW_016107328.1:11028511-11030397 GCF_001604975.1 Cebus imitator
CCCTCTCTTTTCTTTTCTTTCTGACAGGGTCACTCTGTCTCCCAGGCTGGAATGCAGTGCCACAATATTGGATCACAGCAACCTCCAACTCTGGGGCTCAAGTGATCCTCCCACCTCAGCCTCCTGAGTAGCTGGTAGTACAGGTGCCCACCAATATGCCTGGCTAATTTTCTTATTTTTTTTGTAGTGAGGGTCTCGTTATGTTGCCCAGGCTGGTCTCAAACTCCTGGGGTCAAGTGATCCTTCCATTTCAGCCACCATGCTTGGCCAGCACAGAGGTTTCTAGCCAGGCAGCATGCATGATAGTAATAATAACATTCTTTAATTCTACATATTCATTGCTGGGTGCGGTGGCTCACACCTGTAATCCTAGCACTTTGGGAGGCCAAGGTGGGCAGACTGCTTGAGCTCAGGAGTTTGAGACCAGCCTGAGCAACATAACAAACCCCATCTCTACAAAAAATACAAAAATTAGCCAGGTGTGGTGGCGCACACTGTAGCCTCAGCTACTCAGGAGGCTGGGGTGGGAGGATGGCTTGAGCCCAGGAGACAGAGGACGCAGTGAGCTGTGATCACACCACTGCACTCCAGCCTGAGTGTCAGAGCCAGACCCTGTCTCAGTAAAATAAAATAAAACTATATATTCACTGAAGAAGCAAGTTCAGGTTTGTGAGTAGAACCGAATGCACTCCATTTTGGACATGCTAATATTTTTAAGTGCAGGTCAGTTTTGTGGTGAGTTCCAGGAGGTAGTCAAAAGGCAGATCTGACGTGGGAAAGAGTTAATGGGGCAAAGCTAAGTGGGGGGGGGGGCAGTCAAGATGACTGCTTAAGCTATGGGATTGTATGGGATAGTATGAGTGTCAGGAGGGAATGGCTAGAACCTTGAGGAATTTGTCTTGAAGTGAGATGAAGAGAAAGCATACGCAGAGAAGTGAATAATCTGTACAGAAGATGGCACTCAACGTGGGACTGAAGGAAGAGGTTTGACAATGGTAGACTGGAGGGCAGGGTAGAGGAGGTGCTGAGGGAAGGGCTCCAAGCCGAAATAGCAACATGCAGAATTAGCGAGCAGGGAAGCATTCCACCAAAGAAGCCATTCAGTAACCAGATATTGAATAAATGTGTTGTGGAAGAACTGGAAATTTCAGGGATAGGTCAATTAACAGTGTCACTGTGGAAGAAGAGATGAAAACCAGGAAAAGGCCATTTCCTCTGGGGGTTAGCGTGACTATTGATATTTGGTTGCTTGGGTATTAAAAGAATCTAATAGCCTTTGATCTACTTTGCTTAAGCTCCAACCAAAGATATCTGGTAACCTTGGAGTGTCTCAGGTTTCTAAACATAGAGGGCATCTATCCTAGGTTTAGATTGGGTGTTCCAGTTTTCTCTGTTGTGACATATCTTTGTGCTATGTCCACTACCAGGTGGTTTTCAGGTCTACTTTAATCATTACTATTGTCTGTTATTAGAGCTGTTTTTTAGTTTTTAAGTTTATTTATTTATTTTACTTTAAGTTCTGGGATACACGTGCAGAACGTGCAGGTTTGTTACATAGGTATACACGTGCCATGCTGGTTTACTGCATCTGTCAACCCGTCATCTAGGTTTGAAGCCCTGCATGCATTAGGTATTTGTCCTAATGCTCTCTCTTCCCTTTCCCACCACCCCACAACAGGTGCCAGTGTGTGGTATTTCCCTCCCTGTCTCCATGTGTTCTCACTATTCAATTCCCTCTTATGAGTGAGAACATGCGGTTTTTGGTTTCCTGTTCCTGTGTTAGTTTGCTGAGAATGATGGCTTTTAGCTTCATCCATGTCCCTGCAAAGGAAATGAACTCATTCTTTTTTTTTTTTTTTTTTTTTTTGAGATGGAGTTTCGCTCTT
>NW_016107328.1:11031046-11032332 GCF_001604975.1 Cebus imitator
CCATGTTGACCAGGATGGTCTCGATCTCTTGACCTCGTGATCCACCCGCCTCGGCCTCCCAAAGTGCTGGGATTACAGGCTTGAGCCACCGCGCCCGGCCATGAACTCATTCTTCTTTATGGCTGCTTGGTATTCTATGGTATATACGTGCCACATTCTCTTTATCCAGTCTATCATTGATGGGCATTTGGGTTGGTTCCAAGTCTTTGCTATTATTGTAAATAGTGCTGCAATAAATATACATGTGCATGTGTCTTTATAGTAAAATGATTTACAATCTTTTGGGTATATACCCAGTAATGAGATTGCTGGGTCGAATGGTATTTCTGGTTCTAGGTTCCTGAGGAATTGCCACAGTCTTCCACAATGGTTGAACAAATTTACACTCCCACCAACAGTGTAAAAGCATTCCTAATTATCTACAGCCTCACCAGCATCTGTTGTTTCCCAACTTTTTAATAATTGCCATTCTAACTGCCATGAGATGCCATCTCATTGTGGTTTTGATTTGCATTTCTCTAATGACCAGTGATGATGAGCTTTTTTCCACGTTTGTTGGTTGCATAAATGTCTTCTTTTGAGAAGTGTCTGTTCATATCCTTTGCCCATTTTTTGATGGGGTTTTTTTCTTGTAAATTTGTTTAAGCTCCCAATAGATTTTGGATATTAGACTTTGTCAGATGGATAGATTGAAAAAATTTTCTCCCATTGTGTAGGTTGCCTGTTCACTCTGATAGTTTCTTTCACTGTGCAAAAGCTCTTTAGTTGGTACTATACATGTCAGAGAAACTTCTCTACTTCTCTACTAAAATATATATATATATATTTTACATGAGAAATTGGATGACATCGTTTGTGGGAAAAGGAGATAATGAGCAGTGATGCCACTGTCCATGGCTCAAGTATCATACTGCAAACATATGCCCGGAGTGGGTGGCAAGAAAATAGTTTAAGCTAAGTTTGAGTTCTGCTTTCCCCAAAGATCCTACACTTGGTTTCAAAGATTGACACTAAAAACATATATAGTGCTTTTAAAATGACAAACAGCTTTACAAAGAGTTTTAGAGGGCTGGGGCAGTGGCCCTGTAATTCTAGCACTTTAGGAGGATGAATTAGGAGGATGAAGCAGAAGGATTGCTAAAGCCCAGAAGTTCAAGACCAACCTGGGCAACATAGTGAGACACTGTCTCTACAAAAAAATAAAAATGTTAGCTGGGCCACAGCACTCCAGCCTGGGTGACAGAGTTCAACCCTGTCTCAAAGAAAAATAAAAAAATTCTTAGGAT
>NW_016107328.1:11034373-11040574 GCF_001604975.1 Cebus imitator
AAAAAAAAAAAAAAAAAAAAAAAAAAAAAAAAAAAAAAAAAAAAAAAAAAAAAAAAATTCACTAAAGAAGAACTCTTTCACCCATCAGACGGGCAAAAATCTAGAAAGTTTGGTAACTGTTTGGGCAAGGGTATGAGAGAGCAAGTACTCTCTACAATGCTGGTAGGAGAGTTAATTGCTACAACCTCTTTGGAGAGTAACTGGCAATATTTGTTAAATGCATTTATTCTCTGACCCACCGGTTCTGGACAAGATAATTCAATGCAGCATAATCTGTAGTGGCGAAAGACGGCAACAACATAAAACGTCCATCATTAGAAAGTGGTTAAATAATTATAGTACATATTCATGATGGAACAGTTTAGTAATACTTATTTATGCATAAGTAGCTCTGGAACTATACGCTACACACTGATAACAATGGTGGCCTCTGGGAGGGGACTGGGCTGGGGGCCACAGGGTGGAAGGGAGTTTTCACCTTATAAACGTATTACCTATCTCTACCCATCCCCCAAATGAAGCAAAAAAAAAAAGTTTTCTGGTGGTAGATGGTGCACTAATAGTTTTAAAGGATTGCTTTAAAACTATTACTTTAAAACATAGGAAACTATTGCTTTAAAACATAGGAAACTTGAGATAAATCCTAAGCAGAATCATTCATCAGTCATTACGGGGATTGTTTAGAGTAAGTCTAAATTGAAAGCCATCTGATCTTCCCCACCTACCTTTTCTCTCCACAAGGAAAAAGGATGAGAAGGGTAGGAGCAAGACAGCACAAAGCAGTTATGAAGCCAAGAAACTCGTTGGATAGACACTTTATTGTGGCTTGTTTGTAGTAAAACATTCAACCCCTCAACATGGGTATCTGTTTTGGTGGTGTTTTTCTAATGGAGACTACAGCATGGTGTTCAAAGCTTTTAGCTTCATTTTACATCAGTCTAGTCAGTGGTTGCCTATAATTTGAGAGTTCAATGAGTTATAGGAAAAAGTCAGGAAATTTTGGTCTTATCCCAAATTAAGGGCTGCAAGATTCGTGACTCATTAGTATAAAGTGCTTATGTTCAGTGCAAAAAGGCAGACTCAGAAGGGCAAGCAGATGCCAGAGGACATTTCCTGGGAGATGGATATGTTCTGTAACTCAAGGAAGTTTTTGAAAAGCCAAACTTTAGCCCAAACGGATTTAGTAGTTTCCTCATAGTCTTTCTCCTCTTTTTTTTTTTTTTTTGAGACGGAGTTTCACTCTTGTTGCCCAGGCTGGAGTGCAGTGGCGTGATCTTGGCTCACTGCATCCGGGTTCAAGCAATTCTCTTGTCTCAGCTTCCCAAGTAGGTAGGATTATAGGTGCCTGCCACCATGCCCGGCTAATTTTTGTAGTTTTAGTAGAGACGGGGTTTCATCGTATTGTCAGGCTGGTCTCGAACTCCTGACCTTAGGTGATCTGCCTGCCTCAGCCTCCCAAAGTGCCAGGATTACAGGTGTTAGCACCACACCTGGCCATTCTTTCTCCTCTTTAACAGGACCAAAACTTCTCATCTGACAGATGTCCATAAGTTGTTTACTACTAAAAATCTTGGTTCAGAGGGAAATCCACAGGGTTTCTAAGCACCAGAGACACTGACTTCAGCTTCCAGTTTCTGTTTGTCTCAGCATCATGAGTGGGACCAATAGGCTGAGCTCTGGCCAGTGGGAGGTTCAGAGCTGCAGAGCTGTCTTTAGGCCCCTCATTTGCAAATTGAAGTCACTGAGTATGACACACCTTTTCTCAAACAGTGTCATATCTTAGGTGGAAAGACGAGCCAGTGCATTTTAAAGAAGCACTTCACCTAGTTTTCCACCAACCGGATGTGATCTATTCATTATACCCTTGTTCTGCTCTGTCCAGAGGCCCAATTCCAAAGCCAACCCTTGATTCCCCCTTCTAAGACAAAGCTAACTCTTGAGTCCCTCTTTTAAGACAGAGAAAAGAAGCACACTCCCTTCTCAATGACCCCACATGTCTGCATATCCATCCTGTGGTCCTGAAGAGACTGAATGGAAGCAGGAGAGAAGAGGAAGCAGCTTCCTAACCAATCGAGGGAGCATGAACAGGACTGCAGGCCAAAGAGGTATAATCGAGCCACTCAGTCCTAGGATCCTGGCCACCATTTCTCTCCCCAGACTCTCAAAGAGGAAGTCACATTCTCTCACCTGCCAACTTGGCAGCAGGGGATTCACAAGAGGCAGCTCTTGCTTGTGAGCAGCCCCCTGTATCCCTATTTGGATGGTTTGCCTTTCTTTCCCCTCTGGATGAATGTGATGGAAACCCTCTTGCCCGTGTTAGCCTCGCAGACCTGATCATTTATACACGCACCCACAGCTTTCAAATGCCTGGACCTGAAAACCCTTCTATTCAGACTACCATCCACAGACTCCAGGACTTCTTGTGCTTGGAAGAAGAGACACCTGGAAAACAGGTTTATTCTGCAGGTAGCACTTGCCCCAAAGCCATCTCTGAATTCTGGAAAGTGAAGGAAGGAAAAGAGGGAATCCTTTGGGTGTTGCTCTAATTCTCTGTAAAAGCCCTCTGGGTCAGAGGAGCTACTAAAGCAGGTCCACAGGGAGGGGACTGTACAAACAGGACAACCCGGGTCAAGAACCAAAACGCAGGGAAGGTTTTCAGAGTGGCAAGTCTAAAGTAAAGTGCCTCTTTTCAATGGAGAAGAGTTTCATTTGTTCAGAAATGCTTGGGCGTAAACATGAGTGCACAGGAACATGCACACGTGTGTGCACACACACTCACTCACTCTGAGGTAGAAAGAACTGGCCCTCTCCAGACAAACACACATAGATTCCACAAATTTAGAGAAACATGGCACTTGCGTGAAAGGTCCTATTCTTGCCTGGGAAGGCAAGTAGGGTCCAATCCAGCTCTTTCCAACCTAGGGCAGAGCCATAGAAGTCCCACTCCACAGGAGGAAAGAGGTGGAGGGCATCGCTGTCACTGCTGTTGCTCAGCTCTCAGGCCACGTGTTCCTGGCTCCACTGCCCAAGGTCATTTCCTGGAGCCTGACCCATGGGCACTGCGGGGGTGGCTTGTCAGAAGCCACTGGGCACAGATGTCTTGTACAACTGCGTCCCCGCTGCTCTTGGCAGCCTGCTGAACCTGCTGGACGAGGGCTGTGGCCCGTGAGTGTTCTTGCTTTACAGCAATCAAGTAGGCAGAACGTAGTTTGCAACACAGCAGGTAGGCCCGAACCTGGCAGTCAGTTATAAAAGAGACAGCAGAAAGGCATCCATCACTGACAAATCAAGTATACAGAGCTGCAGCAGAAAGCTCAGGCAGACAGATATCACATGTCACCTGCCACATTCATGATGGGATTTGTGCATTTTATGGTACTATAACAAATTTTTAAATATCCCAGAAATAAGCTATAACACTATGTTATTTTATAGGGTAAAAAGTTATTATACATAAGCTAAGAATTTAAAAAAGAAGGCAGGCCAGCAGGCAGCCTGGTCTCTGTCCACTCCCTCCGACACCCTCCTCCTCCTCACTCTCCCAGGCTCTCTGGCTTCTTCTGGGCTTCAGGGCCATTGCTCTCGCCCACAGAGTTGTGAGTATGCAGTTACTTGAGTGATTATGTGATTGATGCCTGTCTCCTTGACCAGACTTTAAGCTTCATGAGGGCAAGAGTAGTGTCTGTTTTTTCCAGTCCTTGTCTTCCTGGTGCCTAGCACAGGGCCTGGCATATAGTAGGTGTTCAGTGAATATGTATTACAGGAATGACTAAAACATCCATCCTAGAATGGACGCAGAGATCCTCCTCTACTTTTCTGCTTTCAGCCTGCTGGATCTAAAGTTATTTTTTATAATTACAGGAAATTTGGGGAGGAAGACACATACACACAATTGGAAAAAGTTGAATCGAGGTCTAACCCCACTTAGACCTGATTTGGCTCTGCCTGTTTGGACAGAGGCAGCCATTTCAGGATGTACGTATGTGTGTGTGTATCTCCCAGGATCGCTATCTCAAGAATTCCCAGCTTGGTGGTGACAAGAGTCCCTTCCTTCCTGGCCCTGGTCTCTCCAGCACCCCCTGGATAGCCAGTGCTCTAGGCTAGTGAGCAGAGAGGCCTTCATGAGCTGCTACAGAGCTTCTGCCAGCAGCTGCCTTTCTGCTGCAATAATCCCTGTTGGTTAGTGGAGGGGACTCTCCTTGCTTCCTGTGTCAATGCTCCATCTGTTATTTGTTTTGGTCACTAAAGTCTTTCTTTCCTCTCTAAGCTGAATCACAGATAATCTCCTACAGCTAGACGATATCTGGCATGTTCTGAGGTCACTAAAGTGATCTAGTCCTATGCTGCTTGGGATCCACTTGCTGCCCTAGGATGTCAGCTCTCCCCAGGCCCTCAGCTCTCCTTAGCATCTACATATGCTAAACTAAATACATATCATAAGTTGGCAGGCAAAATACCAAGAGAAGAAGGAAATTTTGCCAGAGAGTCTGGAATGGAGCTAAACGAAGCTGTTTTTTGGCAAGACCCCGTGGCCTAAGATCATTTAACTTCATGAGACAGCTGCTGAGAGAAAAATACCTGAAAAAGTAATAATGACTGTCTCTATTTCAGTGTATGTCTTTCCCAGGAATAGAGTCTCTGTCCTGTTGAGTGGGAGGCTCAATGAAGACTTAAGAAAGAACCGCAGTCTGGGAATCAGAGGACCTGCGCGTTTATCCTGGCTGTTGGGGTCTCAGTCTGACTCTAGAAAAGTAATTCTCTACATTTCAGGATGTCAGAATTTCATCCAAGAAGCTCATTATGTTATAGAAATAAATGAAGAAAGGTTTAGAACTTGTTCTCCTTAACTCTGGAGACTGAAAGATGCCCAGTAAATTCAGTCCGGGGATTAGCAATACTGCCATGGAAAGCATGTAAGAAGCTCTTTGCCTCACATTAGTTTTATTTATTTATTTTTATTTATTTATTTTTTGAGACGGAGTTTCGCTCTTGTTACCCAGGCTGGAGTGCAATGGCGCAATCTCGGCTCACCGCAACCTCCGCCTCCTGGGTTCAGGCAATTCTCCTGCCTCAGCCTCCTGAGTAGCTGGGACTACGGGCACGCGCCACCATGCCCAGCTAATTTTTTGTAGTTTTAGTAGAGACGGGGTTTCACCATGTTGACCAGGATGGTCTTGATCTCTTGACCTTGTGATCCACCCGCCTCGGCCTCCCAAAGTGCTGGGATTACAGGCTTGAGCCACCGCGCCCGGCCTGCCTCACATTAGTTTTCACCACATTAGTTTCATCATTAGCTGAGTCCTCACAGGACTCAGCTGTCAGATAACTCCTCTGCCGCTGGCCAGGGCAGCTCAGACTGGCTTGACTTTCTCGTGGCCCTTCTGGCCCGGGGCCCTTCCTGCAGATGGCCAGAGGATCACTCCAGTGTTCAGCCACAAATGGGGGCATCTGGGAAGATCTTTATTCTGCCTGGCACTCTTCCCAAAGGCAACAGGAAACAAAGGTTCATCAATTTCCCAAACAGGGACAAGCTCTTTGGCCCCTGAGGAGAGGTTCATTCTGGAGATCGAGACACTGGTGGACATTGTTGGTCAAAGAATGGGGTGAGGTTTTTTCTTACTGTACCTTTTTCCCTCTAGGATAAAGAGATACCTGCTTACCCTGGGAACCTCATTCCATCAGTCCACCCAAAGATGGAGGTGAGGTGAGGGATTTCCTGGGGCTCTCTGAGAGCATCAGTATAAAATGGAGATTCAAGAGCAGGCTGGGACATGTTTGTCTTGAGGATAAAGCCTAGGACATGTTTGTCTTGGGGACTCATGCAGTCTGTGTTCACCTACTTCCCATCTATTCCCTCCATTCTATACCCCTATCCAAGCCCCAGCTCCACTTCTGATAATAAAGAAGCTGAGATATGGGTTGTATGTAGCTATTGTGGGGAGCAAGGGATAAAGGTGACAAGGCAAGCCTGAGATACTATTCATTAGCATCTCTGGGGTTTGGCGACAATTCTGCTCACCTTGTTGTCATCATTGTGTATTGCCTGGATCAGGCCCTCCAGCTCCTGTACAGAACAGAAACAGCAGTTGTGAGAGGGAGAAGAGTCCCACAGTCTCGGAGCCAGGGCCCAACCCAGCCTGAGCCCAGCCATTCTGACTCCAGAATGAAAATGCCTGCCTGGCTTTTTTTTTTTTTTTTTTT
>NW_016107328.1:11041185-11043030 GCF_001604975.1 Cebus imitator
TTGACCAGGATGGTCTCGATCTCTTGACCTCGTGATCCACCCGCCTCGGCCTCCCAAAGTGCTGGGATTACAGGCTTGAGCCACCGCGCCTGGCCAGCACTAAGTTCTAACTCTAAGTATGTATCGGCGTAATACACCACAGTCCAGAACTCCTGAGCTCAAGTGATCCTCCCCACTCAGTCTCCAGAACAGCTGGGATTACAGACATCACACCGAGCTGATTCTTCTTTTTAAACTCAAGTCCTGCTTTAAGAGCAAGAAAGAAAATCTAATTACAACACTAAGCTTCAGAATTTAGGGAGAAGGTACAGTTTCCAAAGGCCTGTCCTCAGCCTTCCCAAATGGATATGGCTCTCTTCACTCCAAAAAGCCACCATGGGAGGACAATTCTGCAGGTAACAGGCTTCAAAGGTCATCTGCTGGCCCACCCTGATCTCCTCTAGAATTGCAGGAAGAAGCTCAACTCCATAGACACTTCCAGGTGCAAATAAAATTACACAATGGGATGTTGAGGGCCACATTCTGGGTACAGACATCATCTCCATAAATTTTCTTTACAGGGAAGGGTCAATTAGGGTGAGGCCACTATTGCAGAACAGTTCAGAATGATAAAAGGATCTTGCAGAATTTCAGGCACATTCTGGGAAACAGAATGAAGACAGGGATGTGAAGACACTGAAATTGATGGAGGAGCTGAGAGGTACAGGAGGGAGCACACCTGGGGTGGAATTCTCTTGAACGCTTCCAGGCAGTTGAGGAGGATGGTGTCCCCGTCACTTTTGGCTGCCATGCCTGACTCACTGACACACTTGAGCAATTGCCGGATCTCACTGTACTTCTCCTTCTCCACCAACTGGCGGGCAGCTCTGCAGTAGGTCATGGCAGCATCCAGCTGGAAGTCCTTGAACAGAACATGAGGTGATGAGCTTAGGTGCAGGGAACATTAACAGTGGGGAGGGAGGCAGCATTTAACAGCTCTTGCTATGCTTGGTGTAGATAAGCCATATTGATTCACAGTAGAAAACATAAATATAACAAACAAAAAGCAAGCTTAAATTCCTCTTTGGAATTAGGTAGATATTTAGGAAGCATTCACAAAAACTGCAGCCGTAGTATCTAAAACGGTACATTTCACTTGCTGCGGTGGCACTTACTGAAAATATTCTTATCCAAATCCTAAGACTAGTGCATTTTCTCTCTAATAAGTCTGCTTTTTCTTGAGAAATGGGCTTTGAGGGCTGGTATTTGCTGCCCTGGACACCTGGTGCTCTGTTAAGAGGTAGGCGACTTAGTGTTCAGAAACAGACCCATTAACAGGCCCATTCACTGAGACTCATTTGCTGAAATTGCCGGATAAACACCTTAAACCTGGTCTACGAGAACCCTTATGCCACAGGGCCTGGACAGAGCTGCCTACCAGGGTATCTGTGTGTGGCGAGCTCTGTCCAACACTGAAAATAGATGGGAAGAAAAACACCTGACTAATCATGTATGAAGCCGTTGATCACTGATACATGCACAATGCATAAATGCCCTGCCTGTCCTAAGCTGCCTGCTGTCAGCTCCTGGGGTATCTGCACGGAGCTGTGGTGGTGGGCAGGTCTGCAGAGACTCTACCCCTCATGGTTTCAATGCCCTGCTACCAGCCCCTGCTCCAGTGCCACAAATGCACCTGTGTCCTTTTATGACATGCAACAGAAAACACATTCCTCCAGCCAGCTCCTGTACAGACCAAGGATGGGGAACAGCCCTTGTGGCCAGTGGAAAGCCCTGGCCACCCCTCCAGCCACGCTCCCTGTGAGAAACCCCTCCAGCCATGCTCCCTGTGAGAAACCCCTCCAGCCA
>NW_016107328.1:11043230-11047773 GCF_001604975.1 Cebus imitator
GCTCCCTGTGAGAAACCCCTCCAGCCATGCTCCCTGTGAGAAACCCCTCCAGCCACGCTCCCTGTGAGAACGAGCAGTGTTTCTCGGGGAAACAGCTGTGGGGAGCTGTCTGAGACCTGGCCCTGGTGTTTATTTGGTAGCTTTTGATGAATTTGTCATGGGTTACTTGTCTTCTGGCAAAGTGGCCTAGAGTCTTGGATTTGACCCAGGTCTATAATAGTCACCTCCTTGATTTCATCCCTAATGTGCATGTGAATCTGCTTTTCTTGGGATAAGAATTTCCTAAAGAATAATCTCTCACGGAACTGTGGTCAAGTGCTGATTGTCCTCAGTGTGATTTCAGTAATCCAAGTCATACCTGCAGAACACGGAATGCAATGCCAAAACCATCTTCTACATTTTTCCCTCCCAGCATGACCTGAAAAGGAAAGGGAATCATGCTTAAAAAAGTAATAATTACTAGTGTATCCTCTTAACCAAGAATGAAGGCTCCTATTTATTCCATTATTCAACAAATTATTTGTTGAGACCCTGCTAAGTGCCAGGCACTAGTGATACAAGCACGATCAAAACGGACTTGATCACCAGTGTTCTGTGGCTCGTATTGTAGCGGGGAGGCAGACATCACACAAACAACGGAAATAATCACTAAACAACAGCAATTATGATAAGAGTTCAAGAAGATGATGGTAGTCTTCCAGAGGTCCAAAACGCTGCACATACCTTGCAGGCAACATCCATTTTCATGTGGTTATTTCCAAACAGGGTTGGCAGAGGCAAAGTGGTGATCTGAGAGGTCCCAGCACTTTCGCACCGATGCAAGAACCTGGTCACTTCTGTCTGCAGCTGAAGTGTGTTCATGTGCCTGTGGTGACAGGAAATGCATAGTGCAGCCTCACGAGGGGCCCCAGGAGTGAGAGGACTGAGGCCAGAAGACTGAGAAGCTGAATAACATGGTGATGGAAAAGGCAAAAGAAATGATGAGGAGGGAAAAGAGACCCCAAATGCCTTGTGAGCAGTTATGAAAAGAAAAAAAAAAATGGTGGTCTCGTGTCCTGTACAGACTCACAATATTACGGTGCACTGTGGAACCAGATAAGGTCCAGTCATTGAATCAATAAGTATTTATTGAGCACCTATGTGCCAGGTCGAATAACAGAGGTCAAGGGAGACATGAGCCCTGCCCTCAGAGTTTATAGGCTAGAAGAGAAATGAATAGTAAACAAACACATAAAATAGTTAGCAATGAAGCCTATGGAGGTAATAAATGGTAGTGGTAGAGCGTTTACTCCAGATGTTGTGTTCTATGCAGAGGGCCTGGCAAGTATAAAAGCTGAGAGGAATTAAGGACTTGGTGTGCTGAGGAGCCCTGAGGAGACCAGGGGTCAACGCTTAGCAAGAAAACAGTAGCAGGAGATAAAGATGGTGACATCAGCAGGGGCCAGAACGTGCAGGACCCTTTTTGCCTACTGCAAGGAGTTTGGAGTGTAGTCTGATTGTAGCTTGTGATGCTAATCCTCCCTCCACTCCCCACTCCCACTATCAGCTCCTCTGCAGGCTTTCCAGGCTTGTACTAGACACTGTCAACCAGGGATGATTCCTTTTAGATTTTTTTTTAATGGTTTGGGGAACGCATAATAGTAGCTTCATCACCAACAGGAACCTGGCCTTTCTGCCTCACACCAAGGGTCCCCTGAACCCCCAGCTACCTTGACACATCAGCTGCAGTCATCTTCTTTCTGAAGAAGGCAGTTTTCTTCCTTCCAGAGCTGCGGGATGTTTCTTGGAGGTAGATCTTCAGGTGGTCCTTGGCCTTAAGTAGCCATGAGAGCTTCTCTCCCAGTTCTGTATATGACTTTGCTTTGTGACTGAAGAACCAAATACAGGTCATGGCAGCCCGAACTTGATCCTAGAAGAGAAAAATGAACGTTCAGGTCAAAGTAGATCAGGGGTTTGGAGGGTAGGGTGTAATGAGAATTCTCATCTGATTTCCACCTATGAGACCTCGTTTCCAGCACCCACTCCCACCACCAGCTGAACTGGTATTTTGAGCTCATCACCCCAAGGTCCAAGAGATCCTGAAGTGCACTGACTGGTGGAGTTATTGGGCAGGGCATTATTCTACCACTGAAGAGATGCTACAAGAAGATATTTCTGATTCTCCACTCAAATTGGCTTTACTTGTACTTTGGCATTAAATAATTCAATTTCTCTGTCATTTAGTACTGACAATTCTCAGACAGATTGGGAGGAATGTGCTCCTTCTCCCTTCATGCATTTTCTCTAAAAACACTAACTTTTCCATCATTCCTTGTGAATTCTACATTCATGCCTCATGTTTATCTTGAAACTACCATATATTTCCTTTTTTTTTTTTTTTTTTTTTTTTAACCTATCTATTCCTTGCATTCCGAAGAATGCCATGACTGACAGGATTAAAGTCTGCCTCCAAACTTAGGATGGAAATCCTAATATTATTTAACAATGCTGGAGAGTAGCATGGATTTGCTCCAGGGTCAGCCAAATAGCAAGGCCAGGGACCAATGACAGTCTCGTTTCCTCATCGTGCACTGCCTCCCCTGCAGGGTGGGGCATCAGTGACAGAGGGAGAAGGCCCGGAGGGGCTGCCATTACCTTCATAAACTGCTGCAGCTCATACAGAATGTGGTAGTAGTTCTTCTTCTGTAAATGTTGGCAGGCAGCAATCAGGTACTTTCCCCAGCTCTCCAAGGTTGGATCAATGGATTCTAGCAAGTTTTCCAAAGTGTGTAGCTTCCCACTTTTATAGCTTGGCTGGAAAATGCCTTCTATAAAAACTTCTGGAGGACTCTCCTGGAGCAGGGCAGGGCGAGAAGTCAGAAGTCTTGAGCCCAGTTCTGGCACTGCCTGGGATCCAGACAGTGATGGACCTTCTTTCTATTGATGGACTTTCAGCATCCTCCCATAGCAGTGCTTCTTAACCTTTTATGTGTCACAGACACCTTTGAGAATCTCATTCTAGTGACTGCTTCATTTCTCTCCTTCCTTTTACAGAGAAGCCCCTTGACAGAGTTATCTATCCTCACTGTCTCCAATTCCCTCCTGTGATTTTTCTCTTGAACCAACTCTAATCTAGCTTTTGCACCCATAACTCCTGTTGAAACTACTGCTTAGGTCACCAGTGACCACTAAAGTGTAAATCTAACAGTTAATTCTTGATGCTCATTTTCTACCTGATTGTTCAGCAGATTTTGACACAGATGGCTTCTTCCTCCTTGAAAAGCCTTTTTTAAAAATAAATTTTTATTTTAATTGAGAAAAACTTCCCTCACCTGGCCTCCAGCACACTGTCCTCTCCAGATTTCCTGTCTAAGTCTCTGGCTGCTCCTTCTCAATTTTCTTAGCTGATCCCACCCAATCTCCCCAGGGCTTAGGAGGAATCTACACTCTTTTCTATTTATACTCACTTTCTTGGTGATTTCATCCAGGCTCACTACTTAAAATATTGTTGATTTGCTGATGATGCCTAAATCCCCATCTCCAGTTTGTTCATCCCCCTGAACTCCAGAACTTTACATCCAACTTATGTCCAATTGTCTACTCAACATGTCCACTTGGAGATCTAAGTGGACATGTTGAGTAGACAATTGGATACAGTCATCTTAGTCATCTTTTACCTCACACTCCTCCATCAAATTCATCAGCAAATCCTATTGGCTCCACCATCATGATTACAGCACACAGAATCTGGCCACTTCCCACCACCTCCCTTGGACCACACTGGATCCCACCATCATTGTTTGCCTGGATTATTGCAACAGACTCCTCCCTGGTCTATCAGCTTCCATTTTTCCCTCGTCAGTCTAATGCCCACAAAGCCCAAGTGACTCTTGAAACCTCAGCCAGATTATGTTACTCCTCTTGCTCACAGTCTTCCAGGTTTCCCTTCTCATCCCTCACAATGTCCACTAGGTCCTGCATGATTTGGCCTGTGACCTTTCTGACCTTATCCGATACTATCCTGTCCCACCAGACTCTGCTCTAGCCACCCTGGCCTTTGCCATCGTCACTGCTTCTGCCTGGACTGTGCCTTCCCCACAGATCTATGTGATTCGCTCCTTATGTCCTTTGGCACTTTACTCAGATGTCACCTTCCCTGGGCACCCAGTCTAAAATTGTGCAAGCCACGCCTTCCTCCTCCCCATTTTATTTTTCTTCTTCTTATTCATCATCTACCACTAACTATTTTTCATATTTACTATCTCTCTTCCTACTATGGGGGTAGATATTTTTGTTTTTTTTTTAAAGACAGAATCTCCCTCCGTCACTCAGGCTGGAGTGCAGTGGTTCAATCTCAGCTCACTGCAACCTCCACCTCCTGGGTTCAAGTGATTCTCCTGCCTCAGCCTCCTCAGTAGCTGGGACTACAGGTGTGCACCACCATGCCCGGCTAGTTTTTGTATTTTTAGTAGAGACAGGGTTTCACCATGTTGGCCAGGCTGGTCTCAAACTCCTGACTTCAAGCGATCCATCTGCCTCAGCCTCCCAAAGTGTTGGGATTACA
>NW_016107328.1:11047858-11072119 GCF_001604975.1 Cebus imitator
TTTTTTTCTGCTGTATCCTTAGTGCTCAGAATAGTCCTTGGCTATTTAATAATCATCTTGGCATTTAGCCTTGAGATTAGGAGTAATCAGTGGAGAGTCAAGGATGACTATAAAGTCACGGTGGTATACCATGCCAGCACAGTGGCACTGGGCACAGGCTGTTTGGAAGCAGAACAGATCTGGGCTTTGAGACCATTCATAGTGGGTAAGGGTTAGGGGTGTCTTTCCTGATTCAGGTTGTTCCTAACAGAGAAAACCAGACCTAATCTAAAAGTTGTAGGTCACATTTTAAGAAGCAGGGGCATTAGCTCTACAGGAGAGAGGGAACACCTCAGAAGAGCAACACCTCAAGAACTTCCATGCCATCTATTCATCCACTTACTTATTCATAATTGGTACTAGTCAGGTACCTGAATACACAGATAAGTAAAGTATAGGCCTTTTTGGTCCAGATGGAAAGACTCAATTGTAAACAAACAGTTGCAATCCAGTAGGATAAACGCAGTACCAGGGGCAATGGTGGTTAATGCTGCTTGAGTGTTCTGTGAATGCTCAACAGAGAGGGCCTGAAAGGATACTAAAAGGATAAACAGGAATTTTTAAAGAAAACAAGGAGGGGCAGGGCATTCTATGTAGAGGAAATAGCACAGAAAGACTGGTGGAAATAAGACAGTGCCTGGTAAATCACGAAAATTTAAGTAATTTGAAGAGTCTGGAATGTAAGGTAGAGATAGGATTAGTGGTGAAAATAAATTAGAGAAATAAGGAGGCCTGATCCTGGTGAGTTCTGTAGGATGCTATGGAATTTGGAGTTCATCCTGTGGCCATGGAGATCCTCTGAAGGCCTTTTAGGGAGGGGAATAAGATGAGTCTATTTATGTTTTAGCAAGCTCATTCTGGAGGCAGCATGGGCAAAGGGACAAAACACCCAGGGGAAAAGGCTAGAAACAGAATGCCTTCCATGCTCCAGGCATTCAGGTGTAATTTTCACAATGTCTTTTCCTGCTCTCCCTACCTGCTTGAAAATAAAGGTAAGATATATCAGTTCAAGGGTAACTATGATTACAGGAGATAAAAAGAAGGCTTCTTTCCTAGCTCTGACACATATAAAGCAAGGGCACTGCTGTTGTCAGCTTATAGCAAGCTAATGAAGTAAGCAGCTTAGCTCTCTGGATTACAGCTGTCAGAGGGAGTGGAACTAGGTGATTTCCATTCTCAATTTGTGCCTGGGAGAAGCACCTTTACTGCTAAACTAATTTGGAAACTGAAGAAAAGGAAAAAAGTTAGCAATTCAACTCCATGTAACATGACTTCCACATTATTCTTGAGACCTGGTTCGTAGCTAAGAATAGTCAGTAGTTAGGTACTGGTGAAAACATCCTCCCCTTCTCTGTCCTGTGGGGTATAGTCACAATAATTTTGTGAACTGCTGATTTCACTTGGATCAATCTTAGAAAATATGTCTATCTGAACATTTGCATTGGCTGCTGTTTTGAATTAGGATGGCAGAATGAAATTAAAGTCTGCCTTGAGCTCCTTAAATTTTCTATAAAATTTGGTACATTTCATCCAATTTCTCCAAAAGTTATTATGGAACATTCAGATAAAACGAGGAATGTAGCTGGGTGCAGTGGCATGCACCTGTAGTTCCAGCTACTCAGGAGGATGAAGTTGGAGGATTTCTTGAGCCTAGGAGGTCAAGGGTGCAGTGAGCTGTGATCATGCCACTGCATTCTAGCCTGGGCAACATAGCGAGTCTTCATCTCAAAAAAACAAAAAGAAAAAAATGGGTCATGGTAAAACGAGGTCCCGATTGCTTATCAGGGGCTCCAAAGACATAATGTTCTTCAGTGGTGGATTTACTTCCAGTGGGAGGTGGGCAGAGGATGGGAGAGGAAAAAAAATAGCACATATTCTCCTTTAATCATCTATTTGGGGCTCAACTATATAATCGGTGCCATGGGTGCTTCCTGGTCCTTGTGATAACAGCAATGAATGGACCAGCAGCTGGGTCAGAAGCTGGACACCATCCCAGACCAGGTAGAGAGGCACATGGAAGTCTAAGCAATATGCCCTAGGCCAGGCAAGACTCACACTGAGCATCTCATTTCAGACACCACGCTCTTAACCACTATCCGATTCTGCTGCATGTTTTGGAAGATGGACTGAAACGTGCCATTGCCGGTGAGGACAGTGATCTGGGATCCAGGCTAAGACTTCTGCACACTCACTGGATAACGGTTGTGAAGAGTCCTCCATTTTGACCTGACTCTGCTAGAGATGGCCCCACAGCTCAACACAGGGTTAAGTGTCAGGGGTTTATTGACTGAGTGGTCGGAGTCGGAGAAGCAAGGCAGGCACTGCCTTGTTGAGCTGTGTCCGTGTCCCACCTTGTTGAGGAGGTGCAGAAGGGCTTCCCGCAGGCAGCTGTGCCTCACGTAGAAGCTGATGATGGCCAGGTTGGTGCTATAGTTGTGCAGGTAGAAGAGGCATTCTTGGTAGTAGGTGTTGTTCATGATCTTCCCTTCAGGAATCACTGCCAGAGAAAGGCTCTGCGTCCGAAGGGTAGCTTCCAGTTCCCTCAGGGTGGCAAAGTAATCGTCATCTTGCTGACAGCACAGAAGAACGACAGAGAAACGTGAAACTCAAAAAGTTCTCAGCAGGCACTGAAAATATTACTTGCAAAGAATATTTAACAATGTGGAAAAATGTTCACAATGCAGTGTCAATGGTAGAAAAACAGGCAGGATACACAATTCTATATATTATGACATGGGTCAACTCCAATTTCATTAAAAAACAAAATATAGAATATTCAGCAGAATCTTAACACTAATTAGTCTCTGTATGGGATTATATGTCATTTTTATCTTTTAAAAATCATTTTTCTACAGTTTCTTTTTTAAAAAAATTGCATCTAACTATATATAGTTACTTATCTAGCTATATGTAATTGATAGACAAAAACAAACAAACAAAAAATATATAAACCTGGCTGACACTGAGCCAGGACTAACACCATAGCTGAATTTCCACTGATTCTTTTCCAAGGTCATTGTTATTCCTGGGCCTCCCTCCCTGAGCCAGGCACTCTTCTTGCTTTTCTCTTACCAAGGATACGAGGGGCCTCACTGTGGACTCCAGGTACTCAACCACATCCTGCACCAGCCTTGAGCCATGACTCAGCTGATTGAGGTCAAACGGGGGCTTCAGACAGCGACTGAACTTTTCCCGTGCAGCAGTGAGGTTCCCAGCTTTGAGGCAGGCCATGCCCCAAGCATGCCATGCCCCAGTGGTATCAAGTCCAGTCTTTGTGGACACCTGGGAGAAAAATTGCTCCTTTAAGTGAGTGGTAGCTACATCCAGGCTTAAAGGTCCCAAAGACCTATTCTATTCCCAAGTTGCCAACCACCTCATCCCCACTATCTGCCATTACTCCTCAGCTGAAAAACTAGTCATGCCCCTGATTCTTCCCCATGACCAGGACAACTGAGAGAAGGCAATACCTGTCTGCAAGGCTAAGCAAAGGCAACTCATTACAGTGGGGTGGAAGTAAGCTTTGTCTTTGCCTCACCTCAACACCCAGTTGGTAGTACTCGGCTTCCAAAAGCTGGTTCCTTAGCCTAGTTACCGCAGCTGGCTGCAAGATCTGATCCAAAGATGGCACGTGGCGATAGGCAGCAGCAACTAAAATATTCAGCACGTCTACCTTGCTGATGTAGCTACAAGGAGGAAAAAGGCAAGGCCATGAGGCTCCCACAGTCTTACTAAGAGTAGCTGCTTAAAGGTTTCCTACTCCATTTTCTTTCTTTCTTTTTTTTTTTTTTTGAGGCGGAGTCTTGCTCTGTCACCAGGCTGGAGTGCAGTGGTCTGATCTTGGCTCACTGCAACCACCGCCTCCTGGGTTCAAATGATTCTTCTGTCTCAGCCTCTCAAGTAGCTGGGATTATGGGCGCCTGCCACCTCGCCTAGCTAATTTTTGTATTTTTAAAATAGAGACGGTGTTTCACCATCTTGGCCAGGCTGGTCTTGAACTTCTGACCTCAGGTGATCCGCCTACCTTGGCCTCCCAAAGTACTGGAATTACAGGCCTACTTCATTTTCATTGTGAAAATGATCATGAGAATTGAGAGGTGCGTAGCATAGATGCCATGAGTGATAACTCTGGAGTCACACCGAATCCTGGCTCCATCACTTAGTAGCTCTATGACCTGGGGCTAGTTAGTTAACCTCTCGCTGCCTTAATTTACTCATCTGTAAAATGGATATACAGTCATGTGCCATACAATGATGTTTCAGTTAGCAATAAACTACACATACAATGGTGGTCACATAGGATTATAATACCATATCTTTACTATACCTCTTCTATATTAGATACATAAATACCATAGTGTTACAATTGCCTACAGTATTCAGTATAGTAACAAGTTGTACAGGTTTGTAGCCTAGAACAATAGGTCATAACCTAGGTGTGTAGAAAGCTATTCTCTCTGGGTTTGTGCAAGTGCACTCCATGGTGTTTGTACAATGACGAAATCACCTATAATGCATTTCTCAGAACATATTCCTGTCATTAAGCCATACATGACTGTAACAGTGGAGTTTTAAGGATAAAATAAAATAACCCAAGTAAAAGGGCTTAGGATAGTGTCTGGGACTTTTCTGGCACTCAATGTTAGACATTCATGTTTGGAGTAGGCGTGCTCAGGGTTATTTGAGGCAAAGCCTTTACATTGAATGTTGGGGGCTTACAAGTAACCCATTTGCTTTTTGGTCCTTTTGAACCTCCTTTGTGTGTGAGAGAGCACAGATTCAGTATTAATGGCCTATACTCCTGGTTAGTGCACAGGTCATATCACTACCATTCCCTAGAGGTGCTGCTGGGTGGGGGCATCCTGGCCCTTCACTCATATTCTATACTTGACATCCTCACCCTGGGCTAAGGATGGGCTCTCATTATAGCCTACTAGGGCTGCCTTCTGTGATCTCACTCGATGCTTGTAAAAACCTTATAAAGACAGAAAGCCTGGAGAACTAGATTATACTGCCTAGTGCTACTCAGATAAGTTTACACTCAAGGTTCCTGAATCTTGTCTTATAACTGCAGCAAAAAAACCCTGTGGATCCTGACTTATCCACCAATTTCCTAGAAAGGGATTATGTACACCAGTCATTCTTAACAATGTAGGGACGGGGAGAGGAAAGTATATAAAAGCATCGGTACCCATAATATATTTGTATATTTGGAAAATGAAAACATTTGAAGTAGGTGGTGACTTAATTTTTATTTTGATGTTTTTTTTCATTTTTTTCACAAACTTTGTGAAGTTCCTTTACATTATTAACCCACATCTAACCTTACACTCACTGGACACATTTTGAAAGCTTTTTCTCTANGAGACTGGGTCTCACTATATTGCCCAGGCTGCTCTTGAACTCCTGGTCTGGCCTCGGGATCCTCTTCCCTCAGCCTCCTGAGTAGCTGGAATTAAACACAAGAGTCACTGCACCCAGCTGAGGTTTTTTTTTTTTTTTGGAGACAGAGTTTCACTCTTGTTGCTCAGGCTGGAGTACAATGGTGCGATCTGGGCTCACCATAACCTCTGCCTCCCAGGTTCAAGTGATTCTCCTGCCTCAGCCTCTGGAGTAGCTGAGATTACAGGCATGTGCCACCACACCTGGCTAGTTTTGTATTTTTAGTAGAGACAGGGTTTCTCCATGTTGGTCAGGCTGGTCTCTAACTCTCACCTCAGGTGATCCACCTGCCTCAGTCTCCCAAAGTGCTGGGATTACAGGTGTGAGCCACCGCGCCTGGCCTGAGTTTTATTTTTAAACCTATATTTGTTTGTTTAGCAGAAGGGGATATGAGTTAAAAACATTAGAAAAATACTCCGAAAACCAAGAGTTTGTAATTGATTTGCATGGCCATAGATGTAAGCAATGAATCCACTCCCATCAGCAAGCTGGTGCAAAGGCAAGAATTCTTAGAGTGGGCATATCTGAATGCAGGGTCGGAGAAAAGGCTGTGTAAATGTAAACGAGTGCAGTAAACTGTCAAAGAAGCACATGACACCTTGGGGTGGGTGAGAATCCTACTTAAGTGAGGACTTCCTTATTTTCTGCTGCCCTCAGCCTAAAAATTGATATTTTGTCCATCTATATTACATTTTAAAGGAAGTACAGGTCTAGATGGGAAGTTTGTTTCCTCCCTAATCTAAGTATCTTTTTCTTTTCTCATCTGCATTACTGCTATTTGAGATATATTCGAATATATTTTTATTTTTGCCTTAAGTCTTTTTTCATATTTCCTTTGTTTTCCACCTTCTGGTATGTGGAAAGGTTTCTGTTTTTCTCCTCCTCCTATCCTTTTCTCGTAATTTGGTAGATTACTGATTCTTTTCATGGTTATTTAGAAAATTTAACACATGGGCTGGGCGCGGTGGCTCACGCCTGTAATCCCAGCACTTTGGGAGGCCAAGGCGGGTGGATCACAAGGTCAAGAGATCGAGACCATCCTGGTCAACATGGTGAAACCCCGTCTCTACTAAAACTACAAAAAATTAGCTGGGCATGGTGGCGCGTGCCTGTAATCCCAGATACTCAGGAGGCTGAGGCAGGAGAATTGCCTGAACCCAGGAGGTGGAGGTTGCGGTGAGCCGAGATCGCGCCATTGCACTCCAGCCTGGGTAACAAGAGCGAAACTCCGTCTCAAAAAAAAAGAAAAAGAAAAAAAAGAAAATTTAACACATGTCTGTTTCTTCATGTATCAACTTGAAAACTGATGAGAATCTATTACCTCTTGATATAAAGCAATCAAATTAGTTCCTTTTCACTTCCTTCTACTTTCTGTTTACCTTCTCCTGCTTTTCTCAACCTTCTAGTTTTGTTACTAAAAATAATAAAAATTACTAACATTTTTGGCATACACAATATATACCAGGCTTAGTTCTTCACATTTACGTGGATGAACTCATTTTATCATTGTAACAGCCCCGTGAGATTGGTATTACCACCCCATTTTATGGAGGGGGAAACTGAGGCCTAAAGGGGTTAACAGAACTAGGAAGTTGTGAAGCTGGGATTTGCTGTGCTCCATGCTGGCTGCTGAGTTCTTAGGCAAATATTCTGAGCATATGTCTGAGGGAGGCAATGATACTGCAAAGAAAATTATGCTCCCTGCTCCCAAAACTGGTTAGGATTGAGTGCTGGGAATACACAATATGAGTCACACATCTGGGTGGTAAGCAGGGAGTTAGGAGTTTTCATTGTCAGGTTGACGGATGGAGTCAAAGCAGGTTGTACAGGAACCTGAAGGAGGTCTAATCGTACCTTTTCCATACACACTTCTACTTTATGACTCAGGTTCCTACTTGTGACACAGGAATAGACCATTTCCCAGGGTATTTTTTAAAATCTATTATCCAGAACTCACTGAAGTCACAGTTTGAATTTGGTCAGGATTGGAGTAGAGTTTTTGTTCAAGGAGGACACATTTTCTTTAAAAGCCAGAGAAGGTCCCACAGAGACTAACAGTGCTTCCCTACCTTGATTTTAATGACAAATTAACCACTGAAAGTCTTTACTTTCTTTCTGACTGGGTATAGCTAGAGTAAACTCTACTTTGAGGAGCTGCTCCGAAAAAGAAAAGGACACAGCGTGTCAGGTAGGATGAGGGAGAACACCTGTGATCCAGCAACACCATTTTATCAACATCGAAGAGATGAAAAATCTTTCAGCATGTTTTGTCAGAGAGGATGGTGAGATAAAAAATCATAGTGGGGTCAGAAAAAGAAGCTGGCTAGAAATTGCTCCCGTGTAAAAGAATAGAGACACACTGCCCTCTACCTGTCACAAAGAGCCAAGTCTTGGCTCTGGCCGGCTTTGACGAACATCATCTTGGCGCTGAAGAGCAGCTGCTTCATGATGTCTGTAAGCAGCCCGGCATCCACCTCCGGGTTGGTGAGGCCCTTGGAGAGCCGGCAGCAGTGCTCAATCAGCTGGTGACCACAGGCAACGCTGTCCCGGTGCAGATTCAGGATGGCAATGCACAAGGAGGCGCTGGGGGCCTGGCCGGGGTGGAAAAAGGAGAACACATGGTGAGTCCAGGGGCCAGAGCATTCTCCAAAGGCAGCTGGGTGGCAGAAATTATCTTTCCCCTTTCAAAAGGCTGAAAGACACTGGAGGAAGGAACCAGATTCCACAAGAAAGCAGAAGTGGAACTAAACAAATTTCAGATGTTCTAAGTAGCACTGCCAAAGCTCTGGCTGTTAGGTCTTGTCATTTTACTGGGAAGAAGGGCACTGTTGTCCACCTGTTACTTCTTTATGTTTTTGAAACAGGGTCTTACTCTCTTGCCCAGGCTGGAGTGCAGTGGTGTAATCTCAGCTCACTGCAACCTCTGCCTCCCAGGCTCAAGCAATCCTCCCACCTCAGCCTCCCAAGTAGTGGGGACCACAGGTGTGCACCACCACGTCCAGCTAATTTTTGTATTTTTTGTAGAGACAAAGATTTCACCATGTTTCCCAGGCTGGTCTCAAACTCCTGGCCTCAAGAGATCCACCCACCTCAGACTCTCAAAGTGCTGGGATTACACGTGGGCCCCACTGCGCCTGGCCTTGTCACTTACTTCTAGACAATGTCCATAGGTCCCCTTTTTCTGGTTTACTAGTGCAAGTCCTTATTGATGGCTTGGACAACAATAGTCAGCTTGCTTGTCTGACCGCCTAGAGTAGTTTCTACTTTAACCCATGGACACACTGCTGCTAAATTAATGTTCCTGAAGCACACTTGGGAAACTTTCATAGGTCTCTGATATCTATCAAGTAGATAGTCCTTACTGCAGAATGCAAGACCCTTTACATAAATAATCCTTTTTTAATCCTACCTTTATGAGCTCTGTATTAATTCTACTGACTCTATATTCTCTTCAAATTAAATAACTTCCACTTCTCCAGTTATGCCCTGCAATTTTGGACATGGTGTCTTTGCTAAGATGTTTTAATTTTGGATTCTTTGTCCTTCCCCATCCCCAGTCTCCTCACGACTCCCAACTTTCTGGTTGTCACACTCCCACCATTCTTCCAAAGCTCATCTTAAATCTTAAATGCTACCTCTTCAACAAAGCCTTTCCTGGTCTCCCTTTGTGCAATTCTCAAGATGCTCATTATTTTCTATCTTAATGGATTTACTGGTTTAGCTCCCACATTGCTGCATTATAAACAAGCAAAGGCCAGGTGTGTTCACCTTCCTCTGTATTTCTCATCATACTACTAAACATCATAAAGAAACTTAGGTGACCATTGCATTTTATTGCTGTTACCTGCTCATAGTAAAATTCACTCCGCACCAGCTCATTTTCCTCCTCTTTGAGATCCAAAATCCATTCCACCTCATCTGCTTTGGGAATTCTCACCACAAACGAGTATGGAGGGTTTTCACTCTTGGAGCTGTCTAGCGCTGAGAAGAGAATTGCCATTCATGTGTCATTCACTGACTGGCAGTTCAGTCTAACTCAGTCCAGTGAGCTGGCATGAGTTGCAGGTAGACACTTGCCTGCTGTCTCAGGGCCCCTTTCTCTCTCCTTGGTTCCTTTTGCTTGCTTTAGGACACCCCACTAAGCAACTCAAACCTTCTTCCCCAGGCATAGACCTGCGATGAGTGTTACAGCATTCATCACACAACCTTCTTGCTTTACACAAGAAACCTTAAAAGGAGAGTGTTTCTCAAATAGATAGCTGAGCCATTGGATACTCTAAAAACTAACCTGCTGTGAACAGATACAGGCCAGACTGTTAACAGGGATTACCTAGGGGTAAGGAGGGAGCATGGGGAGGTAGGATGGTAAAGGGAAACCTATGAAAAACTAAAATAAAATCACCTACTAAAAGTTAAGAACCAAATTCTTTGGTTGCTGGCCTTCTCAACGCTGGAAGCTAATGGGTCAGTGTAATAGGTTAATATGATGAACTTCAGAGGAAACAGGCTCATTGAAATGCCAAGAATTTGCTTTGGCAAACGAGTTGAATGGAGTGCATAAGCTGGACAAGTTTATCAGTTGCAAGTGATACGCTGAAGACACGAATCAACTTAAGTACACAAATGAAGAGTCACAGAGAATGGGATTTGGCCTTACCTTCTGGTTTTCCTGAAGTTTCCTCTGGTACACTGAAAACAGAGAAGGAAAAATTGTTAAACAAGTGCCTGAGTCACTTCTTTGTTTTGAGCTTAGTAGACAGCATCAGCTTACAGAGTCTCCCTGTTACAGTGGAGGGCTCCTAGAGGGTAGAAATGTTGAATGAAAGAGCCCCCCCTCAACACTAACTGTCCATTTCAAATCTCAGCAGTATGGTGTCTGGGTAATTCCTTCCCAAAGGAGGGAGGCAGTGGTATGCCAGGGTCGCAGAAACTGTAGAATAAGCATGGTATGTCTTCCTTCCTATGAGAGCAGTAATCATTATGGTAAATAATGACCAAAAATGTTCATATCAGTACAAACATAATAATGCTACGGAAGAGAATAAAAACTCTATTTAAGTTTGTAAATAAAGCATGCGGAATGCAAAGTAACTGGTTTTGGATGGTTGCTTTGGCCCATATTTCCAGATGCTCTAGGAGTCTTAGGTTCATGCTCCTTTGCTACCAGAAGTAGTGTAAACAACTGAGCAACACTGAACAAACCAAGTCTTAATCTGTCTTGCCAGCGGTATTAGCAGTGTCTGAAATTTGTTAGCAGGTGAACTCTGTGTAGGCAAGTATGGAGACTCTTCTAATTATGGATTACAAGCAAGGTACCTAGATCAGAGTTGACTTAAGCAATGCCCAAGCACTCAGCAGGTGTGAATATGTCCGTCTGAGCCCAGTGGAGACCAGCTGAAGCAACAGGGGCTGGAAAATAAGTGAGTTGGTGAACTAAGCCCAATGGCCTTGGTCTGGGGAAGGGCTAAGGAACCAATGTCCTGATTTCAGAGAGAACATCAAGTAAGAGCCTTGAACACCTCTTCCTCTCAACCCTACTTTCTTTCTTAGTAGTTTCTCTGAGCAAGGTCAGTGTACAAACACTTCACTGTAGAGTTAATGGCATTTCAGTGTGAATGTTATGTATTTTTATAAGTGTTCTGGATTTGAAATGCTCTCTATAATGAGACTCCTAGGAGTGTAGGGCCCTGGGGGAGGGTGCGGCAGTCAATAATAGCCACAGCCCTGCTGGAGGACACTCACTCTTTGTTGCAGTAGCTATAGCACTGATCACACACACGAGCAGGGTTCTCTCTGCAGCCTTCCACAGCCATTTTCTTAGTGGAGCAGGAACTGCATACTAGCCGGCCACAGCGGCGACAATGATGACGCCTGTTAAACTGTGGAATGCCATCAGGAAGAGAAAGAAGAGGGAGGAGGGAAGGGGAGATTGCCATCAGTCCATTTATACATGGTATTAGCTACCAGTGGCTTATTATTAAGAACACCAAGTGCTTGGGTCTCTATTGAAAAAGGATACAACAGTCCTTGCCCTAAAATATCAAACATTTAAAAATCTTTGTCAGCTGATGGGCAAAGGTGCCAAGTCATAGAGTTTTGCAGTAGCTCCTGACAAGTTCTACTTGGATATAGAAGCAATATATGGAGAAACAGTAAAAAGTACTGGGGAAGAAGTCACTTTCTGAGCCAGTGAGTATCACATTTCTACACAGTATTGATGACAATGACTAAGAAGTATCTCTTTTCAAAATGCCTTTCTTTCTTTATTTTCCCCAAGGCTATTTTACCAGATACCATTTGTAGCACATGATAAACATGAAGTAAGACTTTTAGGCCAGGTGTAGTGGCTCATGCCTATAATCCCAGCACTTTGGGAGGCCGAGACGGGCAGATCACCTGAGGTCAGGAGTTTGAAAGCAGCCTGGCCAACAGGTGAAACCCCATCTCCACTAAAAACACAAAAATTAGTCGGGTATGGTGGCGGGAGCCTCTACTCCCAGTTACTGGAGAGGCTGAGGCAGAAGAATCGTTTGAACCCGGGAGATGAAGGTTGCAATAAGCCGAAACATTGCCACTGTACTCCAGCCTGAGTGACAGAGCAAGACTCTGTCTAAAAAAAAAAAAAAAAAAAGACTTTTAAAAATATAAACACTTAGGTATAATTTAATTTTACAATTTCTTAATTTGTATCAGTCAATTCAGAATTTCTCATCAGTCTTCTCCAAATTATATACCTTCTCTATACATCCAGATTCTGATATGCATAATACAATAATATTATCAAGCTCATAGGTTATTGTAAAATTTAAGAGAAATAACTTAAGCCAAGCACTTAGTATCATGCCTGGAACATATATAGTAGGCAGTCAATAAAGGCCAACCGCTGTCATTATTAGAACTTAAAGATGAGAAACTCTTTCTATGATCTACCCTATATGTAAGTAAACCTTCTATACGGTGGCTTCAAAGCTAGAGAGCAGTTTGTCACGTATAACTCCTTTTGGTGGCTTGTCATATGTCTCAACAAGCCACAACCAATTGTCCTCCTTGAAGATTTTTAAGTATAAATGAGGAAATCTGAATTTGGTTTCCTAATATCTTTTTTTAAAAAATCTTAATTTTTATTTTAGGTTCAGGGGTACATGTGCAGGTTTATTGTATAGGTAAACTCATGACTCAGGGGTTTAGTGTACAGATTATTTTGTCACCTGGGTACTAAGCATAGTACCTAGCTGTTTTTTTCCCCGAACCTCTCCCTCCTTCAACCCTCCTCTCAAGTAGTCCCAGTATCTGTTGTTCTCCTTTTTCTGTCCATGTGTTCTCACTATTTAGCTCCCGCTTATAATTGAGAACATGTGGTATTTGGTTTTCTGTTCCTGTGTTAGTTTGCTAAGGATAATGACCTCCAGTTCCATCCATGTTCCTGCAAAGGACATGATCTTGTTCTTTTTTACGGCTGTATGGTATGCCATGGTGTAGATGTACCACTTTTCTTTATCCAGTCTACCGTGGATGGGCATCGAAGTGCCTTCAAAGTACTGCTTCATTTCATTCAAATACGGATATAGAAATATTACACCTCTTTTATAGATGAGGAGAAAACAGACACAGAACAATTATATCACCATCACTTTCATCAGCACTGAGCTGATGTGGCATACTGGATAGGTACTGCATTAAGTATGGTGACATGTATTACCATATTTAATCCTAATAGCTCTATGAGCCTAAGAATATATTTAATTTACAAGTGGATACATGAGACCAAAATAGTGTATAGTCACACTGTCATAAAGAGGCAGAGCCAGGATTAGAACAAAGGTCCTCTGTCTCCTGAGTCAGTGCATATAACCATTGCTGGGTCACCAGTCTTACTGCCAAAGACACGGGAGCTGGAAACAAGATTCATTGACATCTGGTGACTCGTCCTACCTCTTTTTTATTATCTCATGACAATGGCAAAAATTTTAGAATTTAAGGATATTTGAGGATGTCTACTACCTGTCTGGATCCAGAAAATACATTCTGGTAAGGTCAAATATAAACCCAGCGTCTTAGATTTGGCAGTTCTGAAAATATCAATATTCTCTTGGGGACAGGTGGTAACTATAAACTCAGGTTCATGAACTAAAATTCTCCTTTACCTTCTCCTGAGGGTGTTAGTGGAGACCGATGCTGCTTACCATGGTGAAGTGCTCCCTGCAGCAGACCATGCAGATACTCTCAGTCTCATCTGGTATCCACTGATGCCTGGCAGGGGGTGTTGCTGGGGGCACAAATTCCAGTGGGGTCGGGGTTGGTGGGAAACTCCTTTCCTTTAGACTGGGAGAATGTACAGTGGAGATACCTGGGAGGCAGGGCCAGAGGTCAGAGTAAAAGGTAATCAATATACCAGCTTATAGATGAAGAGGGAATGATAGAATTTCACCATTTTACAAAGCCTTATTGAAAGAATAGATCCAGTTAATGATCATCAGTGGTTGGTTTTGTCATAAAAGAGAGACAACTGAACATTGTGTGCCTCCAGATGGACATGTACACCACCTGCTATCAAGTAAACTTACTAAAAGTGTTACGCCTGAATCAAGTCCAATTTCTAGATCTAACTACCAGTGTCCTGGAAATTCCGAGGACAAAGATGCAGATTGCCACAGGAAGGCAGTCAGCAAAATCCAGCATGTGGGAAGCTCCAGGGGACAAATGACTAGTCTCCTCCACAAATAAAAGAGAGGTAGGGTGGATAAACAAGAAAAGAGGCAGGGAACCTATTGATTAAAGGTGTTAAGAGGCCGGTACAATGGCTCATGCCAGTAATCGCAGCACTTTGGGAGGCTGAGGCAGGAGAATCACTGGAGGCCAGGAGTTCAAAACCAGCCTGGGCAACATAGCAAGACTCCATCTATACAAAAGAAAAAAATTCAATGGTTAGCCAGGCATGGTGGTGTGTGCTTGTAGTCCCAGCTACTGGGGAGGCTGAGGTGGGAGGATTGTTTTAGCTCAGGAGTTCATGATCATACTACTGTACTCTGGCCTGGGTGACAGAGGGAGACTATCTCACAAAAGAAAAATCAAAAAAAAAAAAAAAAAAAAAAAAGAGATTTAAGAGAAATTTCACCAAATGCCATGCCAGGTATGGATATTATTTAGATCTTGAGTCTAGAAAAACCAACCATAAAAAAATCTTGATGAGACAGCTGGAGAAATTTGAATACTGACTTGATATTTGAGAATAAGGAATTATTATTGTTTCTAGGTGTGATAATGATATTATGGCTTTGTTTTATGAAAGTCCTTACCTTGCAGAGATTTATACTGAAATATTTATAAATGAAATGATACGATATCTGGGATTTGTTTCAAAATACTCTGGTAGAATGATGTGGGGGTATAGAAGAGACAAGAATGGTCATGATGAGATGATAATTATTTTAACTGGCTAACAAGAATTGAGGCATTCTTTGTACTAATCTCTCTTTTGTGATTGCAAATTTTCCATAATAAAAAAGCTCATATAGGCTGGGTACAGATTATGCCTGTAATCCCAACACTTTGGCAGGCCAAGGTCGGAGGATCACTTGAGTTCAGGAGCTCAAGACCAGCCTAGGTAACAAAGCAAAATCCTATCTCTACAAAAAATAAAATAATTAACCAGGCAATGGTGGTGTGTGCCTGTAGTCATAGCTACTTGAGAAGCTGAGGCTGGAGGAACTGACCTGTAGCCAGCCCTGATGGCACCACTGCACTCTAGCCTGGGCAACAGAGTGAGACCGTCTCCAAAAAAACAAAACAAAACAAAATAAAATAAAACAAAAAGCTCTCACACACACACCAAAGTTGCTCAGGCTGCCTTATGTAGATGCATGTAGCTGCTCATATACTTGCAAGGCTGAGCTCTCCTCTCAGTTCAGCTGGTTATGATGAAGCATGGCTAATTCTCAAAATATGTCCAGAAAATGCCACAGTCTGCTTTATGATATGTAAAGAGACTTCTTATCACTTAGCAGAGCAATGTTGGCTGGTCACAGAAAAAGAGAGCGTTAAACATAGTGACTCTTAGTAGCACTCAGAAGAAGAGACCTTAGAATCCTGCTCCTTCGACCGTTTGGCAAAACAAAACACTTGGCTGAGCTTCTTTTGAGAGTAGGCTACTATGTAGGGGCTGGAGACCGGGGGACTGGAGGGGTGGTGAAAAAGGTGACCAAGACATGGCTGAGGCCTTCAAGGAGCTTGTGCTTTGTGTGTGACAGTATGAACCTGAGGGCTAAGTACAGTCAATTGTCATTAATAGCAGATTGCATATTTGTGAACTTGCTTATTCGTTAATATTTGTAATCTCAAAAACAATATTCATCTTGCTTTCATGGTCATTTGGAAACACACGCAGTAGTGAAAATTTTGAGTCACCCAACACTCAACTCACAGATTCCCAGCTGAGGTTGTTTTGACCTTTGTACAACAGTGACCTGGCCGGACGTGGTGGCTCATGCCTATAATCCCAGCACTTTGGGAAGCCAAGGCAGGTTGGTCACCTAAGGCCAGGAGTTTGAGACCAGTCTGGCCAACATAGTGAAACCCTATCTCTACTAAAAACACAAAAATTAGCTGGGTGTGGTAGTACATGCCTTTAATCCCAGCTACTCGGAGCCTGGGGCAGGAGAACTGCTTGAACCCAGGAGGTGGAGGTTGCAGTGAGCCGAGATTGCACCACTGCACTCCACCCTGAATGACAAGCGAGACTCCATCACAAAAACGAAAACAGAAACAAAAACAAAAAACAACAGATACCAGAAGATAGAGATGGTAGGAACAGTGCAGGGTAGTGCAAGAAGCTCAGTGCTGGGGCTAGTTGGATGAATCCCAATTCTGGGACCTGTTAGTGGGGGTGGCCTCAGGGAAGTCACTTACCACTTCTGAACCTCCTTTGTAGAAAAAATGAAATAGAATTGCCTAGGATGAGTTATTTTTAGGATTTAAGATTACTATCTATGTGAGATATGTGTATACACGTACATATTTCCCCTAGGAGCAAGAGTTCTGAATTTGTTAGTTCAGTGTGGAAACTTTCACAGATACACTGCCACAAATAATAAGAATTTACTGTATGTTGAATTTTTTTGGGATATATAAAGCTGAAATGAACCAAGATAAAAAATTAATAATGTTGTAACTGAACATTCTGAAAGACAGAATAAGGCAAGACTGAGCTGAAAAATGTTAGTGAATAATCAGAGCCAGTTCTTACCAGGAGAAGCAGGAGGGAACTCTGCTGATGGTGATCTAGGGAGGGTCTCGGGATCTGAAGCCTGGTGGACAATTTCCTGGAGATGAATCACAGAATCTGTAGAGAGAGAAAATGCTGACAAAATATGGTCCTACCATAAGCACTTGATTCACCACCCTAGGCATTTAGAACAAAGGTCTGTTGGCTTTTCTGCTTGTCATTCCATGACTCTTACTAGGTATTAGGAGAACGGAGGAGGTACCTCTAAGCCCACAGCATGCATGTTTCTTAAACTCCTCAAAAAACAAACCATGTTTAGGCATATGAGATAATGAAATGGACACTAGGGTTCTACAAAGTAAATGTAAAAATGCCCAGGAGGAAGTGGAAGACGTTGAAATGATGCCCCTGGAGGGTAGGGAGTAAGAAAAAAGAGCTGGCTGGGAACATCAGTCCGTACTTCAGTTTCTTCATTGTAGAAGAGGCTGAGTCAGCTCACATACAAGTGATATCTGATGTGATCCTGGGAATAAGGCATACTCTCAATACCAAATGACGGCACTGAAGAGCCCACTACATCAAGGCCAGACAGAGACCATTTCCAGCCTATTTTGTTTTCCAAACCTTTATGTTATTATGCACGCAGTGGTCATCTACAACTTTTTAATTCTAGTCATTATTCTGCTCCCTCCAAGACCAAGATCTCTCCTGTATAATAAAGAGCTCTCTGTCCTGAAATGTATTCATTCACTCTAGATCAACCGAAAATATTAAAAAGGGAGAAAATTAAAACTAAGAATGTAGCATGGCATTTCTTTCTCCATGCAGAATCCCCTTCCAGGATGCTAGCAGTTACCTGATCGTTTCTCCCTCTGAGAGTATGGGAAGTCCAGAGCTTTCTCTGCATATCTGGAAAGCAGCGAGTCAACCTCTTCCATTGTGAAGCCAATCTCCTGCCCAACCAGCAGCTGCTGCAGAGTCCGCACAGCCACAGTGGCCCAATCCACCTTCATGTTCATAAGCAGCTGCTCCAGCATGAGCAGGGGGTTAGAGGACAAGTGGGAGTAGCTAGCCCGGTGCTGCTCAGGCAGGGTCAGCAGAATCTGTTTGTGGGATAGATCCATAGAGTAAAAAATAGTACACAAATTTCCGAAGAAACTCAAGATTCTTACTGGAAAGAAGGGTGCATGAGAACAAAAGGTGCATAGCCAGCTACTGAAATGGACTTGTGGTCTTTTAGGAAGCAAGGCTGAGCTCCCCACTAAATTCTGCAGATGGTAATTGAGAAGTACTCCAAGTACCTTCACCAGATGAGGGGTTAGTAAACTTTTTCTATAAAGGATCAGAGAGTACTCAAGCATCCAGCTCTGCATGTACCTTGAAAGCAGCCATAGGCAAACATGTAAATGATAGTTGCACCTGTGTTCCAATAACATTTGTTTTACACAAACAGGCTGGGAACTAGATTTGGCCCACAGGTGGTAGCCTGCTGACCCTTGCCCTAAACTCCTCCAGGTATAGTTAACTCTTCCTGACCTTTAATGCCACCATTCTGTTTATTTGAGGCTTTACTCAGAATGAGAAATACAAGGTGGTGTCAGTGGTGTGACGAAACCTGGCACGTCCTATGTCCTACAGGTAAATGATGAATCTAAGTTCACCTTACAGATAGCGGTCACTAGGTTTGAAATACGTTCACTGACTCTGCTCACTGCCAGTTTTCAAGGGTTCCCCTACTTAGCTACAGCACATTAAGTGCATCTTGTTAAGAAACATGTTATATAGTTTAACTCTTAGTAAGTGGGTAAGTGGTTATATTTATGGCTCTCTTAGTACTCATTTTATTTGTGGGGGAGTATATAGGACTGCCAGACTGAATAATTAGAAGAATGCCAGAGGGTCCTAGCTCTCCTCAAACTCTGCTTCACTGAATTACTTTTTTCTAGCTGGCAGTTTCTTCTACTAAAGTCTCCAAGGTTATACATCAATGGTAAGAACTTATTATGTCATCTAATTACATACACAACTAACACTCTTCCACTAGCACAGACAAGTTTATAAAGCAGTTATTTTAAATCCTCACATCAGAAGCCCTTTGGAAGATATCCAGTCCCTTTCCCAAGACCAGTCTTAATTGATCTGGGGTAGAGGTGAATAACCTGGTTTTGTTTTTTTTTTTAAAGTCCAGGTAATTCTAATACATTGTTAGAATTGAGAAGCACTGATATAGCAGATGCCATGGAAACCATAAAGGCAACTTAAGAGGACCAGGTAGAATTCACAATGGAGGCAGGACAGGAAGAGAATGACAAGTCCTAGGAAACTCAGCTAGAATACAGTGGGCTGCTAGGGTAAAGATTTCATATAGCACCAGCCGGGGATGGCAGGTGCCTGGCCAAAGAGCCATTGAAAAGGCAAGTTCTAAAGAGGAGCTACGCTTGCAGTCGCTCCCTCAGGCATGCCTTCCCAACACCCCCTTTTTCTCCTTACCTTGGATCCCACATACAGCGCCTGGATTTCACGGTGTCGGACAATAGTCAATTGTCCATAGAAGTGGGTGGTGAGGTAGTTGGCCAAGAAGTGAGAAGTGGCCAAGCTAGTGTGCTGGTCGAGGGATTGCTCTGTGACTTCAAGGCACATGGTGGGGTCAGGGATTCTTTGCAGGAGCTATTGTTGAAGGGAATAGGAGGAAGGTGAGGCCTGTAGAAGAGCTCTTAGACCAGCCTTGTTTTGTTTGAGAAAGGAATATTTAGGTTTACCCATTTTGGACTAACCCTTTCTCTACATTCATTTTTTTTAAACCACCCCTGTAGTTTCCCAAATGCCATGGCTTTGACAAGACCAGAATTCAGCGGAATTCTGGACCCAGCTGCCCCATCTGGCACTTAGTGCAAGGCTAGGCCCCTTCTGCTCAAGATGACTATAGGCAGCTCCTGAAAAACCCAAAGGAGCATATCTGAGATTGCAGGGGATTCAACATGAAAATAAAGCCATCTGATTTGACTAACCTTGTCCCACCCTAGAAGAAAAATGGAAAGAACTGGGGGCTTACTTGCAGAGCCTTTTCATGATCTCTTCTTTCTAGAAGGTGGAGAAGGTGCTTTTGATGTAGGCTGATTAAATGTTCTCTTGGAATAGGGTACAGGCAGCCCCACTCCTCACACAGCTCATACTCCTGGAAGGAAACACACATGCTTCCAATCCCTTTAAATGACAGCCTGATTCTTCTCAGCAGTCTTGAGTCTACAAAGCCCCAGGAATGTTTATAAGTGCTGATGGGAGCCTCACTATGATGAAAATCATTGAAGCAGGCTTATTGTTCATATCACTTTCCTCTTATCTCTACTTAAAAAAAAAAAAAGCAGATAACATGTGGCAGCAGACATTTGGTGTCATTCCTGGGGAGATTCTAAGGAAGTGGGAAAGACTGAAAAGACTGTTCAAAGGACACAGCACCTGCTCAGCTTTGACTGTTGCTAATAAGAATGGGCAGGCCCAATACTGTCAGACTTTTAAGTTACAAAATTTTTTTTAAATCATAAAATTTCTGCATTTTAAAATTTTGGCAATAAAGTCAATATGAAAAAATAAAAATTCTGCAGACCAATACTATAAAGACCAAATAAACATGTTGGTGGTTGGATTCCACCCATGTTCCTCTTCACACTACCCCCCAACCCCGATTTGTGAACTGTAGATGAAGTTTGAGAGAATAGAATTCCCAGGGCTTTGTTCAAATATTCCCACATGGTGGTGCCTGGAATGTACTCCCCACAACCCTGCCTAGGACTGCCTCCTTCAGGACGCTTCCTTGTTTCTCAGGTTATGTTAGGCACCCTGTGTGTGCTCCCAGAATCTGGGCTTACTTCTGTCATTTGCATATTATGTTGCAGTCACCGAGGCATGCATCATACATCATCCCCTCCCCAAAATGTGAGCCACTCCAGAGCAAGGACAGCTTAACTATTTTTGTTTCAACACCATCCAGCACAGTGATTGGCAAATAATAGGCAGGCAATAAGTATTTCCTCAATGAACATTTGAATGAGCATCCACAGTCAGCTTCTCAAAAGGCAGACAAAATCCTACTTAGCACTTGAAAGTCCAATAAACACATGAACAGATATTCAAATGTATTAGTAATCAGTAAATTAAAACAACAATGAGATGCCATCTTATTACAAACAGTGAAAGGTTGGACAATATAAAAATGTAACAAGGGGCCAGGCACGGTGGCTCATGCCTGTAATCCTAGCACTTTGGGAGGCCAAGGTGGGTGGATCACTTAAGGTCAGGAGGTTGAAACCAGCCTGAACAACATGGTGAAACCCCGTCTCTACTAAAAATACAAAAATATTAGCCAGCTGTGGTGGTGGGTGCCTGTAATCCCAGCTACTCGGGTGGCTAAGTCAGAAGAATCACTTGAGCCTGGGAGGCAGATGTTGCAGTGAGCCAAGATCGCACCACTGCATTCCAGCCTGGGTGACAGAGCAAGACTCTGTCTCCAAAAAAATAAAAATAATAATAAAAATGATAAAAAGGTGACAAGATTATGGAATAACAGAAAATGCAAGTGGGAGTGTAACTGGGGTGAGTGTTTTGAAGAGTAAGTTGGTAATATCCTAGCAAATGAATGATGACCCAGCAATTCCACTTCAAGGAGTACATTCTGTACCTCATGTATACAGTGTAGAAAATCTCAGGTATGAACATAGGGTGATAATACAAAACAGTCAATTGTATATTTTCTATACTTATCTAGATTTTGGCAAATCTCACAATAAAAAACAGAGTTGGTATAGTTATTTTTTAAAAAAGTGAACACTGACATGCAGAAAGGGGTCTATACAGCCAGCTAAGGAGTTGCAACTCTGAAAGGAGCTCGAAGGGGAACACCTCCCAGGAAAATGGTACCTGTGCTTCTAGAATCATGTTCATGACAGTTGATGGGTCCTCAACACAACAGCTCCTCAAGGTCTGCCAGTCACACCATGCTGGGGGAGACTGCAAATCCAGAATCTAAGGAAAGACAGGAATATCCGTCAAACCACACTACAGCTTCTCCCTCCATGAACAAGTCACTGGCATGCCCACAGGTGGGCCATCCCTAGATCTCTGCCCCAAAGGCAGGTTGTCAGAATTTGCCAGAAAAGAGAGCAAATTGAGCAAAGATTATTTAGAGAGCAGAATGAACCTATCCAGGAAGAACACGCAGGGAGTGAAGGATGAATATGGAGGTCAGGACTGGGCCTTTCACTAGTGAAGACAGTGCTCCCATGCTTCACAAACTGTTCTGGGGTCACCTGTCCCATGCTCCTCCATCTCAAAACTCCACTCAGCATATTCTTCTGGCTTGAATGCTCTGTGGGATCACCTTTCATACAGCATTTTAGCTCTGTATAAAAACTGCCAAGGAAGAATGAAAAGAAACCTTTTTCACCTGCCATTTTCACTGTCCCTGGTAGGGCTCCTGGATTGTCCGCTCCAAGTATATGAGGGAAAATTAACATCTATTTTATACTTCTTATATAGCTATGCTTCCTAAATTTGCCCCTATAAGCCTCTTGAGCTTGAACACAACAAATATCCCAGAAGAATCTTTCACTTTTGAAATTGTCACCTTCATGCATCTTTTCAAAATAGCTCTTGGATTTTTGCTGAAATTTAAAACAACCTTTATAGAAGACATAATATACAAAAACATACACGAAGCTCAAATAGACGTGAAAAAGCCTTTCTGGACTGTAATACACAATTCCAATGTGAATTTTGTTATTCTTATCTTTACTTGATGCAAATATATTTAAAATTATGGGAATAAGTTAACACAGGAACCAGCTTGGAGGCCTCCCTGCTGTTTACCTAAGAACTAAAGCCAGATGCAAAGCAAAATCCAGGCCTATATTTTCTGTTTCTTAAAGTCCCCAATCATATGAGAATAGGTTGGGGTTGATCATAGAGTGAGAAGCCCGTTTCCTTTCTCTTGATGCTAGCACCCATACCTTCTGATACACCCGCAGCTCCACCAGCTTCCTCTGCAGCTCACACTTTAGTCCTTCTTGGACAGCTGTGTCTGATATGCAATAGGCCAGAATCTCCAGGCATGACTCCAGAGGCCACCTGTCCACAAACTGTAGCGCCAGCCGACTTCTCAGAGATGCATCCTTCACAGGAAACAGGTATTGCCAACCTTCTTTGTCTTTAAGATAAAAAAGATACTCAGAGGCAGCAAGCGTGGCACCTGAAGAGCTCAAGAGTCCAGGTTACTTCTTGAGAAAGGGCTTTCTTCAATTTCATAAAACAGGAGCTTGGATGATCCTTAAGATGCATGTGACCTAACTAGTTTTTATACTTGGAACCACTATATGACAAGGAAAATGCCGTATCTCTACCCTATATTTCTCTTTATGTAAACCTGATAATAGCCACAACACTTTCAGAGGGAAGAGAAGGAAACGAAGGAAAGGAAAGAAGGAAGGAAGGAAAGGAAGGGTGGAAGAAAGGAAGGAAAGGAAGGAAGGAAGGAAAGGAAGGAAGGAAGGAAAGGAAGGAAGGAAGGAAGGAAGGAAGGAAGGAAGGAAGCAAGGAAGGAAGGAAGGAAGGAAGGAAGGACGGACGGACGGACGGACGGACGGACGGACGGACGAGATGAAGCTCTCCATGTTTTGTCATGCTGAACATATCGGACTGTTTCAGACTCACCTTGTCAGGGAAACTTTCCTTTTCCCTGTACTTTCCACCCTGTGCCATACATAACCACTTGAAAGTTATTCCAGGCAGACTAGTTTCATTCCCTGGATATTCTCTGTCAGCATGACTTAGATCTCTCTCTTCCACACCCATCTCACAGATCTGATCTTGGAGATACAAAGAACAGACTCCAAGCAATTAAGACCACATGGCCAGTCAGTAGATTTCTCCACTTTTTCAAGGATGGATTTTCTCCTTTCCAAAGGGAGCCAAGCCTCCTACCCAAAAGTCATTCCCTACATCACACCCAACTCTTGGGACAACACTACTAGAAATCCTAGTAGTAGAAATCCTAGAAGAAATCCTAGTAGAAATCCTAGCAGTGTTGTAGCTCATTGGCTTTCCACTCTGGTTACACGTCAAAATGTTCTGGGGAGCTTTCAAAGCAGTGGTCATCAAAGAGACCCACAATCTGCTTTTATAATAAAGTTTTATTAGAATATAGCCATGCTCATTTCTTTATATATTGACTCTGGCTGCTTTCATACTATATGGAGGAGCTGGGTAGTTATGAGCAAGACTGTGGCTTACAAAGTCCTTTATAGAAAAAATTGCTGATCCCTATTTCAAAGTAAACACTTGCCTGAGCTCCATCCTGGGCCTCCAGGGGTGGGGCCCAAACATTTGTAGTCTATAGAATTTCACTACAATTGTGATATGCAGGCCGGGCGCGGTGGCTCACGCCTGTAATCCCAGCACTGTGGGAGGCCCAGGCGGGTGGATCACGAGGTCAAGAGATCAAGACCATCCTGGTCAACATGGTGAAACCCCGTCTCTACTAAAAATACAAAAAATCAGCTGGGCATGGTGGC
>NW_016107328.1:11072283-11074674 GCF_001604975.1 Cebus imitator
AATTGTGATATACAGTATTGAGAATATTGGTTAAGAGGGCCTGTTTAAAGTCAGATAGACTTGGGTTCTAAGCTCTACTTCACCACTTACCAGCCTGGATAAGTTTCCTAACCCCTCTGAACCTTGGTCTCCTCTTAATAACATGAGATTATGGTGGGACTTTTCTCTGGAGTTACCATGAGGATTAAATGTGATGATACACCCAGTGAATGCCAAATATTACCACTAGTGGAAAAGGGAGGCATAGCATTCTGCTTACCACATGCCGCAGCACAGCTCAGGATTGCATCCTTTATGCTGCTCAAATTGTCCACATCTCGCCCGTACACTTCAGTGAGCTGAAGGGCCCGGGACCAATCTCTGACCACCAAGGATTCCTTGAAAGCCTCAGTCAGTACATCTAGGGCAATGGGAGAATGTAGGCCCAGGAGAACGGTAGAAAGACCAGCCCAACCACAGAGATTCATAGCCAGACTCTGATCCTGCTGCGAGGACCCTTGCAGGGGCCCCCAGGTGGCCAGGAGGAAGGCCTCAAGCAGAGGGAATTGTTCCAGAAGGCGCTCACACTCTCGGGCTACCTGCTCTGCAGCTAGAGGCACCTCCCTGCGGCCACGAAGTTCCTTCCATGATAAGCTGGGTTTGCTGACCTTTAACCTCGGGGAAGCCCCCAGGCAAGCCACCAATGCCAGGAGCTTTGAGCGAGACTTAAGAAAGGCCAAGGTGGAGGAGGTGAGAGCTGGGAGTGATGAGTCCCTTGGGGAAGAGTAGGGCTTTCTTTCCAATGTGGGGTTCTCGGTTGGCCTCAGGGAGCTCTGCGTAGAAAGTGGGAGGTCATCCAGGCAGTGGGAGGCGTGCAGCTGGGCCAGAGTACCCAGGCAAGTCAGGAGGGAGGAGGTCTGCTGGCTTTGCCGGGATGAGCAAAGAGCAAGGGGCTCACAGCAGCAGCCAACGATGACCTGCGGCACGCTTAGGCTGAGATTCTCTTGGGCCAGAAGGGCTGCCAGTCTGAAGGGGAGAAGCAGAAGGCATATGAGGCCTGAATACATAGGCATTATTACACAATCTTACAATTTCTTTATGCTTACATGAGCAAATGTAAATAAAAGTTTCTAATTGTTATACTCTTTTTTTAAAAACACAAAAAGTAGCCTATTAGACGTACTCCTTTGCCCTTTGTGTTTTCACTGAACACATCTGGAAGATCTAACCACATCCCTCTACAGAGACGACCCTCTTTAGTTTTTTAGTTGCATAGTATTCCATTATGCAGATGAACCACAACTTAACTATGCTCCTATTAGTGGACAATGAGTTTTCTGATCTGTTGTTACTATATGCAAGGCTGCAATGAAATGATTTTGCACATAAATCACTTATCTTATGTATAATAAAGCTGTAGGATAAATTCCCCAATGTGGATTGCTAAATCAAAGGGCATATGAATTTGCAATTTTAATAAATATTGACAAATTGCCTTCCTGCAGAGGCTATACAAATTCATGCCCCACTGGCAATCTCTGAGAATGCTGTTTTCCTACAGTCTAACCAAATATCATGTTGTCGAAGTTTCAGATTTTTGCCTATTCATAAAGTACAGATTCACCCATTTCATACTTAACAATATAACTGCTAGAAGTATCAAGAGAAAAAGAAAAAAAACAAGGCACGTTGCATTTTCACAGATTTGTATAAGATAAAAGATTAAGTCTGGAAGAAATCCTCACTCTCTGTACTAACCCCAAACACAAATGCACTGAGCCCCTGGCTATCTTGATGAAATAATCAGGAAGGCCCATGGCTGACTTGCATGGAGGTGGCTCCTACCTCTCTGGGGGAACTTGTCTCTCAAACAGGAGATGCGACACCAGCTGGGAAGAGCTCTGTTGCAGCAGAACAAAGGGATTTCCTACCTTGACCTCCACATGATCTGCAAAGGTAAAGAATATGATCTTTGTTTGCACCACCGACTGCAAGAGTTCAAAGCCCTGTTTCCCAGAATCAAGAAAAAAGTAAAGTGTCAAAATGAAGACAATATTGAGAGCCTTCTGTTAATTCATTCTAGGTAAAAGGTATTCTCAGCATGAACCTGACTACAAATTTATCTATATCTTACCACTGCTCTAAAGACTTCCAACCCCAGATGAACTTCAGTGGGCAGGTCTAGCCATGGACACATAACTCCTGCTCTCTTCAACCCAACGGAAGTGCATGCAGTACTCACTCTGCGGGCTTAGGAAAGAATCTGGCACTCAGACTTGATTCCTCTGCTGGGCCCTCAAATCCACAGTGGACCACAGGTCTGACAGAGATATTTTTGAGTCACTAATTCCATGAAAATTGAGTACTCCCATGTGCCTTACAATTAAACTAGCACAAGATGAATAAAATAGC
>NW_016107328.1:11074879-11090227 GCF_001604975.1 Cebus imitator
GCAGAGGTTGCAGTGAGCCGAGATTACACCACTGCACTCCAGCCTGGGCAACAGAGAAAGACACTGTCTCAAAAAAAAAAAAAAAAAAAAAGTCAGAGATTAATAAGCGAGGAAGACCTTACAAATCTAGTGTTCTTGGTTGCTGCTGTTACCTAGAGCCTTTTAAATGTACATCTTTTCTCTTCCTTGCCCTGAATGCTAGAAGTCCTGCCATAAATCTATTGCCTCTTTCTTGCTACCTACCAGGCTCAGAGCTCAAACTTCGAAGGAGAACTGCAGCAAGCGTGCTGCAGTAACTGAAGAAGGTACCCAAATAGTCCATCTGCCTGCTGCCTGCTGGGGTCTGTTCGCCCAGGTTCTTCTGGAGAAGCTGAGTCTGGATCTGCACAGGGTGGGCCTCTGCTTCTGAAGCTTTCTGGGCTGCCTGTTCCACCAGGGAAGAGAGTGGAGGAGTCCTGGGCTCTGAGAGGAGTATGGCAGGAGAAAGAACACAGCCTTCAGTCTGTGCGTCCAGCTCTGGGTCAATTTCTGACTGGATATGTGAACTGGGCCTACTATACACTGCCTGGGGCATCTGACAGCTGCCTGGGCCCTACATTTACAAGGCAAATATAAATTTGTAAGTCAGTCACTTAGACAAGTGATTCTCAGCCAGGAAGAGCTTTGAGTCTGGAGTGTATAAAATTACTATGGGGTGTATAGTTCTATTTTTACCCTTGTTTCTGGGGTAGAACAGCTTAATGAAGAACATAGCCAGCTTTTGGGGAAGGGTTCATCAATATTTACTGAGCACCTGCTAGCTGTATTTCTCATTCATTGTGAGAAAAATGTATTAGCTAATGCAGTGTTCACCATACTTGAGAGGTGGGAAAACAGGTGAAGTGAAGTTATGAGACACTGAGACATGACCTGGCTAACTAAAGAGCTGATGGAGCCCAGGTCTGGGGTCCCAAGCTTCTGTGCCAAAGTGCTTTGTCACTCTCAGCTATTTCCTTTCCCCAGTTCAGCTCTTATCTGTTCCTGAGCAGACAGCCTTGTACCTGGCAGCTCTAGTGCCTCTCTCAGTGACTGAAGGACCTGATCTAGCTGCTGGGAGAGGGCGGTGTGGCTGGCAACACAGTCCTCAGTTAGGCTGGGCCAGCACATCTGAAGCAGTTCAGTGATGCTGCACCGTAGAGGGCCTCCTCCCTTTTCTTCCACACTCTCTAGGGAAAGCAAATGAGAAAGAAAAAGTGAAGTCTGCTGCTGACCTAATGTTCCAAATCCAGAAGAAAAGAGAAAAAAGAAACTCACCTGATTTAGTTTGACCGGCTGTCATAAGCAAGTAATTGAGAATCTTACTGATTTGCTGAAGAACAACTGGAAAACCTCGAATGCCATCGGCAATTAGGAGTACGTGGTCTATCCGTCGACCTGGAAATAGATGAAAAAAGAAGGAATGCAAAAAAAAAAAAAAGACATTGAGGTATTTTCAGAGATTGACACTCAGTCCTGTATGTAGCTGTGGAATTTTATCCTCTTCAATATTAAGGAGGAAATATATGCTGTGCCATTTGGGGTGACAACCAGTATACTTCGCTAATTTCATGCCTGAGATTCTAGGACCGCCTCTGGCAAGATGCCTCAGCTGTCAACAACATCAGCAGATTCAGAATCTCCAGCACTCCTATGGAATTGCTGTCCCAAGCCAAATGGATTTGCCATGGTACTGCCCTAAGCTGTGAACTTGGGCGGAGATCATATGTCTTCTTTAATTGCTTTAAGTGGTATCTTGACATTCCAACTAGACTATAAACAACTTTATGAACACAGATTATGCTTTATATCTCTCCTATACTCCCATATACTTGGGATAATCTGGAAATACAGTGGTCACTAAATTAATCCCCAAATCGGTGTATTGAAGAGATATTTGCACTCCCATGTTTGTTGCAGTACTGTTCATAATAGCCAAGATTTTGAAGCAACCTAAGTGTTCATCAGCAGATGAATGGATAAAGAAAATGTGGTACCTATACACAATGGAGTACTATTCAGCCATAAAAAAGAATGAGATATAATCATCAACAACATGGATAGAACTGAAGATCATTGTGTTAAGCGAAATAAGCCAGGCACAGAAGGACAAACATGACATGTTCTCATTTATGTGTGGGATCCAAAACTCAAAACAACTGAATTCATGGGGATAGAGAATAGAAGGATGGTTACCAGAGGCTGGGAAGGTAGTATTTGGGGGGATGGTGTAGTGGGGGATGATGGAGATGGTTAATGGGTATAAAAAATAGAGGCCAGGTGTGGTGGCTCACACCTGTAATCCCAGCACTTTGGGAGGCCAAGGTGGGTGGGTGGTGAAACCCATCTCTACTAAAAACATAAAAATTAGCTGGGCGTGGTGGCACATGCCTGTCATTCTAGCTACTCGGGAGGCTGAGACAGGAGAATCACCTGAACCCAGGAGACAGAGACTGCAGTGAGCTGAGATCATGCCACTGCATTCCAGCCTGGGTGACAGAGTGAGACTCTGTCTCAAAAAAAAAAAAAAAAAAAGTTAGAAACAATGAATAAGACCTAATATTTAATATGACAACATGGGGACTATAGTGACTAATTCAATTGCACATTTAAAAATAGCTGGAAGAGTATAACTAGCTTGTTTGTAACACAAAGGATAAATGCTTGAGTGGATGGATACCCAATTTTCCATGATATGACTGTTACTCATTGCATGTCTGTACCAAAAAATCTCAAATACCATATAAATATATACGCCAAATATGTACTCACACAAATTAAGAAAACAAGACTTCCTTATGGATTGACATGAAACTGTTTCAGTGATTAAGAGCTTGAAAAATATTTTATTTTAGGATGTAAGTATTAGATGAGGGGAAGGGCGGATTATTGGACAAAAACAGCATTGTATACACCGTATACTTTCTTTGAAGGACTATGTAAACATTAAAGGACATTTTAACTGACAGCTCAGAGGTGATTTGGAGGGGTGCATAGAAGAGTTAAATAGTGGGCTTGATGCTGCTATCCTTAGAACATCTGCTTGCAAGGTTGGCCCTTGGCTGGCACTGTGGACTTGACTGGTAAGAAGTTTCCTATGCTGATATAAAACTTTCCCTAAGTGACAGTAGCTCAATGGGCCTAAAAACTTTGTACGATGTGATTTATGCTGAGCACCTGCTTTTCTTTTGGGAATCTGGAATTTGCTACATGCTAAGCAGAGAGTGTTTTCATCACTAGTCCTCAAAAAAAACACCTCGGGTCTTGGGTCTCTCTAATGAGCTTCCCTATAGACAATACCTTGCAACTGCTGGTACAACTCATTGCTGGAGGAATAAGCATGTCCTGTGTGACTCCACAGGGAGAGGACTCTCGGAAGCTTGGACCTGGTTTCCTTCAGATTTTATCCTATGAGCCTTTTACTTTGCTGATTTCTCTTTGTATCCATTTGCTGAAATAAATCTTAGCTCTATGACTGTATCTGATTGGATGTGATGAAATTTCATAATCCATTTGCCATGTGCTTCTTCCAATAACTGCTTTCTTCCTGGACAATTTACCAAGACTCTCAGAAACCCATCTCATTTGAGAATGAAGGGATATAGTTAAACACAGCACACTCACCCCGCCTTTCAAGGCTACTGTTCAAACGCCGTTCGGCCGTCTCCAAAAGCTGCTTGCAGGTTTTCCAGAGCTGGCATTGAGAGCAAGCTAGGTCAAACGCAGCCATGGCAGGGGGACTGAGGTCTTCCAGAACCTCTCTCAGGGGAGCAGTGGGCTCCATCAGAGCTGTGTTTATCCAAAAGTCCTCCTGGAGCGTGGGGATGGGCTCTCCAGAGGTGCTGAGCAGCTTGTCGGTCACATCAGAGATAGAGTAAAACACCATTCCTGGCCATCAAGCAGTGAAATAAAAAGCAAGGGGTTAAAATGATTCTCACTACAACTTTTATTAGGCAAAGTAGCTATTTAAAAAATGTTCATCTGCACAGGGTACCTTCTATGTATATTAGTACTATCATTATGGCCCATGCTTGTGGATTCAAAACAGTAGCACGAAAGGAAGACCAAGAGAAACTCTGAGTGGTCCAGATGAAGGAGGGCTTCTTCCAAATGGGGTCTCAAAGTAGGTTCAGAAAGAATGAGGTAGATGTGTGTGTGCTAATCAGAAAAGATCTCTAGACCACATCACTAAAAAGCAAGGTAGATTGTAGCATTGTCCTAAGAGCCTATTTATATTAAAAGCAGAAAGGATGTATATATGTTCTTGTGAATAGGCAAAGAAAATTTCTGGGATAATATACAGGGAGCAATATGTGATGGTACCTTGGTATGTAGAGCCTAGGTCAGTAAGAGTTGTGAAAATGTGAAAGATGATTCCAGCTTCAAGAAATAATGAAAGGATGGGCTCTTTTGCAGTGCATCCAAGGTTGGGAAATTGAGACCTGTGAATTCTAGGACTTATATTTTAATATCCAACTTCACTTTATAGAACAGTAAAATAATATGCTTTATCCCTGAATAATTACATGGGAAGGAAATAAACTCCTAACCATTTCCTGAAGCCAGAGACAGTGGCCATCAAAACACAGGTTAAAAATGGTGTTCATAGGCTTCAGTTTATGTCATATAGGATAAGCTTCATGCAGTAGGTCGAGTGGTGGTGTGTGAGCAGCCTGGGCAGGGAAGTTGGGCGCAGCTGGAAAACTGGATGGATAGAGTTTGCTGTTTTTCAAGGCAGCTGTCCTGTATTGAATTTCTGCTCATTCTCATGAGCAGCCTAGGATTCTGGTGGTTTCTCCCTTTTTCCCCCCCTTCCCGGCTACCTCATCATTTATAGTGTTAGCAGGGAGGCCTGACCTGCTGCCGCAGCGCTGCCAATGGCCTGTAGAGTTGAGCGGCCACTGCCAGTTCTCCGAATGGTGTTGCTACCCCCATCTGTGTTCTGGTTTTCAATCTTGTGCTCTACTTGGGCCAGCTCTTGGATCACTTCCTGGTAGCGCTCCATGAACATCAGTTCCCCTGAACTGGGTGAGGACTTCAGGTTGAATGTGAACAGCACCTGTCATGGGAAAGGGAGAGTGTGGGCCCTGGAGGTCCCACTGATTTAGGGAATGTCCATAGACAGGAGATCTTGCCAACCATTAGACTGTGGCCCTAAGATGTATTTGTGCTTTGTAGGGTCAGAAGAGCACTGAATGTTAGAAGAGCAGGTCAACTATAAAAAATAATTCAGAAAAGAAAACCTCCAAAGCCTCAGTAGAAAATAGGCAAAAGCTGTGGACAATTTCAGAGAAAATATATATGACTAGAATATCAATGAGAAAATATTTTTTCCCTTATCAGCAATCTAGGAATTTAAGTAACAATACCATTTGGCATGTATCACAATAACAAAGTGCAAAAACAAATCTTTAGGAGCTGGTGTAACATTGTCACAACTTTTTTGACAAGCAGTTTGGCAATCTATAAAGCTTTCAAAGTGTTTCTATCTTTTGACTCAATAATTTTTATGAGGATCTTTCTTAAGAAAATAATTCAAAAGGCTTAATGCCTAAACGTAATCACCTTGGCACTATATATTACAACTATTACAAGGTTAAAAATTATCTAAATCTTGAGCAACAGGGAAATGATTAAATGCATCTACTTGATTAGACTATCGTAAGGTCACTAAAATCAAGGTTAAGAGACAAATGCTCATATCATAATATAAAAATGCATGATATAAAGTTTTAGATTTGAAATAATCCCAGCCATAGAAAAGTCATATATATTTTGGAGAAATATTGGCCAAAAAATTAAATTTTTAATATTGGTTGTTTCATACTATAGGGTTAAAAATAATTTTATTTTCTTGTTAATATTTTGTTATTTTCTTATATATACAACTTATTCTGTCTGTATTCAGGTCAAAAAAGAAAGTTTTTATTTAAAAAAAAAAAAAAGACCATGGCCCAAGGAAAAAAGAAGTAGAGGACATTTAGGGGTAAAATATCATGGGACTCCTAGTTAAATTCCTCTGGATTTGAGCATTAGAAAGGCTGGGGAGGGGGCGGTCGTGGTGGCTCATGCCTGTAATCCCAGCACTTCGGGAGGCTGAGGCGGGCAAATTACATGAGGTCAGGAATTCGAAACCAGCCTGGCCAACATGGTGAAAATTCGTCTCTACTAAAAGCATAAAATTTAGCCAGGCATGGTGGTGTGCATCTATAATCCCAGCTACTCAGGAGGCTGAGACGGGAAAATCGCTTGATCCCAGGAGGCCAAGGTTGCAGTGAGCTGAGATAGAGCCACTGGACTTCAGCCTGGGTGACGAGTAAGACTCTGCCAAAAAAAAAAAAAAAAAAAAAAGAAAGGCTGGGGCTGGGGAGGGTCCTGTCCTCCTTCAAGGATCATAATTATCATTATCATTAAAGTATAAGATCTAAAATGATCAGAGAAGTAAAAATTGTCCTATCACCTAGAGTTCCCTAGATTTATTCCTCAACAACTGAACTCAGGTGAAATAACTATTCTGACCTACATATTAAGTAGCTAAATTACCAAATACTTTACTAACAGTAAAAGTATCATTAATATACCAAGAGAGTTTTAAAAATTAGAAGAGTAGTGTTTTATGCTATTAAGTTTAATCAATAGAGGATTTTTCATATTCCTTACAGTTAGAACATAATCCTCTTAACGTCCCCATCAGGTAGAAAAAGTAGTTATTACATTTAACTCCAATTTTCAAATGAGTATATCAAAGCTCAGAGAGGTTCAGAGAATTTCTGACTACCACTCCTGTGCTATTTTCTCTCTACAATACAAATATTCTAGTCTGTTAATTGAACTGGCATTTTATGGGCACAGTGGTTCATGCCTGTAATCCCAGCACTTTGGGAGTCTGACGTGGGTGGATCACCTGATGTCAGGAGTTAGAGACCAGCCTGACCAAAATAGTGAAACCTCATCCCTACTAAAAATACAAAAATTAACTGGACATGGTAGCAAATGCCTGTAATCCCAGCTACTTGGGAGGCTGAGGCAGGAGAATCGGTTGAACCTGGGAGAGGGAGGTTGCAGCGAGCTGAGATGGCGCCATTGCACTCCAGCAGCCTGTGTGACAAGAGCAAAACTCGGTCCCACCTCCTCCCCCAAAAAAGAAAAGGAAATTGTCTGTATTGTAATTTTTTAACTAGATAAAAACATGGGCTGGACGTGGTGGCTCATGCCTGTAATCCTTGCACTTTGGGAGGCTGAAACAGGTGAATCACTTGAGGTCAGGAGTTTGAGACAAGCCTGGCCAACATGGTAAAACCCTGTCTCTACTAAAAATACAACAATTAGCCTGGTGCTGTGGTGGGTGCCTGTAACCATAGCTACTCAGGGGGCTTAAGCAGGAGAATCATTTGAACCTGGGAGGTGGAGGTTGCAGTGAGTAGAAATCATGCCACTGCACTCCAGCCTAGGCAACAGAGCAAGACTCCATCTCAAACAACTCAAAAAAAACAAACAAACAAACAAAAAAAAACCCTGTATACGTTCAAAGGAGTCAAGCAGATAAACAAAAGTTTCTATGTTTTTAAGTGGTGGGAGTGTGGCTGAATATTTTCTTTTACCTTTTTAAAACACTGCTTATGTTAGGAACCACAAACAATTCAGTATCTTTCAATCCACCCTGCTGAAGCCTGGGCCTGGGCATATGGAAACCCCTTCCTGCTTCTTCTGCTCGATGTGGACCCCTGAGTGCTCCCAGGTGGCCCTGGTTGCACATGCCCCAAGCCTTACCTGATACTAAGTCAGTTAAGGTATCGCAAGGTATGACCTAGGCTCCCCTCACCTGACGGGCTTCTGTGAAGTTCCCTCGAAGGATGCAGGATGCCAGCAGTGACTCAGGTGGGGAGAACATCATGGGGATGAGTGAACTTTGAGGATGGGGGTACAATCTGCTGTCCAGCTCATTCTGCCCAGACACGGTGCTCAGACTTCCCTCTGTTGGGACACATGAATGTGTGGGGCCAGAGAAGCAAGAGAATTGAGGAAATGCTATATTGCTGTCACCTCCCACCAAACTTTTATCTCCTCAATGTCTATCTGTAAAAGGTCTGTAAATAGGTCTTAATTTTTCCTCAAATGAAGGGCAAACCTATGCTATTATCTTTGAATATAAGATGTAAATGCCAATTACCTTGCTTGGTAACTCACTATCAGGGCAAAGCTGCTCAAAATTGGCAGCTGGTGGAAATCTGCATACCTGATGTACTTGTGCTCAGCTCACTACTTGTACTTTCCAGAGATGGGCTGGAACCTTTGTCTCGGCCATCTACAGGTATTGGGAAGAAAAGAGAAAGTCAATCATCAGCTCCTTATAGAGTGGGAAGCATGACGTTGGCTTGAAAGCCAAGATCTGGGTAGTTAGAGACAGAGGACAATGATTACTATGACACCTGCTGCTTTTTCTAAAGCAAAACAAAAACTCCTACAGACCACAGGCAAAGGGTGGGCTTAATACGGCAACAGGGTTCACTTGGGTAGTAGCCTATACCAGTAGTTCCCAACCTGTGGGTCTCAAAGCCATAGGAACTTTCAAGTAATTTTTAGGAGTCAGTGATTGGCACCTGCTCAGTAAGCACTGGCAGTATTCTGAAAAAATAAAAGCACAACTGTTATAACCAGGAAGTAGTAAGGACACAATATTTCCTGACATAGAAAAAGGTGTCCTCATACTTGAAAAAGTAGAAAACTGGCTGGGTGTGGTCGCTTACACCCACCTGTAATCTCTGCACTTGGGGAGGCAATTGCAGCAAGACAGCTTAAGCCCAGGGGTTTGAGACCAACCTGGGCAATATAGCAAGACCTTGTCCACACAAAAAATTAAAAACAAACCACTTGGGCAAGGTGGCATGCACCTGTAGTGCCAGCTGCTCAGGAAGCTGCGGCAGGAAGGATTGTTTGAGCCCAGGGTTCAAGGTTACAGTGAGCTATGATCGTGCCATTGCACCTCAGCCTGAGAGACAGAGCAAGACCCTATCTCTATTAAAAAAATGTAGGAAACCAAAGAATAAGACCTGGCTGGCTGAAGGCCGTAATATTCAAAGTCTCAGAGAAAAAGGTTCTTCTCTTCTCAACACCACGTTTTCTAATGTGCTAGAGCTTTCTAACAGAGGCTCACTATTCCTTAGCATGGTCATTTGAGGGGCTGTCTCAGCCTAATACAAGGGAGTCCCCTCAGTTCACTGTCTGGGTTGCCCTTTAGAAGGAACAGCTGTAGGAAAGAGACGGTGGGTTGTGCATTCTTGGGCTGAAGGGGTCGAGTGGATGCAAATTCTGCCTTCTGACCCAAACTGATTAATGTAGCAGCTTGAGGGACTTAGCAACTCAACCCTGAAGGTTTCTCTCATGGCATCCTCCATCCTACCCAGTATGCTCACCTTTCATGTTGCCACTTAGCTAGAGCCCACTCATTCTCTGGAGCTTGGTTCAAGAGTCAACTCCTTCATAAAACCTGTTGCCCTGACATCTGCAGGTCATGTTGATGTCCCCTTTTAAGACATGTCTGTTTTCAGGCAGGGCCTCAGGTCACTTTAAACTTTTCACGTTTAATGTCTAAGCAGGTACATTACAAATTGTTTGAAGTTTAAGGCCCAGTTTTTGCCTCATTTACTGCCCTCAAGATACCTAGTATTGTTTAGCCCACAGGAAATCCTCATGAATTTCTTTCAATTTTTAAAAGATCAACACCAAAAACTATAACAAAACTTGATTCTCTAAAAATTTAGTACTCCTGCATAGTGTGCCTATATTAAACTTCTCAAAGAAAAGCCCATAAGCAGAATAAAAAGACAAAATAGAGAAAAATATCATAGCACATGAAGACAAAGTATTTTCCTTAATGTATGAAGAGCTTTCTACAATTCGACAAGAAAGAAATTCCTAAAAGAAAAATGGACCTTAGACACTAGCCAGTTTACAGAAAAATATAAATAGCCAATAAATATGCGAAAAGACATTCAATCTCAAACTAAAAAAAAAACAAAAACAAAAACAAAAACTACTAAAGCAAGGAAACATCATTATTTTATCACCCATATTGGTGAAGGTTTAAAAAAATCTAATACAACTGACTGATGAGAGTATGTGCAAATAGGTAAACACATATAGCTTGCAGAACTATAAATCATAGGAGAGAAGGATGGAGAGAGGGTGGTTAATCAATACAAAATCAGAGCTAGATAGGGAACAGTTCTGCTGTTCTGTAGCACTGCAGGATGAATATGGTTAACTACAATCTATTATATATTCTCAAAAAGCTAGAAAAAAAGGATTTTTTTTTTTTTTTTTGAGATGGAGTCTCACTCTGTTACCCAGACTGGAGTACAGTGGCACGATCTTAGCTCACTGCAACCTCTGCCTCATAGGTTCAAGAGATTCTCCTGCCTCAGCCTCCTGAGCTCAGCATCCGCCACCACACTCAGCTAACGTTTGTATTTTTAGTTGAGACAGGGATTCACTATGTTGGCCAGGCTGGTCTTGAACTACTTACACAAGTGATCCATCTGCCTTGGCCTCCCAGAATGCTGGGATTACTGGTGTGAGCCACAGTGCCTGGCCGAAGAAAGGATTTTGAATGTTCACAACACAAGGAAATGACAAATGTTAGAGGCGGTGGATACAATATTACTCCAATTTGGTCATTACACATTTTATAAACATATTGAAATATCACTGTGTATCCCATAAATATGTACAATTATTATACGACAACTAAAAATAAAAAGGCAGCTGCGCACAGTGGCCCATGCCTGTAATTCTAACACTTTGGGAAGCCAAGATGAGTGGATCACTTGAGGTCAGGAGTTCAAGATCAGCTTGGCCAACACTGCAAAACCCCATTGCTACTAAAAATACAAACATAAGCTGGGCACGGTGGTGCGCACCTGTAATCCCAGCTACTCAGGAGGCTGAGGCATGAGAATTGCTTGAACCCAAGAGGCAGAGGTTGTAGTAAGCTCAGATCATGCCACTGTACTCCAGCCTGGGCAACAGAGCAAGATGACATCTTCAAAAAAAAAAGAAAAGAAAAGAAAAAGTAAAAGGGAAAAAATAATAAGACCTACTTCATAGTATTGTGAGGATTAAATAAGTTAGCAATTATAAGGAATGTAGAGCAGCATCTGGCATATAATGACACTTAATATTAACTCATAGAAAAAAATATATATTGGTCTACCTTATTTTTAAGGCAACTGGGTAATATCTATCTGTATTTTATATCCACATACCTCTGACCCAGTAATTCTGCTGCTAGGAGCTTATGCACAGACATGTACAAGGTTGTTTACTACGGGACTGTTTATAATAGTAAAAAACTTAAATGTCCATGAACAGGGTGTTTTTGACAATGGAACACTAAGGAGTATTTAAAATGGTAAATGAAAAAAGTTCTCAATTTATAGTATATCAGTATATATAAAAAGATATAATTGAAAAAATCAAGCTGCAGTTCTCAATATATAGTATAATGCATGTGTATATATAAAAGAATATACATGTTTGTACTGCATGGAAAATTTCTGGAAGGATACATAGGAAACTATTAATAAGGGTTACCTTGGGGGAGTGGGAATAGGATAATTTTACACTTGTTGTCTTTGACCATGTGCTGTTTCTTAAAGAATATTAGACAAGTAACATTACAACACTTGCCTAGTGCATGGGAATGAGCTCTTGAGATTACCTGCCTGGCTCCTTCTTGTCCGACGACCCCGGCGGAGACTGGGGTGCCGTAGGGCAGGCCGGTATCTTCGGGAAGGTTGCTCCTCTGAAAGAGCAAACCCAATGGGACATACAGGAGAATGATCAACTTTGATTTGGACCCCTCTTGGTGTAACAGGTAGGGGAAGGTTTGCACTGGGCTCTGAGACATGGAGCATACCCCAGTGTTCTGACGCTGGTTGCCATGGTGATATGTCCTGAGTTATGGGGTGACTCCCATGTACTCCTAGCTCTCTCCCACATTCCTGCGATCTTTCTCTCTCCCCACCTTCTGGTCCCACCAGTTCATCCTCCTCTCACCTGAACGACGGTTGCTTGTCACCACCTTGTATCTCCACTGGGCCTCAGAGAGAACCTTGGAAAGTCGATGCAGGCGGCTCTGCAGTCCATCTCTGCTTCCTGAACAGCTCTGACCTTCTTGCTTTGGCTTCTCAGGGAGGTTGCGGCTGCTGATCTCATCCAGTTTTTCTTGGAGAAGCCTGAGGAAGGCCCCTATTGCAAATTCATCAGCCAGAAATCCACTGATACCACTAGTAAAGTGCTTTAAGTCCAAAAAGCTGTGCCTATGAGGCCCTGGGTAACTGCCTTTTGGCTCTGCCTTCAAACGGCTTGGCACTGTATAAGCAAGGCTCTTTGGGATTCCCAGGGAACCCCATTCTGACTTCCTTTCAGGATGTGCTATGTGCTGAGGGCTCTCTGATGGGGACCTCAAACCTGCGGGGCTTTTCCCCTCAATGTCATCGTCCTCAGCATAGTCCTCAGGCAAGTGAGGCTCTGGGTGAAGATCAGCAGAGGTGATGAGAAGCAATGAGAAGATGTTTTCTAGAAGCTCCAGGCACAAAGAGTCAGGAATACTGCACAGATACTGTTGACACTTGGCCAGGCAAGTTGAGAAGAGATTTACAGCACCTACAAAAACATGTACAAGAGAAGAGGCCAGAGAAAGAGAAGACAGAGAATGCAAACGTTAGAAACATTACCTCCCAGAGTCAAAGATTCTCACAGCTTTAGCTCATTTATTTATTTAATTCCAAAGGAACTGAGGTAACAGTGAGAAGTCTAAGAGAGACTTCTTAGGCTGTCTCTTCATGATTTGCAGAAAGATTTTGCTATTCTAAAAGTACAGCTGGCTAGGCATGTAGCTAATGCCTGTAATCCCAGCACTTAGGGAGGGTGAGGCAGGCAGATCACTTGAGCTCAGGAGTTTGAGACCAGGCCTGGCCAACATGGTAAAACCCTGTCTCTACTAAAATACAAAAATTAACCAGGCATGGTGGCAGGTGCCTGTAATCCCAGCTACTTGGGAGGCCAAGACAGGAGAATCGCTTGAACCCAGGAGGCGGAGGTTGCAGTGAGCTGAAATCACGCCACTGCACTCTAGCCTGGGCGACGGAGTGAGACTCTGTCTCAAAGAAAAAAAAAAAAAAGTACAGCTTACGGAAAACTCATTATTTTGTATCTGCTTTGTAAATATTACATTGTTCCTCATCCCTGATAAGAACTCCATATTTCACTTCCAGGAATGAAGGTAGCAGGCAGGCCCTTTACTCTTCAATTCCATTTCCACTTATTTTTACACTAAAGGTGATCGTGGCTATGTAGCTCTCTTAAGAAATCCTCAGTAGGCAAAAATGACCATGCTAAGAGGTAAAGGTCTATTCCAAAGCTCGAAGAGAGGGAAAAATGATCACTAGTCACAGAAGGCAAGTTAAGGAATTGTCAATTATTAAGAAAAATGAGAGAGGATAAGATGATTAGGTTGGTACTTTTCACATTGTAGGCTGTGACCTCTGAAATCACTTTAGAAGGCTACGTTTTAAAAGATCAAATAGGAAAGAAAAATAATCCGGAGTGTGCTCTATGAAGTAAGCATTGTTTTTAAAACTTTGTTTCAGTTTATAGATCATATATACACACATACATATGCAAACACACAAAGTTTTTACCTTGGTGCAAACTGGAGGAGGATGTAAAACGCCTACCGTGAAATTAGTTTTTTAAAAAAGCAATTGAAAACACCCCACTAGGTGATCAGATGCTGTTAAAGCTTAGGCAATCACTTGCTTTTCCCATGTCCCTTTGATTTACATAGGCAGATAGATGGATGAGACTATTCCTGGGTGAAATAAAATTAAGACCATCACCCCACTCCCAATCTTGGTGGGAGAGAGTCAATACATAAAGCCCCTACTGGCATAGGTTGTTACCAGCTTATGTCAGGGATGGAGGGAAGTGCTGTACCTGGGGAGGAAAGAGAGTCATTCACTTGCTCTGCAGCTGAAGCCAGGTCCTCACAGATGCTGTCTTTGCAGTCCTGGCACTGAGAGTGCTGATGTGAGTTCACACAGAGGGCATAGATGGCATACTTCATGGCACAGAAGCCCTGGTAGAGTGTCAGGTTCTGAGACTGGCTCAGGTGCTCAGGGACTGCAGCATCAACTGCATCTGAATTACAGAGAGAAACAGGCTTAACTTAAGAGTTAATCCCTTCATGCTGCAAGTATGGGTGAAGCAAAGAGATGCTGTGCTGCACTTAGAGGTCCACCTGTAGGTTCTTACCCTCTCTCCTTTCTGTTGGTCTGACTAGAGCTTTCCCTCTAGTCAGTATCAACTTTCAGTTCCCTGCACTTCCTTTCCCCCATCAGCTCCCTTCTACATATCTCATGACTTCTACATGGCATTATTGCCCAGGGCCAGGACTTGCACCTAAGAGTCAGTGCCTCCTTAAATTTTGTACCTTAAATATCTCTCTTGCCTCACCTTAGTTACAGCCTTATTATTGCCTCATTTTGCCTTTTCCAAGTTCAAGTTCCAAGTATGCCCCAGTGGGTCCAGGGATCAGATTTAAAATACTGTATTCCTTTGGAGAGCCTGTATACTTGCATGCAGGAGCAGAGTTCCTATTCCTATAGGAAATCTGCTAAACAAGCTGCCTCTCTTTCCAGAAAAAACGTGGAATCTAATAACACTGGTTCTCCAATTAGTAGCAGGTCCTTTTGAAAAGTAAAGCAACATCCAGGCTGCGAAACCTCGACTGCCATTTAAGAAAGTTTGTGTCTCCCAAAGATAAGTGTCTCTGACCTGTGTGGTAGGTTGTGACTATACAATGATACGTTTCTTAGGAACAAAAAGAAACATATACATTCCACAATGTATACATGCATCAACACATCACAGTTGTATTCCCAAAACAGATGCAATTATTATTAGTCAATTAAAAATAGGGTAACAGTATGTGGGGTGTGGTGATAAGTGCCTATAGTCCTACCTATTAGGAAGACCGAGACAAGAGGATCATTTGACCCCAGGAGATTAAGACTAGCTTGGGCAACATAGCAAGACTCCTTCTCAAAAAGAAACAAATGAACAAAAAAACCATGGTGAGAATTCATTTGAGAGAGGAGAGAAATAAGACAAAACTTAAAAAGGAAGAGCTTTTTAATGGGGTCTTGAATGTAAGCAAAGGTCTTAGGTTAAAAAAAAGGCTTTATTCCTGTTTCAGACAAGTCTTTCTTCTTCTTTTTTTTTTTTTTTTTTTTTTTTTTGTGATCAGTTGGCTAAAATTAAATAAGAATT
>NW_016107328.1:11090263-11093758 GCF_001604975.1 Cebus imitator
TTGAGACAGAGTCTCATTCTGTCACCCAGGCTGGAGTCCAGTGGCGGGATCTCAACTCACTGCAACCTCTAACTCCCGGGTTCAAGTGATTCTTCTGCCTCAGCCTCCCGAGTAGCTGGGATTACAGGCACACACCACCACACCGGCTTATTTTTTATATTTTTAGTAGAGACGGGATTTCATCATGTTGGCCAGGCTGGTCTCGAACTCCTGACCTCAAGTGGTCCACCCACTTCAGCCTCCCAAGTGCTGGGATTATAGGCATGAGTCACCACGCTGGGCCCAGGCAAGTCTTTCTTCTAAACTTCCTATCTGTTATATGTATATGAAGCAGACATGTGAGAAAAGGCACAAAACATGCTAACGGAAAGCTTATAAACCATGAAGTCACTCCCTGAGAATTTGTGTAAACACTGACTGACAATGCTGTGTACTCAGAGGGCAGTTCCTAATTCTGTTTCACTGGAATGAGGCTTTAGTGTTAGTTCCTTTGATGGGTCCACAAGGACAAAGAATGCGGGACCATGCTCATGGGATTCTCTACACCTCACCAAGAAAGAGGAGGGATGCCCTATATCCCATAGTCTGATTAGGACAAACATTTAGAGGAGATCTGCTCACCACCTTCTTGTAAGATCTGAGCAATCACAAGTAAATAAATCTCATGCTGGAAGAAACATGCAAAACTGTCCTAAGAGGAAATCCTGGCCAGGTCATTCCATCCCAACTCACCAGGTTCTTGCTGGGGGTCCTTGGCTGGCACCTTCTGTAAGAGCTTGAGAACATCTTCCTCCCTGAGGGCTGGAAGGTTTGTAAGGTGATGGAGAGTGTAGAGCACTGAGTGGCTGTCTCCACCATGTAAATGACACAACAGATCTCTCTTTGGTATGGGGTTGCTGAAGGGGAAAGTCAGGAGGATGGAAGAGAAGCAGTTTATATTGCCTGAAGAAAGATCAATCTCCATTCCCTCTTGTTCTTCCTTTCTGGACCATAATGCCACAAGTTTCACTTCCCCACAAAACAAATTTTAGTTGGTTTGGGTCCAAGCATAGCATTTATTTATCCTCAGGGAATACATCTATCAAATCAGCTCTAGTTGTCTAGAAAGGACCTTTCTGGTTAGTAGGGTTTAGAAAGGGCCTATGGATTGAATTCTCTAATTTCTACAGCCTTTCTAGCTTCAAACGAACACAATTTTCTCTGGCTTTACCTTGAGTAAGGGTCCCTTGCTACTTCCCCCTCTGCCCACTGTACTTCACCAAGTGCTGGTGAAGTGGCTGAAGAACAAGAAAGAAACCTAGGTCTAGGTTACGTTATCAGAGAAACGCAGGGCCTCATGCACAGTTGAGTAAGCATTTGTTGAATATGGGTGATCCAAGGTAACAGAAGGCTAAGAATGTGGGTGACATTATGAGCTGTGTGACTTTGGACAAGTTATTTTCTATCTCTGGGCTTCAGTTGCCCAACTTTTACAATGAGGATAATTTTGGTATCTACCCATAGGATTTTTGTGAGAGGTAATTAAAATCATCCATGTAAAGGGCTTAGAGCAATGCCTGGCTTGTGGTAAGCGCACTGGAAATGTGAGCTATTGTTCTTTTTGTTATTGTCATATTAAAATTATCCTCTAGTTATGATCTGACGGCTATGGTGAAGGTAACAATTACTTGTGTTTCTTGGTTTAATAGCTGGAACAATTATTAGTGGCTGGTCAACATTGCCAGCTCAAAACATTTATGTGGAAGATGCCTTGAAATGGCCACACATGTGGAGCACAGGGTCCGCTGTGCCCCGTGGTGGGCAGGTGCTGACTGCACAGGGCCATACCTGCTCTGCTGTATGCACCACTCCAGGACCTCGAGGTGAGCCCACAACCCATCACAGGCATCCCTGAGGTGCTCATCACAGCCTGGGTCCTATGTCAATATGGGAGAAGAAAGAGATGCTGACTCAGGCACCTGGGGTTACAGATTATGACTGACTTTAGGGCTCTGCATTCTGCCTCAGCCCAAAGTCCCACGGCTCTCACTTGCAGAGCAGCCTGAGTGCTGAGTGAGAATTACCTGGGTCCTGTGCAGGGTCTGGAGCAGCCTCTTGGCTGACTCTAGGCTCTGGCAGTGTGTCCAGCCCAGGAGCACAAGCAGGCAACTAAGGGGCCTGAATTCTCTATCAAGTAGGCAGCCAAGATTTGGGAAGTCTTCTTCTTTCAACAATGTTAGTGCTGTTACCTGTAAGTCAAAGAAAGCTGTTAAAGGCAGCTCTGTGGATAAGACGGAATGGGTTCTAGCTTACTGCTCATTAGAGAAAGAAGTGTTTTAGTAAAGCAGGGAGGTTTCTGACAACAACAGGAGTGGTTGGCCCAGCGCGGTGGCTCACACCTGTAATCCCAGCACAAAGGCAGGTGGATCACCTGAGGGCAGGAGTTCAAGACCAGCCTGGCCAACATAGTGACACCCCATCTCTACTGAAAACACAAAATTAGCCGGCATGGTGGCACACGCCTGTAATCCCACCTACCCGGGAGGGTGAGGCAGGAGAATCACTTGAACCCAAAAGGCGGAGGTTGCAATGAGCCAAGATCTTGCCACTCCACCTGAGTGACAAAAGCGAAACTCTGTTTCAAAAATAAAAAAAACAGAAGTGGTGAACTGAGTAAGATAAATGTTTATGAAAACACTAGACTGTGAGCTCCTTGAAGACAGGGACTGACTTTTGTTGTAACTTCAGCTCCTATTACAGTATACAGCACATAGGAAGAGGGTAATAAATATCTGCTGAATTAAATTGGAGTTTTGTTGCAATCTGGAAGGAAAAGGTTAAAGTAATTAAATTCTGCTGTCAGCTATGCAACATATTGTTGCCACTGTCTTTTTTTTCTTGCATCCTCCAGAAAGCACACACATATTCAACATTTTAGTTTCTGCCAAAGGACTGACGTAAAATGACTGCAACTCTGAGTATGAATGATACTGATTCTCAGAGCCTCCTTTCCCATGGGACTCTGAGAGGGACAAAACCAAATGACTCAACACTAATTAGACTGTATTATGTTGGCTAAATGAGTGGGAGAGAAATGAGGAATGAAAAAGTCTGGGGAGAAGCCCTACGTACTTCTGTAATGAACAATTAAGCTTGACTTACCAGGATCTGCTCGAGGAAGTGTTTGTTGTTGTTCAGGCAGTAGAAATAGGCCACTTTCCAAGCCTGGGCTGGGTCGGGATTGGAGAACAGGGCTAGCATTGCCCGCTCAGGGTCTAGATGATCCGGTGAGACTGAACATCAAACAATACGGTTATCAGGAAACCAAGACCTCTTCTTTTCTAAGCTAGAGCCCAACTGAACAACCAAGTGATGTGACAGTTTGCTCTTTTAAAACCTTAGGCTGGGTTTTCCATACTTTAAGAGTCTTTACTTCTCTTGGGAACTTCTGAAAAGCTTTTTCCTGCTATTGCTATTACTTTTTTTCTTCCCATCACCTCCATCTTACACTAGAAA
>NW_016107328.1:11093799-11098799 GCF_001604975.1 Cebus imitator
TTTTTTTTTTTGGAGATAGGATCTCATTCTGTCATGCAGGCTGGAATACAGTGGTGCAAACATGGCTCACTGCCTCAAACTCCTGAACTCAGTGATCTTCCTGCCTCAGCCTTCTGAGTAATTTGGACCACAGGTGTGCGCCACCAAGACTGGCTAATTAAAAAAATTTTTTTGTAGAGATGAGAACTCACTATGTTGCAGAGGCTGGTCTCGAACTCCTGGCCTCACATGATCCTCCTTGCCTTGGCCTCCCAAAATGCTAGGATTATAAGCCTGAGCCACTATGCCAGGCCTGTACTTTTACAAAAGAGCATCATACCCATTTTTGCTTAGCCTCCCCTATTAGATGTCCTAAGCAACCTGGAAGGCACGTCTAGAGACTCCAGTGAGGCTGGGCATACTGGGATTACCGAAACTAAAGGAGCAGCAGCAAAGGGAACACACCTTTTCCAGAGGCTGTAGCCCTCGATGGCTTTTCTGTGACCTTCTCTGCATAGGTATGGCCGTAAAGGGACACCAGGCCCCGGCTGGCCTTGTGCAGCAGGCAGCTGAGCACCCGCTCCTCCCGCAGGGGACTCCCCTCAGTCCTGCAGGCCTCTAGTAGTTCCTCACACAGAAGACGCAACTCAGCCCCAAATGGTTCTGCAGGGCAACGCAGAGTCTGCAGGGCTGCATAGATGGCATCAACTACCCCAGGGGGTGCTGCTGAATCAGGGCCCTGCAAAGCCCTCAATGCCTTTCGAATGAGGTCCACCAGTGCATTCTGCAGAGGCCAATGACAGAGGCTAGTGCCATCATTCTCCCCAAGCAGGAGCTCCAGCAGGGCCTGTGCTGGCTGGGGGGACTGCCTCAGAAGATCCCAGAGCGCAGAGACAGCTTCGGAGCTGAGACGAGGAGTCCAGCTCTCCCTCCTCGGATTTCCGTCAGGCCCGGGGCCTATTGAACCTTGTGATAAGGTCTCACACAGCTCCTAAATAGAGGATGAAGAGAGGGGTGGGTGGTGGGGATGTTATCACTTGTGTGCCTTCATGCTTTCCTCTTTTTTGGCTTATTTATGTAATAGTAGCAGTAGCAAATACTTCTGTAGTAGTTACTATGTGTCAGACACTGTTCTAAGGCCTTTTACACAGAAAAATCAAATTAATCCTTACAATAGTCTTCAGAGGAAGACACTATTATTACTCCTATTTTACAGATGATGACATGGAGGCTGGGAGAGATGGACTCAATTGCCCAGGGCCTCCACACTCAAGTTAATCCCACCTCACTGCCTCCAAAATGTGTACTGTGATGTGAATCAAGGTCTGCCAACTCACAGACTAGGTAAGACATTATGCCCATCTAAAGGCATTTACATTCAATTTTTAAAAGAACATCAGTTTTTAATCCTTGAACTAAATCCTAGCCATGCTTTTAGCCCATTCGTTAACCTTCCATAAAACCTTCTTCAATACCTCTAACCCATACGACTTCAGTGTACTTAAAATTAGTACCATATGATTTAACACAAAATTGTGCATGTTTCAGTCCTTCTTCCTCAGTCACCTAAAAGCAAGAACCTCTAGAGCCTGTCCTGTTTGTAGGGTGAGGATACAGGGAGAGAAGGGGGTGAGAACTAGGTTGTTTCCCACGCTAGAGCACCATGTCTGTAGATGGTATTCAATGATGCCTCTTCATTAACTGCCTCAGAGAAGGACTGCAAGAGTATGAGTCCTCTACCTAATACAAGTGAAAGTTCCTCTCTTAAATCCTACTGTAAATATATATTTAACTAACTGGTGGAGGGGTCATTAAGAATATAAGTACTGGGCTTCAGAATATATATATATCAGGCACTAAAGTAGTAACTGATACATGCTATAAAGATATAATTAAGACTTAGTTTGAATCTGCCCCTAGAAGGTTAAGAGAATTAACTCTAACACATTCAGTGAACCTGTTACAGAAAAGATAGTCCACAAATATTAGTTCCTTGTTCCCTTCATACTCCCCATTATCTACTAATAAATCTTTAATTCCCAGATATACTTAGCATTTCTGGACAACCACCTCAAGAATTCTAAAATTATGTAAGATTACCCTAACTCTAAACTCTCCTCAAAGGAGCTTCTGTGTTGCCTTGCCTGAGAACAAAGTATAGCCAACATCTTGGACACCCCTCTCTGCTGGGTCCCTGGAAGCTGAGCTGCTTGAGTGACTGTCAACCTTGGGCAAATGGCACCAGAGCCCTCTCTCACCTGGAGGATATTCTCTGGAATGTCACCTTGGAGGTCTTCTGACAATAACAGAAACTCAAGCTTTCTCCGGAAAACAACTGGGAGTAACTTCTAGAAGAATCATAAGAAGGAAGCATAGAAATTAGATATATATGTTTTAGTTAACAAATTATAATTAAATATTTCTGTACAGTTATCCAGTTAGTCTTATTTCTGCTATTTCTCTAAGATAAAGTACTCTTTTTTTTTTTTGAGAGAGAGTCTTACTCTGTTGCCCAGGCTGGAGAGCAGTGGCATGATTTTAGCTCATTGCAACCTCCACTTCCCAGGTTCAAGTGATTCTCGTGCCTCAGCCTCCTGAGTAGCTGGGATTACAGGTGTGCACCACCACGCCCAGCTAATTTTTGTATTTTTAGTAAAGACAGGGTATTACCATGTTGGCCAGGCTGGTCTGGAACTCCTGACCTCAAGTGATCCACTCACCTTGGCCTCCCAAAGTGCTAAGATTACAGATGTGAGCCACCATGCCTGGCCTCTCTAAGATAAAGTACTTTTAAACACGACATTCCTGGATACGTTTTCAGATACTCTTTATAAACAAAAATAGCTAAACTTGGACATACGCCTCTCTTAAAAACTAGTACTTAAAGCCTGCAGTGATAAGCCTTAAGTACCAAGATTTGTTCATTTCATTGACTTTGTCACTTGAGGTCTTTCTCCAAGAATCTCCCTTGCTGTGTTCAAAATACCCAGCTGTGGGTAAGCCTGGGAGGGTATGGCCCACATAATCCTCTTTTGGTCCAAACCCCTATTTTTGTCATTCACTATCTGTTGAGTTTCAGTGAAAGAAGAATAACAGTAAAAGGGGAGAAATCCAATGTTTATTAAACACTTAATATATGCTGGTACCTTGCAGGTACTGTGTGCCATATTTTATTATTATCACATTTAATTTCCAAATCAAACTTGTGGCACATAGTTATATATTTTTTTACAATCATTACTAGAGGCAAAATGGTGAGGAAGTATTTTTCCAATTTTTACAAGGTGATCCCATTGTTTGTTAATGAGATACGCCATTGGAGAGGTCTAATGCATAGAGGGAAAGACTCTGACTCCTCCTGTGCCTGCTTGTTTGGCAGTAACTTATCTTCACCTGGTCCCTAACACTCAAATTGGAGTCTCCCTTTCTCCAGACACAAATAAAAATAAGAAAAGCCTGAGACTAATTCTGACAAACACTACGTTACATATGAGACATCTGTCAATCCTGCTTCTGGTTAAAGCTTCCCAAAGGTGAGTTTTATTGGAAGGCAAGGAACACCTGCAGTTCTATGTGTGTGGGTGCACGTGCATGAGGAAAGTTTAGAGCACAGACCTATCTCCATCATGTACCGTTCATCACATCGGAGGCTAATGTGACCTCATATGTTCTTGGTCTTATTTCTTCTAACCATGTGCTTCTCTAATATGTGCACCAAGGCCATGTGAATGCTTGTCTAATGCCTATGATTGGAAGTTGGTGGATAAAATTCACGCTGGGAAGCTGAGGAATAGTGCTTCCACTGAGGACTAACAGAAAAGAATAGATAAGATGTCTAGGACAGCAGGTCCTTAATAGTCTGGCTAAGATTTTATCTAGAATCCTAAAGACTGAGTAGATTATACTTATTTTACTGCTGAAACTACTTTAAACATATTCAGGATCAGCCAGGCACAGTGGCTCACGCCTGTAATCCCAGCACTTTGGGAGGCTGAGGTGGGTGGATCACCCGAGGTCAGGAGTTCGAGACCAGCCTGACCAATATGGTGAAACCCCATCTTTAAAAAAAAATAAAAAATAAAAAAAAAAAGAGAAAAAAAAATTCAGGATCATGAATGACTAACATTTATCTTTCTAAAAAAGGCAAGAATTTGCTCAGCATTTCTAAGCATGGGTTTTCTCACTGTAAGAGCAAGGCATGTTCAATGCAGAAAAATTAAATATACAAATAAGTAAACTAAAATATGTTATATATATATAAAATAGATATATGTCCAGTTAGTCTTATTTCTGCTATTTCTGTAAGATAAAGTGCTTTATCTTAGAGAGATATATATAACACATATATATTTTAGAGTGCAATATAATATACGTAACATACATTAGTTTGCTTATTTATATAATTTTACAAATTTAATTTGTAGTTATATATGAAATATGATATATATCACATGAAATTGATTATAACATAAAATATATGATACATAACACGTATTATATATGAAATATATAATATATATCACATATAGGAAATATATGATATATATGAAATATATATTTTATATATATTCTCACTGAAGAACAATTATTAAAATTGTAGTTTAAGGCCATTCGGACCATTTTCTATGCACATCTCTATGCAGGTATACCAAATCTACTTTTTTCTAAACCGCCTTTTTTCCTATACAGCAGACTATGAGCACTCTATGTTACTGAAAACTCATTTGCCAAATACTTTTGAATACTGGCATAGCATTTTACATATAGGTATACTTCCATTTAGTAACCTGCCCTATATTGTGGACATGGAATTTGTTTCCAGTTTTCCTCTAATAGAAGTGGTATAAGGCCGGGCGTGGTGGCTCAAGCCTGTAATCTCAGCACTGTGGGAGGCCAAGGCAGGTGGATCACGAGGTCAAAAGATCGAGACCATCCTGGTCAACATGGTGAAACCCCGTCTCTACTAAAAATACAAAAAATTAGCTGGGCATGGTGGCGTGTGCCTGTAATCCCAGCGACTC
>NW_016107328.1:11100466-11102603 GCF_001604975.1 Cebus imitator
AAAAAAAAAAAAAAAAAAAAGTAATGTTAAAGTGGAAAAAGCAGAGGATTGTGGTCAAATTTGGTTTCAGCATCAGTTCTGTCAACAAACTTTATGGTGTGTCCTTGGGCTAGCATTTCTAAGTTAGAGGTTCTCAATCTCAAAGTCTGAGGTTCAATATGAAATTGTCTCTGATAAATTCTTTTATAGATATCAATTTCTGAGAATTAACACATACTTCTAAAAGGGGTTTTAATGGAAACTTATCTTTAAAAACAAGTAATTCCTTACCAGTTTTTTCACGAATAATTTGTTTACTTGTTTTTATATTTGATAATTTTCAGTTCAATTCATGTGAATTATTATACTAAAAATTAATGGAACTTAAATCTATGAGATTTCATGGAATTCAACTAGTTAAAATAAGATGTTTGGAAAAAAAAACCAAAAAAAAAAAAACAACAAGTTTCAGCTCAGCCCATTCTCTATTACTTAAATGCTGAATAGATCCAAATGTTACAGGTTCATATTTTATTTGCTATTTTGTGTCTTTCACTGAGTCCCCAAAAGTTCTCTTTAGGCACAAGACTCATGGTGGTATTTAACAAATGTCATTATATGCCAGTGTATGTTAGCACATCAATGAATGAATTTAGGTAAGGAGACAGCAATAAAAATTTAAGCCATTCTGAGAATAAGTATGATGAATTTAACGATAAGAGAACGTAACCGACAGAAGAGAAATCCCACAACTACTTTGAAGTCCTGGCCTCAGGGGAAAATTCAATATAAACCTACTTACCTTTTCCTGGGCCAACCATTTCTCCAGTACAAGAAGCCAGACCCAGGCTAATCTTTGAGGGTTGATGTCCCGCCCACATCTGCAAAAGGTAAAAAGAAAGACTTGTAAAAAAGAGTTTCTACTGATCTTTCATCTTTTGTTATCCCAGACAGATTTCATAGTTCATTCTGTTTTAGACCTGAACAGGCAAGACACTGTCCTAATGAGATATTTTTAAATGTATATCACGGTTCAATAAAACACTGGAACCAGGCCAGGTGTGGTGGCTCACACCAGTAATCCCAGCACTTTGGGAGGCCAAGGTGGGCATGTCACCTGTGGTCCAGAGTTCGAGACCTGCCTGGCCAACATGATAAAACCCCATCTCTACGAAAAAGATAAAAATTAGCCAGGTGTGGTGACAGGTGCCTGTAGTCCCAGCTACTCAGGAGGCTGAACCCAAGAGGCAGAGGTTGCAGTGAGCCTAGATCACGCCACTGTACTCCAGCCTGGGCAACAGAGCAAGACTCTGTCTTCAAAACAAAAAAAACGTTAGAACCAGAACAGAGCTAGCAGCTTTCATAAAAAGCCTCAATCTCACCCTACCTCCCTGTCTTAGTTTAAAACAAAATAATATTATAGAGAAAACCATAATAGCTAATACTATCTAAAGCATATTCTTGAATACAGAAACTGAATCAGATGCTCTTAAAAAAGGAACTTCATATAGATTTATTTTTAACTATATGCTAAAAACAGGACTTTAGGAATTCATAAGCCTTTCTTTGAAGTTAGGAATTTAGATGATAACTGGCTAGCTCTCAAATTAAAGGAGAAAAAAGGAAGAGATCACTTACTTTTCTCCATTGTATATGTGCTAATAAAATATGTAAAGAGTACAGCATAACAGTCAAAGGAAGGAAAAGCCAAGGAAAGAGTTAAAGCAGTACATTTGGCTCCTATATCACTAGGGGTTACTAGCATCACCAGGAGGAACTTCACTGAAAATCTAGGATAGAGAACTGTGGTTGCCAGGGAACAAGGAGGGGTTGTTGTATAAATACAAAGAGGTAGCTAGCACCAAGGAGTGAGGGGGTCCTTCTGTGGTAATGGAACAGTTCTGATCCTTATTACAGTGGTATTACATTAATCTACATATGGATAAAACTGCATAAAACAACAAATGAAAAAATGAAGGCGGATTAAGAAAATGCTGAAAACCAAACAGTCTGTAGTGTCATTAAGAGTAATGTACTGGCCAGGCGCGGTGGCTCACGCCTGTAATCCCAGCACTGTGGGAGGCCGAGGCGGGTGGATCACGAGGTCAAGAGATCGAGACCATCCTGGTCAACATGGTGAAACCCCGTCTCTACTAAA
>NW_016107328.1:11102800-11109254 GCF_001604975.1 Cebus imitator
AGTAATGTACCAATGTCAATGTCTTGGTTTTGATATTGTACTACAGCTGTATGAGATGTCACCATTGGGGGAAACTGGGAAAAGAATACACTGGACTTTATATTTTTGCAACTTCTTGTGAGACTATAATTATTTCAAAATAAAAAGTTTTAAGTAAAGCTACAACAATATCTTCAATCTCATAACCAAGAAGAGAGCAGGGTTTGCTTTTTGGGGGTAAAGAAAATAGTTTTCAATGCAATTCCACCATCTATATTGAGGATAAACAAGAAACGGCAGTTTCAGGCACACGTTGGTGGCCAGGCAGTTGCAGGTGATAATCTAAAGCCAGTATTGACTAAGTAATGGGTGTATACTATAGAGGTAAAATTTCACAGCACGTGTAATACACTCTGCCTCTGCTTATTCTTCAGAGGGTAGTTGAGTGGTGGCACAGCGACCAGTACCCAAATATTGAACCACGTGTCTCTCACCCTGTGACTGGTAGGAAATGAGATCCCTTACCTCAGCAGATTTGGACACACCACCAATGCCTGAAGTATGTCTTCCACCCTCTTTGGGATGTCCCCTTGTCCCTCGTGTAGCTGAGGTACACATGCCTGTGCCAGCTCCCATTCTCCCCTCCGTAGGCATTCACAGAAAAATCCAAAAAGCTGCCTCTGGGAAGCAGCTTCCTCTTTTCCAAATGGATGATTCATTTTCCCAGCACAGAGTGCAGGGAGATACAAGGAGATGAGTTACGCCGAACACATTCTCAATGTTCTCATTCGCGGAATACCTCCTAGAAACAACGCACACACCAGTGAGAAGAAACAGAAGGCACTGTATTAAGACAGAGCAGCAACTACTGGTCCGTCTGGGAAAGGCGGGACTTACTTGCCTAATATCGTTTTAAGTTTAATTTGCCACGTTACTTTTTGAAAACACTTTCTTCAAGGGGCGGATCCCATCTCTTTACGCGATTCCTCTATTTCACAATATTAAAAATCATATTCGCCCCGGACGCAGACCCATAACTTTACGCCCAGTCTTGACTCCAAATCCCCAGGTGGTCGCCTCCTCAAGGATGAGAAATTCAGCAGGAACCTCTCTATTTTGAGCCCTCTGTTAAGGCAGAGATTGGAGATGAGGAGACGAATCTGTGTCATAAGTCGAAAGCAGTGCAGGGGTGGGACGCAAGGACGCTTCTGGTAGGGGTCGTGGAGAGGGGCCCCTCCCTCTCAGGGGTGTCTCACACTCACCTGCTCCCGGCGCCCAAAGCCACAGAGCTCTCAGGGCAGCCATGTTTGAGCCGAGTCAGGTGACAGATCCCACTCCGAAAGGCGGTGGTGAGAACGGCTGAAAGCCCCACTCCTATTGGCTCAAGGCAGGGAAGATGGAAATTAAGTGCCATATTGGTTTGGGTCACGTGACGCACCCCTGCGGGAGGAGGGAAAGCTAGAAAGCTCGGAAAGAGGAAATCAGCTACCTGGCTGCGGACCATCTGTCTCAATTGTGGCAGCTCCTGCACACAATACTTTCAGTTCTCCATTCCGCCAAGCAGGTGGCGGGAAGAGCTGTGCCCCTGGATTTTTTTTTTCTTCCACTCTCTTTTCTCCTTAATATTTGAAGTCAACGTTTAGTGAACGCCAACCAGTGATGGTGTTTTGCCAGGAGCGGGGGATACCCAGAGCTAGGAGAACTGGGTTCTCCTCCATTATTATTCTTTCTACTGGGCTTTTTTGTTCCGGGACTCTTAGGTCTGAATTTCCGTATTCTTCTGCTTCACTGCATTCATTTATTTGTACATTTACCTGACAACTGTGAATTGAACGGTGCGCGAGGCTTAATTTTATTTTTTTAGAGACAGGGTCTCTGTCGCTGGAGTGCTGTGGAGTGCAACCTCGGCTCACTGCAACGTCGAATTTCCTAGATCAAGTAATCCTCAGCCTCGGCCTTCGTGTAAGACGTGCGCCACTACACTGGGCTTCAGCCGTATTCTCTAAGTTGAGTAAATTGAGGTTCCTCTCCTTAAGGGAGGTGCAGGCCAAAAATTAGGATACGGTGGGCTAAATTATAAGATGGAAGTATGCATAAGAGATCAGAGAGCAAAGAATGAGCAAAAGTTTTTCGCAAACATAATAACCGGAAACCAAGTCTTTTTTTTTTTTTTTTTTTTTTTGAGACGCAGGCTCGCTCTGCCGCCCAGGCTGGAGTGCAATGGCGCGATCTCGGCTCATTATAACCTCTGCCTCCTAGGTTCAGGCCATTTTCTGCCTCAGCCTCCTGAGAGCTGGGACTACAGGTGTGCGCCACCATGCCCGGCGAATTTTTGTATTTTTAGTAGAGACGGGAATTTCGCTGTGTTGGTCAGGCTGGTCTCGAACTGCTGACCTCGTGGTCCACCTGCCTCGGCCTCCTGCTGGGATTACAGGTGTGAGCAACCGTGCCCGGCCTGAAACCAAGTCTTAAAGTATCAGTTTATTAGGTTTCCTCACCGCAGCTGCTTTACACCAAGACTTCTGTTTGGTTTCTCTGCATTTTTAAATCACAGACATTCAGGTTTCCTCAATATGTGTTTCAGGTTTAGTAATTTCATTCAGCATTTCCCAAACTATTTCACCACCAAAGGGTTGTGAAAAGAGCAAATTAAAACAGGACGTTCTCGTCCAAAAACTCTTCTGGGATTGGTGGATTGTCCTCGATTCTTAAGAAAACTAACATGCCTCTCTAGCTCATTAATTTATTTTTTGTTTTTTTATTTTTATTTTTTTGAGGCAAGGTCTGACTCCTCACCTCAGCCTCTCAAGTACCTGGTATCATAGGTGCCCGCCACCAAGCCAGGTTAATTTTTGTGTTTTCAGTAGAGACGAGGTTTCTGCCACATTGGCCAGGCTGGTTTCAAACTCCTGAGCTCAAGTGATCCGCCCGCCTCGGCATCCCAAAGTTAAACCGCCTTTGCAAAATTGTAACTGAGAAAATTATGACACTGAGAGAAATCAAACCTAACCGAGTCTGTCTTGCTTCTAACCTTTAAGCTGTCCTTGTTCAATCCTGGGCGTGGGCTGAACTAATTTTGGGAAGGAATTCAGTTCATGGTTTGATTGTGAAACAAAATTGCTAACAGCTGTTTCCGAAAAGACCCCTTTCTTGCCTGGGCACCAGTCTGCCTTTGCAGGACTACCAGATTATAAGATTAGAAATTACAGTTTAGGGGTCATGCAGTCTCTGGCTCCAAGGGTCTGAATCTCCCCAAATTGCTCCTGGGGGTAATATCACTATTGTAAGCAGTAAGATCAGTGCTTGAGATATTTTGTAGACCCTGCACTCAGTTAATCAGCTGACACCACCCAGACCAGTAATCTGGCCCAACCAGTTCTTCCATCACACCCAGGAACAGAAGACATTAAGAAAACCTCACTTCGACCCCTTAATGATTCCATCTCCAACCTGACCAATCAGCACTCCTTACCTCACCAGCCAAATTATCGGTAAAAACTCTGATCCCCAAATGCTCATGGCAACTGATTTGAGTAATAATAAAACTCTGGTCTTCTGCACAGCTGGCTCTGCGTGAATTACTCTTTCGCCATTGCAATTCCGCTGTCCTGATAAATTGGTTTTGTCTAGGCAGCTAGCAAGGTGAACCCATTGGGCGTTTACAAAGGCACTGGGATTTCAGGCGTGAGCCACCGCGCCTGGCCCCATTAAGCCATTTTTAAAAGTGGTGATACAAAAAACTATTTCCAAACAGGGTGTTCCCTTGCTTCATAGTCTCTTTGGTGATGGTCCTCTAACAGATTTTGATAATCATTATACTGTATTGAGAAACTGCTTCAGATTTGACCTCTTAGGCTGATAACAGTGTTAACTACAATTCCCAGCAAGCCGCGGGGCCTACCTGAGCCTCTGCCGGCCTCTTATTGGATACAATGGCCAGGATGACGACCCAATCAGTGCTTCGGTTGTTACTTTGCGGCGCTTTCCGCGGGGAAACTGTGTAATGAGTGGGGAAACTTAAAAGTTGGAGGCTGCAGACCCGGTATTGGAAAGTTTCATGTGGGGTGCCATTGTGGGGAAGTGGGGTTCGCTCATTATTTCCTGCTCACACCCTAGGCCCGTGGGTGTCGATATTAGCGGTATTCGCCTTCGGGTGCTGGGCATGCTCCGTTAAGACGGTCGGGATCTTCACTAAGAACCCCGCCGCGAATCGGGGGAGCTTCGGGCAGTCTTTTGGTGGGGAATGCTTGGAAGCTGCTCATTTTTGGGAAAACCTCTTTTTAGGGGATTCTGGGTTATTTTTCCGCCGGTTGATGCCCATCTTCGTCCCTAGCCCCCTTCCCGCTTCGGGTAGTTTGGGGTCTAAGCAAGGGAGCCTGTCATTAGGGGAAGTTGAGGGACTGTCGCACTTCGGGTGGTGTTGGAGAGCGTGGAATCTGGAGTCTGATCCTAGGATTCGAATGCGAGCTTCACACCAATTATTTAGCTGTTTGACTTTGCCCAAGTTTCTCAACTTGGTGCCTCAGTATCCTCATCTGTAAAGTGAGGTAAAACACCTGAAGCCTTTGGAACAGTGTGGCATGTAATAAGGGCTCAATAAATATTAGCTATTATTGTTCCTAAACAGTTATAGTTGAACATCTAACATGAAGCATTTTCTTTTCTTGGTGGTGAGGAGAAGAGGGTTCATTTTTCAGGGTTGACTGTCTCCCCTAATGTGCAATACACATAGATGCTTTCTTGCACACATACACAGCAGGAATTTACGTGCTCCAGTGGAGAAAACAAACTTGCAAGCCATAATAATACTTTGATAAGATTATCGAACAGATATGTACAAAGTTGATGAGAACACTGGAGAGAAAAGTACTCTGGGGAAGACTTTGTGGAGGGAAGTCAGGGAGACAGGATGACAGTTGCGTAACCTGCCAATACACATACCATGTGGCTGGAGGGCAGGTTGTGAGAGTCAGTAAATGATTGTTGCTGAATGAATTGATAATGATGATTGCTGACCTTAAGTGCCAGGCACTACCCGACCCCTTTAACCTCCACTACAGTCATATGAAGTAGTAAATTCATGACTGTAATTTACTACTTTGTATGACTGTAAAACAAGGGTATTAAGGAAATTAAGACACTGACAGGTGAGGTAACTGCCAGGAAGCCCAGGATCTGAACCTTGCAATGTGATGTATGAGTGAGAAGGAAGCGAGGGACCAATTTTTGATGTTTTTTTATGTGACTCTAAGAAGTTAGGAATTTATCCTGTGGTCTATTCCCATGGGAAGTGTTAAAGGATAAGCATGACTTTTTAAGAAGTTACTTAGGGCAGGATTGTGACACTGATCTGACTTTTGCAGGCGAATTTGAGGCTTCTTCCTGTCTGCTCCTATAGCACTTTTAAGTTGCAATACTTACTGCATGGCTGTAGTTATGTGTGTGTATATCCCTTTTCATCTCTTAACTATGAGTGTTCAAGGGGGAGGGGAAATGCGTAAGTGATTCTTGTACCCCGGAGCTCAGCAGGGTGTGTACTTAAATGTCTGTGGAAGGGGCAAATTAAGGAACAAATGAATGGAGTGGCCAGAAACAATATGCAATTGTCCAGGCAAGTGATGGGAGTGGCCCTAATAAGGCAGAGATAGCAGAATTGGTTGTTTTAAATGTCCCTGTAGTTTAGAATTTATAGTTTTGTTTTTTTGTTTTTGACAGGGTCTCTGTTCCTTAGGCTAGAGTCCAGTGGCATGATCATAGCTCACTGCAGCCTTGACCTCCTGGGCTCAGGCGATCTTCTCATCTGAGCCTTCTGAGTAGCTAGGACTACCACAGGTGTGCGCCACAATGCCCACTAATTTTTGTTTGTTTGTTTGTTTTTGTAGAGACAGGTTCTCTCTATGTTGCCGAGGCTGGTCTTGAACTCCTGGACTAAAGCAGTTTGCCTGCCTTGGCCTGCCAAAGTGCTAAGATTACAGGCGTGTGCCATCTCTTGCAGCCTATAGTTCTTTTTTTTTTTTTTTTAATTGAATTGAATTTTTCAGTCTAAATGGTGTCATTATCTGAAACTACCTGATCTGAAAAGACACTAGGCAGTGTTATAGCAGATATCACTTGGTTTTCTATTGGGGGAAACAAATCTCTAACAAATTCCCATAGAGAGATATGAAGAGGATGTATTTTGTGTTTTTGAGAGGTGTATATGTATGTATTGTGTGTATGTAAGAGAGAGAGATTGATTCAATCTGATTTAGAGAATTTAGGTGTCAGATAGAAATGTGGGCCATAGTATTGGAAATAAACAAATATGTATATCCTCAGTATACATATATTTTCATTTTATTTTATTTTATTTTATTTTATTTTTGAGACGGAGTTTCGCTCTTGTTACCCAGGCTGGAGTGCAATGGCGCGATCTCGGCTCACCGCAACCTCCGCCTCCTGGGTTCAGGCAATTCTCCTGCCTCAGCCTCCTGAA
>NW_016107328.1:11110034-11129909 GCF_001604975.1 Cebus imitator
TATTTTTAGTAGAGACAGGGTTTCACTGTGTTAGCCAGGATGGTCTTGATCTCCTGATCTCATGATCTGCCTGCCTCTTCCCAAAGTGCCGGGATTACAGGTGTGAGCCATCATGCCCGGCCACAGTAATTCTTCTGTAGCTCTCTAAAGATATATATTTCATGAGCCTCATTTATTTCTAGCAAGGTACAAGAGTGAAATTTAACTGCATGTGAGAATATAAGCAGCTCATGCCTGTAATCCCAGCACTTTAGGAGGTCAAGGTGGGAGAATCACTTGAGCCCAGGAGTTTGAGACTGGCTTGGGCAACATGGCAAAACCCTGTCTCTACAAAAAATACAAAAATTGGGTAAGCATGGTCACGACCGTGTCTCTACAGAAAATATAAAAATTAGCCAGGTATGGTGGTGCATGCTGTGGTCCCAACTTGGGAGGGTGAGGTAGGAGGATTGCTTGAGCCCAGGAGGTGGAGCTTGAGGTGAGCTGAGATCACACCACTGCACTCTTAGCTGGGGTGACAGAGCCAGACCCTTTCTCAAAAAAAAAAAAAAAAAAGTATATATATGAACATTTTAATACTGCAATGATGAAATTTCATTTGATTCAGAAGGTGTGTTCTGATTCCTAGAAAAGGAAAAAGTTAAATATGATTATGGACTCGCAGTAGAGTGTAATGATTAAGAAGATAGGTTTCAGAGTCAGACTGCCTGGGTTCAAATTCTGGATAAGTCATTTATGTTTTCTGGTGACAATGGACTAGCTAACTTTTCCAGGCTTTAGTTTTCTCTTATGTAAAAAAAGGGACCAATAATCTACTTTCCTTCTAGGGTTGTTGAGAAGATTAAATGTAATAATTTAGATAAGTTTTGGAACAGTGCCTGGTATGTGGTAGGTGCTCAATAAATGCAGCTATTACTGTTACAATGAAGTGTAAATTGTTACAGTGCAATAGACTTTCTGGTGGTTCTGTTTGTAAATATGCCTTGAAAGTTAATTACATATCCAAATAAAATTTATACATACGTTGAACATTTTGAGATGCTCTACAAATGTGAAGTGGTACTATATTCATGTAGTAAGTATCAAATAATTGTGTGAAATTATATTTGAGGTTGTCTTGTTTCTCTGTGTGCCTGTTTGACAAACAATTGTCTTTCCTAGTTAAAGCATTTAAAAAGATTCTATAGCATTCCTTTATCAGTAATATTTTTAATACAGTATGTTTCATTTTGCATATGGAAAAACTTGAGGAATTTTTTATTTTGTTTTGGATAGCCTATTCGCTATCACTTATGTTATATTCTGATGTTTTTTCATGGTTCTTCTTTTCTTTGCTGGATCTGGAGGCATGGGCAGCAAGAAACTAAAACGAGTTGGTTTATCACAAGAGCTGTGTGACCGTCTGAGTAGACATCAGATTCTTACCTGTCAGGTAAATTCTATTTAAAATTTCCATTGAGAAGTTTTATGCACAACTTAACTTTATACCTTAATACCTCTTAAACTTGAAATATGAGAATGTAGGCTTACGAAAACAACATAAATGATGGTGCTTTTCCATAGGCTAATTGTAAATATCAAGCCTCCTTGGGTACATTTCCAATTGTGACTTCATTTACCCAAATTTAGTATTTTTGCATTTTGAGGGGAGAGTGGTCATGGCATAAGGTGAAGTACACCTTTGCTGTTTATTTGTAGTTACATGAGAAATAGAACTCAAATGAGGAGATACTATTTAAAATGTATCCTTTCTTTTATAAAAGCAAGAGAAATTAATAGTTAGACCATTTTCTTATTGATGAAGCATGAGAAATGTATACAGAAGATCTTGCAAGGTAGTGAAGCAAATCCTCCTTAGCAGAGTAAATAAGATTTAAGGGTTTTGGTTGTTTGTATTTTTTTGAGACTAGGTTCTCATGTTGCCCAGGCTGATCTCAAACTCCTGGACTTGAGCAGTCCTCCGGCCTCACCTCCCAAGTAGCCAGGATTATAGGCATATGCCACTGTGGCTGGCTAGATTTAAGGTTTTATCTTAGGATCTTATCCTTTTGTTTGTTTGTTGGTTGGTTTTTGAGTGAGTGTCTTGCTCTGTTGTCCAGGCTGGAGTGCAGTGGTGCCATCTTGGCTCACTGCAACCTCTGGCTCCTAGATTCAAGTGATTCTTCTGCTTCAGCCTCCTGAGTAGCTGGGATTACAGGCGTGTGCCACCACATCCAGCTAATTTTCATATTTTTAGTAGAAATAGGGTTTCACCATGTTGGCCAGGCTGGTCTCAAATTCCTGATCTCAAGTGATCTGCCTGCCTCAGTCTCCCAAAGTGCTAGGATTATGGACATGAACCACTGTGCCCAGCTTGATTTTATCCTTAACAAGACATTTTCACAGAGCATTCTGCAACTTTTTTTTTGAATTGCTTTCTATGTTAAAGATATCTTTGGTTCCTTTGTTACACATTTAATTATTTGCATGTTTATATTCGGAAATATTCTTAAAAGTGTGAAATTTGATATTTCATCCTATAGTCAGTTTCATTCTTTTTCACTTACGAAACATTATCTCTGAGTGAACTTCTAACTTAGAAAGAAACTCTTTCAACCTGATACTTTCTGGGCTTATATTTGTACCCAAATTCTTTTTGGCATAATGTAGTGCTCATATACACCTGGATTGGATACTGCTGCTATGTGATGTTATTTGGCGTATCCTCTGGTACATGCCAACGAAACAGGATAATTAGAAGATAAGTCTGTGTCATTATAACTTTTAGTTAAGGCATATTTTTGGGGAAAATACTATAATGAATGCATAAATCTTTGATCTGCAATAAATTACACTTTTGTCTACATGAGCAGTATCAATTGAAGGTTTCCTTTTAACTCTAATATCTTTGTTACACATATATGTTTAAAATCTTCTCTTTATGTTTCTTTAGGACTTCTTATGTCTTTCCCCACTGGAGCTTATGAAGGTGACTGGTCTGAGTTATCGAGGTGTCTGTGAACTTCTATGTATGGTCAGCAGGGCCTGTGCCCCAAAGATGCGAACGGTATATATATATTTTATTATAATTTGATTATGAATGATTTTTCATCTCATTAAACTTTTTTTTTTAGGATGAGGCACATGCAGAAATAGAGGTGAGTACCTAAAAAGTATTGAGTTTCCTACCTTAGAAGTTAGTTCTCTAAGGAAAATACATGTGAAAATTTTTTTCTTTTTGAGATGGGGTCTCACTCTGTTGCCCAGGCTGGAGTGCAGTTGCATGATCTTGGCCCATTGCAGCCTTTGCCTCCTGGGTTCAAGCGATTCTCCTGCCTCAGGCTCCCAAGTAGCTGAGATTACAGGCATGGTGCTACAACACCCAGCAAATTTTTTTATTTTTAGTAAAGATGAGGTTTCTACTTTGTTGGCTAGGTTGGTCTCAAACTTCTGACCTCAAGTAATCTGCTTGCCTTGGCCTCCCAAAGTGTTGGCATTACAGGCGTGAACCACCACACCTAGCCTATCTGTAAAAAATTTATGTAATTTATAAACTCGTGGAAGACAATTCCTAAATTTTGGAATTAGGGAGCAACAGAAAGTTTTTATTTTTGCAGCCAATAGCAGTAGTTCAAAAGGACACTTTTCTCTAATTGATTAGATAGTATTTGAGGGCCTCATAGTTAAATTGTAATATATTCTTAATTTTAGAATGCCCCTTTCTTTGATATAGGGACCTTTACCATCATCACTTGCTGTAGATTATAAAGCACACATAATTGTACTTGCTAGTTGATTGAATAAAAGATAATTAAATATTTATTCTTTATTCTTAAGAAATTTGAAGTCTTTTACAAAAGCCCTCATCAAATCGTACGTGTTTTCAGACTTTCTGTGTCATGACTGTAGCTTTTCAAAACGTAGACTTGGAGCATGATAGAAAATACCTTGTTTTCCCACAGTAAGATTTTCCTAACATTATGTTCAGTGCTTTGTAAATGTATTTATTTATGTGGACTATAAGTTACTTACCTTACTACCTTATACTGAAATTTACTGAACACCAAACAATGAAGTACAATTCTCTGAAGAAGGGGAGAAGGAAGGAATGTTAGTGTCATTTGAAACTTCTGAAAACAATAAACAGATGTTTGAACAACAAATAGTTTCTTTTTTTTTTTTTTTTTTTTTGAGATGAGGGCTGGCTCTGTTGCTCTGGCTGGAGTGTAGTGGTGTGATCTTGGCTCACTGTAACCTCCACCTCCTGGGCTCAAGCCATCCTCCCACCTCAGCCTCCCAAGTAGCGGGGACTACAGGTGCACATCACCGTGCCCAACTAAGTTTTGGGTTTTTTTTTGTGGAGATGGGGTTTCACCATGTATCCCATACTGTTCTTGAACTGATGAGCTCAAGTGATCCTCCTGCCTTGGCTTCCCAACTGCCGGGATTACAGGCATGAGCCACTGTGCCAAGCTGATCAACAGTTACTTTCTTTTATTCAGATTTAACTTGTGATCTGAGGAAACTATCTGAAAGACAGGGTAGTCAGAAGGAGAATCAGAATTGGAGATAGAAATTGGCACTAGTCTTAGCTTTATCATTGATTTCATTGCTTTGAATAGTTTTCTTTGTTTTATGGGAGAAAACAAGTTAAAATACTATGCAATGATTCTGTGACTAGATTCAAATTAATTTGTAATTACTTTGAAGGTTGTAAAGCACCAGAAAAACCTTTAATTTGTCATATGTCATTGTAATTGGTCAATATGCATGGCATATTTCCAGTTAAGTAATTAAATAAGAGATCATGGTCCCAAAATTCAACTTTAATTTCTACTTCCATCACTACCTTCAGCTGCCATCTTAATACAATTTCAAATACAATTCAAGAAGCCATCTTTCTCATATGGTTTACATTCATTCTTGTAGCATTCCTTATATTTCAGCCCTGCCTTAAACATTGGCTTCGGTTTTTTTTTATTCTTAAACATTTATCGTAAGTTCCAGGGTATATGTGCAGGATGTGCGGGTTTGTTACATAGGTAAATGTGTGCCATGGTGGTTTGCTGTACAGATCATCCTAGGTATTAAGCCCAGTATCCGTTAGCTATTCTTCCTGATGCTCTCCCTACCCCCTGCAACCTTTGACAGGCCCCAGTGTGTGTTGTTCCCTTCCATGTGTCCATGCGTTTTCATTGTTCAGCTCCTACTTATAAGTGAGAACACACAGTATTTTGTTTTCTACTCCTGCATTAGTATGCTGAGGATAATGGCTTCCAGCTCCATCTATGTGTCTGCAAAGGACATAATCCCATTCCTTTTTATGGCCTCATAGTATTCCATTTGTATATGTATCACATTTTATTTTATTTATTCAGTCTATCATTGATGGGCATTTGGGTTGATTTCATGTCTTTGCTATTGTGAATAATGCTGCAATGAATATATGTGTGCGTGTATCTTTATAATAGAATGATTTATATTCCTCTGGGTATACATAAATATATGTATATCTTCCAGAAGATTAATAAAATAATTTAAAAAACAACTTTCCTTATAGAGTATTAAATTTTGTAGTTCTAAATACATCAGAACGATCTTTGGCAGGAATAGTCACATTTCCTTTGCTTACCTAACAGCTGTTTCAGATTTTAGCACAGGCATCCAGAAATTCCATTAAGTTTCCAAAATCCATATCAGTTATACTTTCCCTATTACAATATCTCTTATTAATGCTGGTGTAATTGCCTGGTTTCTAGTCCTAATTTCATAGTCCCCACAGACTTCATAAGACTGTGAGGGCAAGGTCTCTTTCTGTTATGTCATATCCCCATAATCTAGCACAGTCCTTGGCACAGTGTAAATATTTGTTGAACAAACAATAGAAGGGAAAAGGACGGATTAGGGTTAAAGTTGTGAAAATTGAGAGAATTAGACTTAGTTTATGTTTTTGAATGTGTATAGAAGTTGAATAAAACTTAATTATTTTCTTGTTCAGGCTTATGGGATAAAAGCACAAAGGTCTGCTGATTTCTCACCAGCATTCTTATCTACTACCCTTTCTGCTTTGGATGAAGCCTTGCATGGTGGTGTGGCTTGTGGATCCCTCACAGAGGTAAAGCAAAAATTTTTCTTACCCTCTTCCATTGACCTATGATCTTCAGAGCCAGGGAAAAAGTTTAGCTAAAAAACATAAATTATTTCTTGAACAGTAATCTGAATTAAATTATAAGCACTTCAGGGATATGGTTCTTCACTCAGTACTTAGTGTGGTTGCTCTGCAAACAGAGATGTTAAAAAAAAAATCCTTGCTGACTGATTAAAATCTACTTGGGTTGCTGTTTCTTTGAATTAACTTAGAAAGTGATAAATATTGCTGGGCGTGTTTATATATATGTTTATATATAATTCATATATATTGTTATATATACATATATACATACATATATTTATGTTATATGTACACATATGCACATGCTACATATATGTAATACATATACATGTCATACATGTAATATGCACAATAAATGACATTATATATTATATGATTATATCATGCCTATAATCCCAGCACTTTGAGCAACAAGGCAAGACCCTGTGTTTACCAAAAAAAAAAAAAAAAAAACCAAAAAACAAAACCCATTTAGTCACATGTGGTGGTACATGCTTATGGTCCTAGCTATTCAGGAGGCTGAACTTGAGCCAAGGAGGTCGAGGCTGGAGTGAGCCATGGTCACACCACTGCACCCCAGCTTGGGTGACAGAGGAAGACCCTGTCTCAAAAAAAAGAAAGCAGTAAATATTATGAAATAATATGAAACAATTGGGGGAATTAAAAAAGGATCACTCCTTATAAATTAGGAAGGACAATTTGAAATTTTAGTAACATGTAGAAAAATTACAGTATTAAACTAAAGTGAGCTAGTTTTACTTTCTGTTATAGATTAAATTTCTTCTAGGAAGTGATAGGTTATTAGATTGGTTAATACTGTTGCATAACAAATTATGCCAAAACTAAGTGGCTTAAAACAATAAACATTATGCCAAGGACTAACTCTGTGCCAAGGACGGTGCTTGATTATTTCTTAGTGTCTTTGGGAGTGGCTTAGCTCAAGCAGTGTTGGTGAGGGATACAGTCATCTGAAGCTTGGTTGGGGCTGTAGGATCTATTTCTGAGGGGGCCCACTTATGTGACTGGCAAATGGATACTGGTGGTTGGCAGGAGGGCTCAGTGCCTCCCCAGGTAGGCTCTGCACAGGCTGCTTGAGTGTTATGACATGATGGCTTACTTCCCCCCAGGGGAGTGGTCTCAAAGAAGGCAAGATGGAAGTGGTGATATGTTTGGCAACCTAGCTTTGGAAGTTACACACCACTACTTCTGCCACTTTATGTCATTAGAAGTGAGTCATCAAGTCAAGTCTACATTTAGGGAAAGGTAAATTAGCCTCTACTTTTTTTTTTTTTTTTTTTTGAGAGAGAGTCTTCCTCTGTTGCCCAGATTGGAGTGCAGTGGCACAACCCTGGCTCACTGCAACCTCTGCCTCCTGGGTTCAAGTGAGTAGTTGGGATTGCAGGCGTGCATCACCACACCTGGCTAATTTTTGTATTTTTACTAGAGATGGGGTTTCACCCTGTTGTCCAGGCTGGGCTTAAACTCCTGACCTCAGGTAATCCACCCATTTGGGCCTCCCAAAGTGCTGGGATTACAGGCATGAGCGGCTATGCCTGGCCAACCTTTTGAAGAAGTGTCAAGAATTTGAGGACATTTAAAAACCACTGCAGTTATTTTCCTTGAAAACTGCTTACAATGTGGTGACTTGATAGACTGTGTTTATCAGTGCTTGAGGACTTCTTGCTCGAAAGTTCTAGGGGCATAAATACTTTCAGGAAACTTCGAAATAAGAACAGATTCTTTTCTTACATTCTGATAGTCATAATTTAACTGTAGATTTTTTTTTCTTGGAGATAGGGACCCTGTTTTAGATACTATACCTTATAGTATAAACAGGGTATTTTAAAATAAGGTATTTTATCTAAAAATAAAATACCTTATTTTATTTCCTGTCTTCCAAGACAGATTTAAAGATTTATATGAGCTATGCCTAGTAGATCCTATTAAATAGTTGGTAAATAAATGAGTGAATTTGTTATTAATAAAAATGCACACACACGCATGCACACACAGACAGACACACACACACACAAAACCTCTGCTTTTGGAATATACTGCCACCAGGTGGTGCCAGAATCATACTAGTTTACACAAACTTTGGGCTGAAGTTCCACTTGATTAAATAGTTTATTACAATAGTGATCTGCAGTTATAAACTTACTTATTTAAATGGCAAAAACATTGAACTTAGGGAAGATTAACTGGGAAATTCTTTTTAAGAATTTTTTTTTAAGTTTTAGAATACTTTCAATACTTTTCGTTTAGCTTTTATTAATTATTTTTAAAAATCCAAACAGAAGTTACAAGCCTGTTAGGTGTTTTGTTGTTATCTAACTGGCTGACTTGGAATAGGAATATAAATACTCTGACTCCTTAGTAGGGGCAAGTTCTCTCCTTTCTGTTCTAGCTACAGGTAGCCTCTTCAATCTTTTTGGTTTTTGTTTTTCAATTGAGTACAGGGAGTGTATCAGTTTATGTTCAAACAAAGGGTTTTTTTTTTTTTTTTGCTTTTGTTACCATTTTTAATTGACAATAATTGTATATATTTATGGGGTACAGTGTGATATTTTGATACATGTATACAATGTATAATGATCAAGTCAGGGTAATTGGCATATCCATCACCTCAGATACTTACCTTTTTTATTTTGAGACAGTCTTGCTCTGTCGCCAGGTGCCGGGCTGGAGCGCAGTGGTGTGATCTCGGCTCACTGCAACCTCTGCCTCCCAGGTTCAAGCAATTCTCCTGCCTCAGCCTCCTGAGTATCTGGGACAACAGGTGCACGCCACCACGCCCAGCTAATTTTTGTATTTTAAGAGAGATGGGGTTTCACCATGTTGGCCAGAATGCTGTTGATCTCTTGAGCTTCTTATCTGCCCGCCTCAGCCTCCCAAAGTGCTGGGATTACAGGCGTGAGCCACCCTACCCTGCCCGGCCAATACTTACCATTTTTGTGTGTGTGTGTGTGTGTGTGTGTGTGTATTGGGAACATTCAAAAGCCCTTCTTCTAGTTATTTGAAAATATGCAATAAATTGTTGTAAATTATAGTTCCCCTATAGTGCTATAGAAAACTAAGACTTATTCCTCCTATCTTGCTATAATTTTGTATCTGTTAAGCAACCTTTGATTACCTTCCTCTAACATCTACCATCTCAGCTTATAGTAACCACTATTCTACTCTCCACTTCTATGAGATCAAGTTTTTTAGCTTCTACATATGAGTGAGAACATACAGTGTTTGTCTTTCTGTGTCTGACATTTTACTCAAAATAATGACTTTCCGTTCTATCCATGTTGTTGCAGATGACAGAATCTCATTCTTTTTTATGGCTGAATAGTACTCCATTGTGTGTATATACTTCGTATTCTTTGTCCATTTGTCTGTTGATGGACCCTTAGGTTGATTCCATGTCTTGGCTACTGTGAATAGTGCTGCAATAAAAATTGAAGTGTAGATTGACATGCTGATTTTATACTGCGGTTTCATATATGCACACGCACATACACACGTGTAGAAGTAAGAGAAAGCAAGCAAAATGATAAAGCAAATGGGGCAAAATATGAACAGTGGGTGAATGTGGGAAAAGAATACATATTCTGCATTCTGTTTTTGTTTTTAATTTATTTTTATTTTCAAATTAAAAAAGATACACAGTTTAGCTGTGTTACCTAGGCTGGAGTGCAGTGGCACAACCATAGCTTACTGCAGCTTCAAACTCCTGGGCTTGACGGATCCTCCTTCTTCAACCTCCAAAGTAACTAAGAATACAGGTGTGCACCACGACGCCTGGCTAATTTTTAAAATCTTTTGTAGAGATGAGGGCTTGCTATGTTGCCCAGACTGGTCTTGAACTCCTGGCCCTAAATGATCCCCTCTGCCCTGGCCTCCCAAAGTGTTGGGATTACAGGTGTGAGCAACTGTGCCTGGCCTTCTGTTTTTATTAATACCACTTTCCTGTAAGTTAAAAATTATTTCTAGATAAAAACAAAAAAACCTATGATGTTTGCTGTAAGTATTTGGTAGATATCCTTCATCAGAAATAAAGACCTTTCCTTCATTTCCTAGCTAAAATACTAATTTGGTGTTAAATTTTATCAAAAGCCTTTTTTCTGCATTGATTGAAATGATTATGTTATTTTTCTTCTTTGGTCTAATAATGTGGTGAGTAACATTTAATAGATTTTTCTGATGTTGAACTACTGTTGGATTTTTGGGACAGGTTCAACTTGGTCATGATATATTATCTTTTTTTTAAATAAACTGTTTTGGATTCAGTTTGCTAATATTTAAGATTTTTCAATATTTAAGATGGATATTGAGCTGTAATTTTCCTTTTAGTAGTGTGTTTGTCTGAATTAGAATCTATCTTATACTAGTTTGGTAGAATGGATTATGGAATATCACTTCTTTTTTATATTCTGCAACAGTTTGCATATGATGGGAATTATTCGTTCCTTGAAGATTTGGTAGACCTTGACTGAAAAATTGTCTGATCTTGGTATTTTTCCTTCTGAGAAGAGTTTAAAAAATTCAATTCCTTTAATGATTATAGGGCCACTCAGGTTTTCTATTTCTTCTTGGGTAGTTTCAGTGAATGAGATTTTTAGGAATTTGTCTATTTTCTTTATATTTTTTAATTTACTATAATAACATTATTCATTATATCCTCACAGCTCTTAAATCTGGTTTTACATGTGGTTTTTGTCCCTCTTTCCATTTCTGATATTACTCACTTTATTTCTTCCTCTATTTTAAAAAAAATCTTGTCAGAGATTTGACATCTTTTTAAACAACTCTGCATTTTGCTGCTGTTCTTTGTTGGTCCTCTCAATTACTTCTTTGTCTTCTACTTCCTTTATTTCTGCCATTCTCTTATTAATCTACTTTTATTTAACTTTTAGTGGGATTTTTTTTTTCTAACTTCTTAAATTGGACATTTAATATATTAATTTTCAGTTTTTCTACTTTTTGCTCTGACCTTTTAAGACTGTGAATTTTTCTTGAAGCATTCATATAGTATTTCCATTTTCATTCTGTACTAAAAGTATTTAAACATTCCCATCACAATTGCTTCTTTGACTCATGAGTTATTTGGAATTTAAAAATATCTAAATTATTTAATTTAAAAAAATTTAATTTTAATTACATTATCAACCTAATTGCATTTTTGTCAGATAACTTTGCATGGTATTGATTCTTTGAAGTTTCCTGAGACATCTTTTAAGGTTGAATATGTGATCAACTTTGATAAATGTTGCACGTGTGCTTGAAAAGAATGATTATTCTCTAATAATTGGGTGTTCTATTTTATTTTAGGTTCAGAGGGTATATGTACAGGTTTGTTACATTGGTGTATTGCGTGATGCTGAGGTTTTGGGTACGATTTATGCCATCCCTCAGGTACTGAACATAGTCCCCAATAGGTAGTTTTTTTAGCCTTTTCCCCCTGCTTTCTCCTTCTAATAATCCCCAGTGTTGATTGTTCCCATCTTTGTGTTCATATATACCCAGTGTTTAGCTCCCACTTAAAAGTGAGAAAATGCAGTCTTTGGTTTTCTGTTCCTGTGTTAATTCACTTAGGATAATGACCAAGAGCTGCATTCATGTTGCTGCAAAGGACATGATTTTGTTCTTTTTATGGCTATGTAGTATTCCATGGCATGTATTTACCACATTTCCTTTAGTCACTCTACCATGAGTGGGCACTTAGGGTGATTCCATGTCTTTGCTATCGTGAATTGCGTGGCAGTGAACATACAAGTGCGTATGTCTTTTTGGTAGAGTGATTTATCTTCCTTTGGATATATACCCAGCAATCAGATTGCTGGGTCAAATGGTAGTTCTGTTTTAAGTTCTTTGAGAGATCTCCAAACTCCTTTGCACACAGTGGTTGAAGTAATTTATATTCACACCTACAGTGTATACACATTCCCTTTTCTCTGTAGCCTTGCCAGCATCTATTTTTTTTTTTTTTTTTTTATTTTTTTTTTCTTTTTAATAATTGCCATTCTAACTGGGGTAAAATGATATTTTTTTTTTATTTTTATTTTTTTTGAGCCAGTCTCACTCTGCTGCCTAGGCTGGAGGGCAGTGACACTCTCAGCTCACTGCAACCTCTACCTCCTAGGTTCAAGTGATATTTTGCTTCAGCTTCCTGAGTAGCTGGGATTATAGATGTGCGCCACTATGCCTGGCTAATTGTTTTGTATTTTTTAGTAGAGATGGGGTTTCACCATGTTGGCCAGGCTGGTCTTGAACTCCTGGCCTCAGGTGATCTACCCGCCTCAGCCTCCCAAATTGCTGAGATTATAGGTATGAGTCACTGTTTCTGGATATTTTGACTTTTTAATAATAGCCATTCTGGCTTGTGTGAGATGGTATCTCATTGTGGTTTTGATTTGCATTTCTCTAATGATTAGGGATGTTGAACATTTTTTCATATATTCGATGGCCACATGTAATATCTTGTTTTGAGAAGTGTCTGTTCATGTCCTTTTTTTTTTTTTTTTTATTTTTTTTTTTTTTTTTTTTTTTTTTTTTTATTTTTTTTTTTTTTTTTTTTTTTTTTTTTTTTTTTTTTTTTTTTTTTTTTTTTTTGTTATTTCTTGTCTGTTCATGTCCTTTGCCCACTTTTAATGAGATCGTTTTTGCTTGTTGATTTATTTAAGTTCCGTATAGATTCTGGATATTAGACCTTTGTCACATTCTTAGTTTGTGAATGTTAAGTGCTCATCTGATTGAAGAGGCCACCCAAACAGGCTTTGTGTTAGTAACAAGGCTGTTTATTCACCCTGGTGTGAGCGGGCTGAGTCTGAAAAGGGAGTTAGTGTGCAGGTGGGGAGCAGAGCAGACTTTATAAGGTCTGTAGGGCAATGAGTGGAAAGTTACAGCTCAGGGTTGGTTGTTGTTTACTCAGTGGGTTGATCAGTCGGCTGGAACTGGAACCTGTTGTCCTTTGTGGTATTATTGTTTCAGACTTTCAGGTGCCAGGAAGCCATCTGGAGGCGTTTGTGTGGGTTACAGAGTTCATAATGGTTTGACAACAGTGCTGCCATCTTTGGGGTACCTAACAGTGAATATTTTCTCCTATTCTGTAGGGTGTCTGTTTACTCTGTTGATAGTTTCTTTTGCTATGCAGACCCTCTTTAATTAGGTCCCACTTGTTAATTTTTTTGTTGTTACAATTGTTTTTGAGGTCTTAGCCATTAATTATTTGCTAAGGCTGATGTCTAGAATGGATTTTCCTTGTTTTCTTCTAGAATTTTTATAGTTTGGGTCTTACATTTAAATCGTTGATCCATCTTGAGTTAATTTTTGTGTATGGTGAAAGATAGGGATCCAGTTTAATTCTTATGCATATGGCTAGCTGGTAATCCCAGCAGCATTTATTGAACAGGGAGTCTTTTGCGCATTTCTTGATTTTTGTTGACATTGTCAAAGATCAGTTAGCTGTAAGTGTGTGGTTTCATTTCTGGGTTCTCTATTCTGTTCCATTAAGCAGTGTATCTGTTTTTATACTAGTACCATGCTGTTTTGGTTACTGTAGTTTGAAGTCAGGTAATGTGATGCCTCTGGCTTTGTTCTCTTTGCTGAGGATTGCTTTTACTTTTCAGCCTCTAACTTTCCATATGAATGTTAGAATAGTTTTTTCTAATTCTGTGAAAAATGACATTGGTAGTTTGAATCTGTAGATTGCTTTGGGCAGTATGGCCATTTTAATGGTGTTAATTCTTCAAATCCATGAGTATGAAATGTTTTTTCATTTGTTTGTATCATCTATGATTTCTTGCAGCAGTGTTTTGTAGTCCAGAGATCTTTTACCTCCTTGGTTAGATGTATTCCTAGATATTTTATTTTTGTGTGTGGCTATTGTAAATGAGATATATTCTTGACTTGACTCTCAGCTTGAATGTTATTGGTGTAGGAAAAGCTATTGATTTTTGTGGATTGATTTTGTAGTCTGAAACTTTACTAAAGTCATTTTATCAGTTCTGGGAGCCTTTTGGAGCAGTCTTTAGGGTTTTCTAAGTATAGAATCATACTGTCAGTAAAGAGAGATGATTTTACTTTTTCTATTTTGATGCTGGTTCACTGCAACCTTCCCCTCTTGGGTTCAAGTGATTCTCTTGCCTCAGCCTCCCAAGTAGCTGGGACTATAGGCGTACACTACCACTCCCAGCGAATTTTTATATTTTTAGTAGAGATGGCGTGTCACTATTTTGGCCAAGCTGGTCTTGAACTCCTAACCTCAAGTGATCTGCCTGTCTAGGCCTTCCAAAATTCCAGGATTATAGGCACGTGCTACCACGCTCAGCCTTATTTCTTTCTCTTGCCTGATTGCTCTGGCTAGGACTTGCTATTCTTTGTTGAATAGGAGTGGTGAGACTGGGCATCCCTGTCTTGTTCTAGTTCTTCCAACTTTTGTCTGTTTAGAGTGATGTTGGCTGTGCGTTTGTCATACATGAGTCTTATTATTTGGAGGTATGTTCATTTTGATGTCTAGTCTGTTGAGGGTTGTTATCATGAAGGGATGTTGGTTTATGTTGAAAGTTTTTTCTGTGTCTGTGGAGGTGATTGTATGGTTTTTGCTTTCAATCTGTTTATGCGGTGAGTAACATTTATTGATTTGCATATATTGAACTAGGCCTGTATCCCAAGAATAAAGCTCACTTAATCACAATGTATTAACTTTTTGATGTGTTGCCGGATTCAGTTTGCTAATATTTTCTTGCACATTTTTTCCATCCATGTTCATCAGAGATATTGGCCTGATGCTTTCTTTTACATTATATCTCTGCCAGGTTTTGGTGTCAGGCTGATACTGGTCTTATCAAATGAGTTATGGAGGAGACCCTCTTACTTAGTTTTTTGGAACATTGTCAGTAGGAATGGTATAAGTTCTTCTTTATACACCTGGTAGAATTAGGCTGTGAATGTGTCTGGTCCTGGGATTTTTCTGGTTGGTAGGCTTTTTGTTACTCCTTCAATTTTGGACCTCATTATTGGTCTGTTCATTAGTTTAATTTCTTTCTTGTTAAATCTTGGGAGGTTGAATGTTGAATGTTTATCCATTTCTTCTAGGTTTTCTAGTTTGTGTACATAGTGGTGTTTGTAGTAGTTTTCTGAGGGCTTTTTGTATTTCTGTGGGGTCGGTGGAATGTCACCTTTGTCATTTCTGATTGTGTTTATTTGGATCTTTTATCTCTTTTCTTTTCATATTAATCAGGCTAGCAGTCTAATTTATTCTTTCAAGGAATAAACTCCTTGGTTCTTTGATCTTTTTAATTTTTTTTTTGCCTCTCAGTTTTGTTCAGTTCAGCTCTGATTTTGGTTATTTCTTGTCTTCTGCTACCTTTGGGGTTGGCTTGCTCTTCTCTTTTTCTCTCGGCAAGATGTTAGGTTATTAACTTGAGAACTTTCGAACTTTTTGATCTGGGCATTTAACACTATAAACTTCCCTTTTAACACTGTAGCTGTGTCCCAGAGATTCTGATATGTTGTATCTTTGTTCTCATTAGTTTCAAATAATTTCTTGATTTCTGCCCTAATTGCATTGTTTACCCAAAAGTCATTGAGGAGCAGGTTGCTTATTTTCCATGTAATTGTATGGTTTTAAGTGTTGTATGGTTTTAAGTGTTGATTTCTATTGATTTCTTAGTATTGTGTTCTATTTTTACTGTGCTGTGGTCCAAGACTGTGATTGGTATGATTGCAGTTTTTTTTTTTTTTTTTTTTTGTTTGCTAAGGATTGTTTTATGGTTGATAGTGTGATCAGTTTTAGAGCATGTGCCCTGTGCAGATGAGAAAAATGTATATTCCGTTGTTTTTGGGAGTTCTGTAGATGTCTATTAGGTCCTTTGGTTAGTTGTTGAGTTCAGGTCCTGAATTTCTTTATTAGTTTTATGTCTTAATGATCTGTCTTATAATGTCAGTGGGGTGTTGAAGTCACACACTATTATTATGCGGTTATTTAAGTCTCTTCATAAGTCTCAAAGAACTTACTTTATGAACCTGGGTGCTTCTATGTTGGCTGCATATATAGGATAATTAGGTCTTTTTGTTGAATTGAATGTTTTACCATTATGTAATTCCCTTCTTTGTCTTTTTTAATGTTTATTGATTTAAAATCTCCTTTGTCTGTTATAATAGCAACCCCTACTTTTTTCTGTTTTCTGTTTGCTTGGTAGATTTTTCTATATCCCTTTATTTTGAGCCTGTGGGTGTCATTGCACACACAAGATGGGTCTCTTGAAGACAGCACACCGTTGGGTTTTGCTTTTTTGTCCCGCTTGCCACTCTGTGCCTTTTAATTGGGCATTTAGCCCATTTACATTCAGTGTTAGTATTGACATGTGTGGATTTGATATTGTCATGTTGTTAGCTGGTTATTATGCAGAGTTGTTTGTGTCATTGCTTTATAGTGTCAATGGTCTATATACTTAAGTGTGTTTTTGTAGTTGGTGGTGATGGCCTTTCTTTTTTATATTCAACACTCCCTTCAGGGCCTCTTGTAAGGCAGGCCTAATGGTAATAAATTCTCTTAGCATTTGTTTGTCTGAAAAGGATCTTATTTCTCCCTTGCTTAGTTTGGCTGCATATGAAATTCTTGGTTGGGGCTGGGTGTGGTGGCTCACACCTGTAATCCTAGCACTTTGGGAGGCTGAGGCAGGCGGATTGCTTGAACCCAGGAGTTTGAGGCCAGCCTGGGCAACATGGTAAAACCTTGTGTCTACAAAAAATACAAAAATTAGCTGGGCATGGTACCATGTGCCTGTAGTCCCAGCTACTTGGGAGGCTCAGGTGGGAGGACTACTTGGGCCCAGGAGGTCATTGCTGCAGTGAGCCATGATCATGCCACTGCACTTCAGCCTGGGTGATAGTAAAACCCTGACACACACACACACACACACACACGCACACGCACACACACACATTCTTGATTGGAATTTCTTTTCCTTAAGAATGCTGAATATAGTCCTCCAATCTCTTCTGGCTTATAGAGTTTCTGCTGAAAGGTTCACTGTTAGCCTGATGGAGTTCTCTTTGTAGGTGACCTTCCTCTTCTCTCTAGCTGCCTTTAACATGTTTTTCCTTCATTTTGACTTTGATGAATCTGATCACTGTGTCTCAGGGATGATCATCTTGGGTAGTATCTCACAGAGTTCCCTGCATTTCTTGAATTTGATTTCAGGCCCCCAGCTTTGTTCTCTGGCACCTTGAGGTTAGGAACCTTTTGTGCTGGAGGGGCCCGGGTGTTCTTGAATCGCTGGCTACAGCACTCTGATGGCTGGTGCCAGCCAAAATGCTTTGTTGGGGCGTGGCAGTGGGATCTGTGCTTAGCAGCTGCATTGTGGTGGGATGCCTGCTTCTTGGCTTGTACGGCGTGCTGGTGGATGCAGGGCTGCCAGCTTCTGTGTATGTATTCACACCAGTGGTGGTGTTGGCGCAGGGGTGGGGGGTTGCAGTGCTGGCAGATACAGGGCTGCCAGTCTCCGTGTGTGTTTGTGTACATGCTGGTGGTGGTGTAGGGTGGTGTATGGGTCGCTGGCCTCTGTATGCGTGTTCGCACTGGCAATGACCATGCAGCGGTGGAGTTACACTCATGCTGCAGCTGTAGCACAGTGGGATGCATGTGCACATGGGTGCCAGCGGTGGAGGGGAGGTGTGTGCCAGCAAAATGGTAGTGTTGGGGGTGGCTATGTGTGAGTTCCTGCCAGCAAAGCAGCACAGAGGAGGCTGCAGTTGGTGGAGGGTGTGGGTAGTCTGGTGCACCTCATTGGAGTCTGCTCTGCTGGAGCTCTCGACAGTCAGGCACCATCTGCCAATAAAGGAGCTATGATGGGCCCTCTGGAGGCACCTCGGTTGGGCATCCGAGGGTGCACTGCAAGTGCACTCTACCAGGTTTGGGGCCCTGGGAGAGGCCAGCAGACAAGGGGTGCTTAGATTGGACTGGCCCCATTTCACATGCAAGACCACCATGATGTGTTCAGATTTGACAGTTCCCCTAAGGCTAAAGTCTCCTAGGAGAGCATGGTGAACCTTGGGGCATGGACAACCCTGGTTGTACTCCACTGTAGACATTACTGCACCAAACCCTCTGGGTTCTGCACAGGCTGTAGTCCTACCCCTACCACCTCTCTAAGCACCTCTCCCAGCCAGCTCAACTTTCCATACCCTGGAGTCATGGCGTCTCCTGTTGGTAGGATTCTAGACGTCTGTGGTGAGAGGGGTTTGCTTTTCAGCTCTTCAACTCACCCCTTCCTCAGGAGTCCTTGGGGGCCAGAAGTAAGTCTTGGTGTGTGGTAGCCCCATGCAGGGTTCCCAGTTTTCTCTTTCTTCAGCCCAGCATCTGTATCAACCCTCCATCCATTCTCATTGCCTTCCCTCTGAAGATCACAGAATGTGACAGTCTTCTCAAAGTCCCAGTCACTTGGTGGCACGTGTTCCTCCTGGCTGTATCTAGTTGGTCATCTTGCCTCAGAGTCTTCTCTCTAATTTTAGGCATTTGTTTTCACCTGGTAGTTTTTGAGTTGGTTTATTCTTCTATTTTTTTTCTTTCTAATTCCATTAGGTGCAAAGTTAAATTGTTAATTTGAAGTATTTCTAACTTCTTGATGAAAAAACTTAGTGTTAAAAATGTTCCTCTTAATACTGCTTTGGCTGCCCCCCAGAGATTTTGGGAAGTTATATTCCTATTTTCATTAATATCCAATAATTTTTTGATTTCTGTGTTAATTTCATGTTTACCCAGGAGTTATTCAGGAGCAAGTTTTGTCCTTTCCATATTTGTATCGTTTTGAGAGATCTTGATGTTCATTTTTATTGGTTTTATGTCACTGTGGTCTGATGGTATGCTTGGTATGATTTCAATTAAAAAAAATTATTGACACTTATTTTATGACCAAACATGTAGTTGCTCTTCGCATATGTTCCCGGTACAGATGAGAAGAATGTATACTCTGTGGTTGGTACGTGGATTGTTCTATAGATATCGTTAGGTTTAATTGTCTAGAGTTTCTTTGTTATTTTTCTGGCTTGATGATCTTTCTGTTGCTGTCAGTGGGGTGTTGAAGTCTCCCCCTATTTTTGTGTGGCTGTCTGAGTCTATTAGTCAAGAAGAACTTGTTTTATGAACCTGGGTGATCTAATGTTGGATGGGTATATATTTAGGATAGTTAAGCCTTCTTGTTGGATTGTACACTTTATGATTACGTAATACCCTTCTGTGTCTTAGTTGTTATGATTTAAAGTCTGTTTTATCTGGTATAAAAATAGTGACTTCTGCTTGTTTTTCCATTTTCCTGCTAGGTCTTTCTTCATCCCTTTTTACCTTGAGCCTATGGGATTACATGTTAGGTGGGTCTCTTGAAGACAGCAGATGATTCAGTCTTGTCTTTTTTTCAAGCTTGCCCTTTTGTGTCTTTTAAGTGGGGTGTTTAGCCCATTTACATTCAACTTTAGTAATGGTATTTGAGACTTTGATCCTGTCACTGTGTTGTTGGCTGGTTGTTATGTAGACTTGACTGTGTAGTTACTTTATAGTGTCTATGGGCTATGTGTTTAAGTGTGTTTTTGTGGTAACAGGTGGTGGTCTTTTTTTTTTTTTTTTTTTGAGACAGAGTTTCACTCTTGTTACCCAGGCTGGAGTGCAATGGCGCGATCTCGGCTCACCGCAACCTCCACCTCCCGGGTTCAGGCAATTCTCCTGCCTCAGCCTCCTG
>NW_016107328.1:11130364-11144176 GCF_001604975.1 Cebus imitator
ATTACAGGCACGCACCACCATGACCAGCTAATTTTTTGTATTTTTAGTAGAGACGGGGTTTCACCATGTTGACCAGGATGGTCTCGATCTCTTGACCTGGTGATCCACCCGCCTCGGCCTCCCAAAGTGCTGGGATTACAGGCTTGAGCCACCGCGCCCGGCCTGGTATTTCTTTTCTTTAAAGACACTGAAAATAGGTCCCACTCTCTTCTGGCTTGTAAGGTTTCTGCTGAGATGTCTGGTGCTAGCCTGATGGGATTCCTTCTGTATGTCACGTTACCATTCTCTCTTGCTGCCTTTAAGACTTTTTTCTTTGCACTGACCTTGGTGAATGTCTATGTGCCTTTGGGATGGTCTTCATGTTGACCTGGATATCTACATCTCTAGCAAGATTAGGGAAATTTTCTTGAATTATTCCATCAAGTATGTTTTCCAGGTTGTCAACTTTTTATGCTTCTCTCTCAGGAATGCCAATAATTCATAGATTTGGTTGTTTTACATAATCCCACACTTCTCGAAAACTTCATTTTATGAAGTTCGTTCCTTTTCTTTTCTTTTTTTCTTTCTTGACAGAGTTTCACTCTTGTCCCATCTGGAGTGCAATGGCAGAAACTTGGCCCACTGCAACCTCTGCCTCCCAGGTTCAAGTGATTCTCCTGCCTCAGCCTCCTAAGTAGCTGGGATAACAGACATGCGTCACCACACCTAGATAATTTTGTATTTTATTTTAGTAGAGATGGTTTTTCACCATGCTGATCAGGCTGATCTCAAACTCCTGACCTCAGGTGATCTGCCCCCCTCTGCCTCCCAAAGTATTGGGATTACAGGCGTGAGCCACTGCACCTGGCCTAAAATTCTTTTTTCTTTACTTTTGTCTGTATAGGTTAGTTTGAAATACCAGTTGTAATTCTTTTTTCTGCTTGGTCTGGTCTATTGATAAAGCAAGCTTTCAATAGCTTGACAATCCTAAAGTGAACTTTTCAGTTCCAGAAGCTCTAATTGATTCCTTTTTAAAATGTTTATCTCTTTTTTTAATTTCCTGGATTGTTTTAGTAATTTCTGTGTGTTGATTTTCAGTCTTTTCTTTTATGTCTTTGAGTTTCTTGCAATCCATGCTTTAAATTAATTCTCTGACATTTTTGAGTTTCCATTTTGATTGAGGACCATTGCTAGAGAGCTACCGTGGCTAGGAAAAGCTCCTAGTGAATTGTGCTACAGTCTCTGTGGATGTGGGGTGCTACATGAGCCCCTTCTAGATAGGCTGGAATGTAGATTGTTGCCCAATCACACCCTTGTTCCAGAGCTCTTGACTCCTAGATCAGACACACACTGCAGCCTATCTCCAGACCACCATATGGTTGAGAGCTTCAGGAAATGTCTAATTTTTGACTCTCCAGGGGAGTGGTTTTGGGGGCAGAACTTTATCACTTAGTTTAATATAGGTAGCTGTGTGGCTCCTCTGCTCTCCAATGTGATGGCTTTTCTTCATTTAAGAGCAGGACTTGGGTACTCCTTCTCTGGGCCTCTGCAGGGGCATGTTGGTTGTGGTGAGTTGGCTGGTTGTATTGGCCCAACCTCAGGCAATGGGAGATGTGGTCAAGTACTAGCAAAATTGGAGTAGGGTAGGGAGATCTGTAATTTCCTAGCCCCTAGATGGCCAGCTGGACTTCCTGTATGAGTCTTGACGGGGCTGGATTGTTGGGGAGCCTCAGGTCCTGGCTGTGATGGGAAGGGGTAAGGGCTGATATCTGGGTGAGGAGCTAAACTCTCAGGCAGGGACAGGCAGGGCACTTAGGTGGTGGGAGCCCCAAGGAAGATCACAGGTCTGTGGAGATAAGGCTTTTGATAAGGCTGTGGGCCATGACTGAAATGCTCATGTGGGGGTGGGGTAGGTGCAGTGGAAGTCAGAAGATAGATGCTGTCATGAATAAGTAAAATTAAAGTTGCATTTAAAGATACAGGCCACGCGCGGTGACTCACGCCTGTAATCCCAGCACTTTGGGAGGCGAGATGGGCAGATCACTTGAATCCAGGAGTTTGAGACCAGCCTGTCCAACATGGTGAAACCACATCTTTACCAAAAATACAAAAATTAGCTGGGCGTGGTGGCATGCTCCTGTAGTCCCAGCTACTTGAGAGGCTGAGGCAGGAGAATCACTTGAACCCAGGAGGCGGAGGTTGCAGTGAGCTGAGATCGTGTCACTGCACTCCAACCTGGGCAACAGAGCAAGGCTCTGTCTCCAAAAAAAATGTATTCAAAATCCTTTTTTTTTTTTTTCTTAATAAAAAAAAATAATTTATTGTCAACAAAGGTGATATATACAACAGGAAAACAGATGAAAAAGAGAATGGGAATGAATGGGGCACCCAGCCAGGCAGCCTCAGGCCTCTGCAGGGTTGGGACAGGAAGAGGTAATGGAGGCTTCCTGGTTTAGGAGCCTGAACAAGTGGGGAGGGGAAGCGTCCCCCGAGGTAGTGGGACTCAGTTCAAACCCTCTTATGACCACTCTTGTGTAAGGCACTGTGCCAAGGGAGAATGGTGGGGAGGCGGGGGAGGGTGTCACGGGGGACAGAGAGAGGTGGGGGTCAGCGAAGGACTGGGGTAGGTGTTCTCCACAGGCCCAGTGCCCTACTGCACGACAGCCTCAGCCACCCTCGCCGACCTCGGGCCTGGCCAGGAGCAGACACTTTCCAGTGCCTCAAAATAACAATGGATGCTGCCCAGCCCCCTCCTGCCCTGGTACCTGTTTCTACTCTCTCCACCAGGTGGCTGAGCTGGGCACAGATCATCGAAAAAGATATTTTCAGCCAATTATGGTGGCTCATGCCTGTAATCCCAGCACTTTGGGAGGCTAAAGGAGGAGGTTCGCTTGAGGCCAGGAGTTTGAGAGCAGCCTGAGTAGCATAGTGAGATCCTAGCTCTACAAAAAGTAAAAAAAAAAAAAAATTAGCTAGGTGTGGTCATATATGTCTGTAGTCCTCACTACTTGGGAGACTGAGGCAGGAGGATCGCTTGGAGCCCAGGAGTTAAAACCTGCAGTGTACTCTTACTGCGCCACTGCACTTCAGCCTGAGGTGAGATCCTGTATCTTAAACAAATGGTGTTTTTGTATTGTAGTGTAATCTGGAGTATAGGACTGGAGAACTTAGTTCAACACAGAAAGATGTAATATCTGCATAGTATAGCTCATGAGCACCTCTAGGATAGTAAAACTCAGGCACTGCCAAATCTGTGCAACACTGAGAGTGATGATTCTATCTGAATCCTTACTCTAAGTAATGAGAAGTAGCATAGTACATTTCTACATTATTTGTATTTCTGGAGTCATTTCTATGCTTTGTTCATGATTTTTGGGAGGTGAGGTATCTGCTTTGAGTGGAGCATTTTGGCTTTGGAAGTAACTCTCCTACTATTCCCAAATGTTAGAAGCAGGATGCCAAAATTTTATTTTAGCGTCCTAGTTTTTCCTTGGAACAATTAGCATTATAGTTCTTTTTATAATTGGCAGGATTAGCTGTGGCCTACATGACCACAGGAAATAATAACTCAGGGGTTGTAAACTCTAGTGCCTTTAAGCACTAGGCATGTAATAGAAGTACATGAAACTGTTAAGTGTAAGACATAGATACTTTATTAGTTGAGTTTGACAACAGCAACAGACATTTATTTTTTTGTTCATGGGTCTCTAGGTCTGCAAAGGTGGATCTTGTTTTCTTCAGGCTGTAGTCAGATTCAGATGTGCCCCGCAAGCCATAACAGCAGCAGGAAAACCAGAGAGATTTCAAATGGATGTCCCTTGAGTATAGTCTGCTGACATTTGTTTATCTTGACCAATGGTTTTGAAAGGCAGATAAGTAGGCCTCTTTTCTAATACAGGCATTTAGCATATGTGGTTGATTGGGCCATTGTTCCTAATTCTTCACTTACTCTCTAATTTAGAAATAAACATTCTGCTCTGTAATGGTTACTAGGATCTTTTATGTGGTTCAATGACTGCTGTTAAATGAGTGATTATATCCCTTGATACGGTTGATTTTTGTTAATGGTGCAACTTGGGGTACTTGTCATTTCCATTCCCTCCTGCTTTTTCTGCTCTTTTCTCATCCCTACTCTTCCTCCCTCCCTTCCCATTTACTTCCAAAACAGCAGCTATCAATATGAAAAAGGAGGGAGTGGTAGAGAGAATCCAAGACATAAACTCTTCCACATGTTGGTGTAAAGTAATTTAAGATCAAGGTTTCTTTCACAAGGCAAAATGCAACCTGGCCTTTCTGAGATTCTTTTCTTTTTCTTTCTCTAGTTTTGGCTTTAGGATTTAGATTATTAGTTATTTTAAAAATGAATTCAGTAGGTCTGAAGACCTACTCATATTTCTACATAATTGTTGAGCACATGGAGACAAGTTGTTAGATGCTGGAGGTCACTAAAAAATGTTTTTTTAAATGAAGCTTTTTAAAAATGAAGTTTCCCCATGCTTACTGGTTTTAGATCAGAGCCAGGTGTCCTTAAATTGTCTTCTGCCAGGTATTGGCTTGGTAGATTACCCTATCCTGTTGCCCTCATCCTGAATGTGGGGAGCTTGATAAGATTTTAGGTCCTAACTGGTCCAGGTTTTACATTCCTCTCAGTCATGTAATAACTTTAAGATGAGGAGGCTTCATTTTTACTTTGGTGCAATTAGACCTTTTCTTGGGAATAATTCTCTTTGCTCTTGAAACCAATTATATTGGCTTCATTGCTGATACTTGAATGATGTTCACTACTGACTTTTTTTCTGTCCCTTTACATTTCTCAAGCAGGTTATTGAAACTTTGGCTCTAACTATATGAAGCAAATTGTTTTTTCACTGGTGTTTTTGGTGTGTAAATGTTGTATTCAGTCTGAGTTTCCAAGAAGCAAATAACTTAGCCTATTCTGGTTTGGCATGTCTTCTCTTTCTAACCACCACTGGGGCTGAAGCTAGGAACTGAACACAACTTGAAGTTTTGTGGTTTGGGTGCTAGAATTCAGAGCTAAACTATCTGAAGCTAAAAATTATTAATGTTGAAATGTTTTCACCCACTAAATAAACCTGAAAAAACAATGAAATTCAACTTCGGGCAGCCTGTAAAATTGCATATGTATAATTTTTTTGAGTCTAGGAAGAAAGGAAAAAACATTATGAAGAGGATCTGAGATTGCTAAAAAAAGTTTAGAAATTGTTTATTATAGTTTAAGGTAAATGCTACCATCCAAACTCTAATCCAAACTCAACAAACCAACCAACCCAGAAATCTCTTACTGTTATTCACATGATATTCTGTTTTCTCCAAGACTATACTAAATCAGTACATAAAAATAATGAAGTAGGGAAAATGCCAGTTGCACTTGTTTCAGATATTTTTTACATGTTTTTTAAAGATAGAATAGTAATTATATTTTCAAGGCACTTGATACTTTACTGAATGTTTCCATATATATATTCTTAATTAACATAATGGCTTGTTTCACCCTTTTAAAAATCACAAAGCATTTAACAGTTTTAAGCTCATTAAATCTGAGAACATATCTAAAACCTGGCATATGGATAGTATGTATAGAAAGGCTTGTCCTTTGTTCCTCTGCTAGTTAGCACTCTAATGATATTAATGATGCAAGATTTTTCTCAGCCTCTTTGCTGGACTTATGACAGGGGCACCCCATTTACTCAGCCCACCACGCTGAACTCCTTGTGAGAGAGAGCACATGAGTGAGCGATTGCGGAATTTGGCTGACTGTTCCAGGCGCCAGCAGGAGCAAGCTTCATGCCTATGTGTGAGTGAGTGAGTGAGTGCAGGATCTGGTCAGCATGGCTCCAAATGCCAGCAGGAGCAACCTCTGTGTTGGGCCTGTGGCCAGACCAGGCATGAGCCAGCGAGTGTAGGGTTCGGCCAGCTCCTCTGGGAGCCGGCAGGAGCAATCTCCATGCAGGGTCCGTGGAGGCACCTCGGTGGGGGTGCCCATGACCCTGAATCCCTAGAGTGGGTGTTACAGTACTCTCTTAGTTCTGCACTCTGCGGATGGTGGTGTGTTAGCAGCTCAGTTGGCACCTTACCTCATTATGTGGGGCAGCTGCCCTCTGCTGGTGAGAGCAAAGGGCCAGTGTGACAGCCTTCTGGGTACCCACACTCGGTGGGTCCCAAGCTCTTGTCTGGTGTCTAAGAAGAATGAGGGCACTTGGGCAATTGAAGGATAGTGAAGGCAGATAATTTTATTGAGTGATTAAAAAGGCTGTCAGTGGAGAGGGTAACTGAAGAGGGTACGGCAAGAGCAGGTTATTTTCCCCCAAGTTGAGTCATCTCTTCCCCGAAGTCTGGCCATCTTCCCCAAGGTCAGTCCATCTCCCTTAAAGTCCAGCTGTCTCCTCCTCTACTTACTGAGTTTGGGGTCTTTATAGGCACAGAATGGGCAGTCCATGCTGATTGGTTTGTAATTATGTGGAAAAGTTTAAAGCAAAGATAGCAGTGTAGAAAACCAATTAGTAAAGGGCAGGTATATGTAAAATAGGTGAAGGGTGAGGATCAATCCAGAGGAAAGCATGCCAAACAGGAAGACAAGTTCTCACTCTGGTCCAGGGATTTAACTTGCAGCTTGGCTTTCAGGCTTTGAACTGTATCTGGCTTGGAGGTGGGGTCTCACCCGGTACCTGGCCCTACCCTGTCTGCCTAGGCATTTGGCTGGCTGCCTCCTGTTGCTATCATTAATAAGCATACGCATTTCTTTATTTCAAGATACACTTGAAACTTTTAGTGACAGAAGTTTTCCTTTCTCTGATATCTGGTAATTAATTTGATGCTTTTTTAAAAAAAGAGATGGAATCTTGCTCTGTTGCTCAGGCTGGCGTGCAGTGGCATGATCTTGGTTCACTGCAACCTCTGCCTCCCAGATTCTAGCAATTCTCTTGCCTCAGCCTCCCGAGTAGCTGGGACTACAGGCACATGCCACCATGCCTAGCTAATTTTTTTGTATTTTAGTAGAGATGGGGTTTCACCATGTTGTCCAGACTGGTCTCAAACTCCTGAGTTCAGGCAATCCACCCACCTTGGCATCCCAAAGTCCTAGGATTATAGGTGTGAGCCACCACACCTGGCCCATGTTGTTTTTGATAATGAAGAAAGCTCCATAAAAAATGTTTAGAGCTCTGAATTTACACTGGCATTTCCAAAGCAGGATATGTAAGATGTTTCATTAGGTTGTGGAAATAAAATATTAGAACTTTCATTGTTTTAATTTAATAAATGAAATTTACCTTAATTAACATTTAATAAATGGATCAACAGTGACATCCTCACTTGGTCTGTGTGTCAGACTGTTAGGTATCAGTTATAGTGCATGAGGAAAGTATGCAGGAATTGACAGAGGTCCCTTGCTTTTACCTTTATTTTCAATGTACTGGGATGAATTACAAGTCTGCATGTGTCTAGTTCAGTGGATTGATGGATTTAACGAAATCAAAGTTCACAAAACAGATAAATGGCAAGAAAGATTCCTGCAGAGAAACTGTAAATTGTATGCAATACAAATAATGGGAGTGGAAGTGGGCCACACACACGTATAGGTCAGAGCAGATGCTTCTCTTATGAGACTAATGAAGTAAAAATCAACAATAATTTAATCTCAGCTGAGAAGATGTCCAGAAGTAGTGAAATTATAAGCCAGAAAAATTGATAGATGGAATTATATCCATTATTGTTAACAAAGAAACACTTTCTGTTATTTTATTTCCTTGAAACACTGGCTAACAATAGTAGGAAGCCATCATAATTAACAGACATGTGGGACAGGAAAATAAAAAAAAAAAGTTTTTCCATGACATTTAAAGTTCTGTGATACATTATTCAGTATCTAGAAAAATGTCACTAAAATTAATGATAGATATTTAAAAGTCTCTTTTGTGTTTTCTTAACAGCAAAAGACCAAATATAGTACATTATTAGTAACATTAGGGACACACTTGTTCATAAAATGGATGGAATAAAACATAGGAAACAATATGGCAACAACAGATGAATTCTTTTGTGAACAAATACTTCCAGAAGTGTGTAGAAATCTTTGAAGATGATTTGAAACATCAAGAACTTAAATTATTTAATGTTGGAGGATGCTATATATTTGAAGTACAGCTGTTTCTAACAAGGTCCAGATTATCATAGTAGCTATATTTTGTTTCAATAATAAAATACATGAAGAACTAATTTCTTTTTGTGCCATTAAAATAAAGATGTATCAGGGAAAATAAATTCTTGAAAATAAGTGACTTCGTGAATGCAAAACAATGTATATGAGATAATTTCCTGTGATAATGATGATAGTGTTTTGACTTTATAAGAGTTTAGGCTGCATACATATATGCACTTGCTAGAATTTATGAAATAGTAGACTTATAATTTGCACATTTCATTGCATGTAAAATTTACTGCAAAAGGAAAAAAAGGAATAATACATATAAAATTCTAGTTAATGATATGCATGCTGGACTGTTAGGGAGAAACTATATTAATGTGTTTGACTTACTTTGAAATGCATTAAAAAACTCTAAGATGGATTGGTAAATGGATTAATCATACAGAAAGCATATGGTGTAGTCATAGTATAGTATAAAAAATACAGTTAAAATTATAAATGCAGTGTCTAAGTGGTGGGTTCATGGATGGTCCTTGTAAAAGTCTTTCAACTTTTCTGTTGCATCATACATAGGTAATCTATAGCAACACATAGGTTGATGTCAGATGAGCAAAGAGTATTTCAGTGTGATATCAATGTTGTTAATTTTTCTTAAAATCTGACTGTTAGTCTGGCATGTTGGCTCAAGACTGTATCCTAGTACTTTGGGAGGCCAAGATGAGATTACTTGAGCTCAGGAGTTCAGGATCATCCTGGGCAACATAGTGAGACCTTACCACTACAAAAAATTAAAAAATTAGCTCGGTATGGTAGTGTGTGCCTGTAGTTCCAGCTACTTGAGTGGTAGAGGTGAAAGGACTTGAGCCCTGAAGGTAGAGGCTGCAGTAAGACGTGATCGTGTTACTACACTCCAGCCTGGGTGACAGAAGGAAACCCTATCTCAAAACAAAACAAAATAAACAACCAAAAAAATCCCAACTGTTGTATCAAATCCCTGTTGTACTCTATAATGAGATGAGTAGTGACCATGAGAATCATTTGAATCACAGGAGCATCTCTGATTATCTTAAAGCAAAGATTATAAAAGAATTACTGAATTTAAAAGATGAGTTGGCCGGGCATGGTGCCCCATGCCTGTAATCTCAGCACTTTGGGAGGCTGAGGTGGGTGGATGGCTTGAGTCCTGGAGTTTGAGACCAGTCTGGGCAACATGGCAAACTCCACAAAAAAATTTAAAAAATTGAAAAAAGCTAGGCATGTGTGAAATTGAGGCTACAGTGGATTATGTTCATGTTACTGTATTCCAGCCTGGGCAACAGAATGAGACCCTGCCTTAAAAAAAAAAAAGATGGGTGAAGTGTGTGTTTTTTAAATGAAAAGACAAGAGATGTCAAATTTGCTGACCCTTTTTGTGTGACAGTGACTATGTAACCTGCATTGTAAATTAAATACCAAGCAACCAACCAATCAATGGATACTCTTACCTCATTCCTTCTTCAAGGTAAAGGTAATGTTTTAACAAGGAGTGAAAATGTAACTGCCTTTTGTAAAGACTGTGATGAAAACACAGAATGTTTTAAAAATCACTGGAAATATTTCTTTTATCGTGATTTTCGTTGTCAAAGATATGTGTGTCTTATGAAAACTTATCTGCACTCTTAAAAAATACTTGGAAAAATATTTTGTATACTCTTCAAAAATGTTCCAAATGAAGAGTTTAGTCAGTAGGCGAAAGGGGGAATAGAGGAAGGAGAGATGTTGATAAGAGTCTTAAGTTTGTTATACAATAGGAATAAATTTTGGTGATTTATTGTACAGCATGGTAACTATAGTTAGTAATAATGTTGTATATTTCAAAATATCTAAAAGAATAGATTTTAAATCTTCTCACCAAAAAAAGATAAGTATATGAAGTGATAGATATGTTAATTAGCTTGATTAAACCATTCTACAATGTACTGTAAACATATTTCAAAATATATTGAACTCCATAAATATATATTGTTATTTATCAATTAAAAATATTAAAACAAGCAAAACCCATGATACATATCTGGTAGCAAATGAGTATCGTGGTAGAAATTCATCAGACTGGTCATATGTAATTTGTATATTTTTCTAGCCGATTGTCATACTTCCATAAAAATAAATAAATGTAATTTAAAAAAAAAGTTTCAGTGGGTTTTTAAGCCAGTTGCTGAAAATGTTAAAATGTGACATGTTTTGATTTGTCTGCAAAAATGATCAATTGACATAAGGGAAGATGGAAATTTCTTAAAGATCAACAAAAACTTTTGCATGATTGATGGAAGGTATTTAAAAGTGCAAATAGTAATTTATTTAAGTCCAACAAATGATGTATTTTGTTAATTTTAATTCTTATATCTTTGTAATTATCTCCTCAGCTATGGGAAGGGAATTACAATTAAATGCTGAAATAAATGGAACTTAGGACCTCACATTTCAATCACCGAATCACAAAATATTTATATTATTATTTTTTAAAAATACAATTTGGTTTCTTATTATTTTCATTATTATCATTGCTCTACTAAAAATGTTAAGCTTTTATGAGAGCAAAAAAATCTTTTATATAAGTAATAAATATCATCAAATGATTGTTAATGTTTGCAATTTTTAATTCATTTTTGTTGGGTTTTATACTATATAGGACTTATTAGTAAAATAGTAGGTATGTAATAAATATGTATATATTGGAGGGCTGTACTAAATTTCATTTTGATTGCTTTTTTTGGCTGGTTTGTTGGAGTATGTGGTCAAAGAAGTTTGGAGAACTCTCTTTACTGATCACTTATAATCTGGCAAGCTATTATTTACAGGAGTAATTATTTGTTCTTAAAGTCTAAATGATCATTGTAAAAGATTATAAACCAGCACATAGTTTCTAATGTGAGAATTTTCTTTTCTTTTTTTTTTTTGAGACATGATCTTGCTATGTTGCTCTGGCTGGTCTTGAACTCCTGGGCTCAAGTGATCCTCCTGCCTCCGCCTCCAGAGTAGCTGGGATTATAGGCATGTGCTGAACATTTGTGTTTAAAGGTTGAACTTTGATAAATGAAGTTCACCTTTAGACTATATTCTGAAACAGTGGTTCTTAAAGTGTATAAATAGCATCAGCATTACCTGGGAACTTAGTAGCAATGTAAATTCTCAGGCCATAACCCAGACCTACTGAACCAGAAATGCTGATTAACAAGTTTTCCAGGTGATTCTAATGCTCACTCAAATCTGAGAACTACAAATTTAGATGATTCAGACTCATGGATCATTTGTATTTGTTTCTTTCTACTTCATAATATATCTGAGACAGTTTCCTTATTGTGTGTCTCAGTTTTAGCCCAGAGTTTTTTTCATTTCTATCTTAGATTTTTTTTTTCATTTCCCCTCCTCTTCTCTCCCCTTCTCATTGTGAAAAAAAATGTTATTTAGTGTTATTTTCACAAATAAATGATGCATTGGTTCTAAAAACTTGGGTGCCCAAGCAAATGGGAAAAACAGCTTACGTTTAAAGGATGTATTTTTAAACATTTTCAAACTAATTTTATTAACTACTGTATTAGTTCGTCCTCACATTACTATAAAGAACTACCTGAGACTGGGTAATTGATGAAGTAAAGAGAGGTGTAGTTGACTCACAGTTCTGCAGACTTAACAGGAGGCATGTTTGGGAGGCCTCAGGAAACATACAATCATGGCAGAAGGTGGAGGGGAAGCAAGCACATCTTAACATGGCAGAACAGGAGAGAGAGAGAGAGAGAGAGAGAGAGAGAGACGGGGAGAGAAAGAAGGGAAGTGCCACTTCCCTTTTAAACTATCAGATCTTGTGGGAGCTCACTATCACAAGAACAGCAAGCGGGAAACTGCCACCATGATCTAATCACCTCCCACCAGGTCCCTCCTCCAATACTGGGGATTACAATTCAACATGAGATTTGGGTGGGGACACAGAGCCAAACTACTTCTAGTTACACTTGAATATGCCTATAATTAATTTCCTGTCTATACTCTTTTGATTTCAACTTTCATAATCTCAAAATAGTTTTCTGCCAATGAAGATTTCAAAACAGACATTTCAAAGTATGCATCACCGAAACTCAACAATTGTTTATAAAGCAATAAATTTGCTTTATTTCTCTTTCTACACACATATGTGTGTACATACACACATTTTTATTTGTTGAACTGTTTGAAAGTAAACTGTATACATCAGTACACTTCACCCCTAAATACTCTTAAAAATATGGATTAAAGTAGCCCTTAATGGGACTAGTACAGTATTGTTTTGAAATGCCAATTTGTAACAAATGTTCAACCATTTATTAAAGACTCTTAAATATTTTCAAAGTCCTATTATAAATATCTTCATGAGGAAAAGCTATAGAACACCAAGTTATGATGGTATAAATGAGTGAATGTTTCAGCCTTTCTCAACTAAAAGTTTCTCATCTGAACTACAAAATACAGTGGATGATTTGAGTAACTATTTTCTCAATTTTTTCCAAGGATAGTACATAACTAGTGCCAATCCAGAGGAGAGAAGTTAATTCATTATATACAGTAGATGTCTTGGGGTGTTAGGGCTTAATTATCTCTTGGGAGCCCAGAGATATATATGCATATATCTTTTAATACCTTGCATATATAGCAAGGTCTTAAAAGGATTTTGCTTTGACTGGCTTGTGATGATTATCCAAACAACATTTTTTTTCTTTTCTTTTTTTTTTTTTTTTTAGATAACAGGTCCACCAGGTTGTGGAAAAACTCAGTTTTGTATAATGATGAGCATTTTAGCTACATTACCCACCAACATGGGAGGATTAGAAGGAGCTGTGGTGTACATTGACACAGAGTCAGCATTTAGTGCTGAAAGGTATGAGATTTTATTTTCCATTATAATGTTTTACTTTTATATACAGCATGAAACATTTACACACAGGTTAACATTTCCCCCCACTTTTTTAAGAACAGAGAATGCTATTTTAAATAAAATTTTCTTTTAAAATTGACACAGGAAAGCTTCTTTTTGTCTTTTGTATTTCTTTCTTATTAATATAAGTTGGGATCTTGGATAAATTGTGTTTTGTAGAAAGTTGTTAAGAAATAAGTTGAAAAAAATAGGGAGGAATTTAAGTAGAAAATGAGAGAAAGGGTACATTGAAAAGAAAAACAGTGGGTTAGCTGCTTTGTAAGGACAGATGTTTCTCAATTTACAATGGGACTCCAGTCATGAAATCCAGATACCACTTCTTAATAAAAGGAATGAGGGTTCTTCCTTGGGGGAAATGGCTAACTCAGTTCTGGAGTAGGGAATTTTAAAGTTGAGTGTGAAACATAATAGTAGATAGCAAGAAAACTACAAAGATTATTCGGGAGGTGTCCAACAGACTCAGAAGAGGCTCCCACTGGCCAAAGATGGAACAAGTTGTGCATCAATATGAATAATAATAGTGGTGGATTAAAGCATGAAATAATTAAATGAGTCCATAATGACATTAAGAGATGAAAAGGAACCAATTGATTATCATTGGAGGGTTCTGAAGAAGTACCTCATTATTGTCAAAATGGGCCAAAAAAGAAATCAAGTATCTATTTCTCTGTTTCTATATGAACTATATTACTGAGTAATAACCTTTTTTTTTTTTTTTTTT
>NW_016107328.1:11144217-11145822 GCF_001604975.1 Cebus imitator
TACCACTTTTTCATCAGCTTTTTTTTTGAGATGGAGTTTTGCTTTTGTTGCCCAGATTGGAGTGCAGAGGTATGATCTTGGCTCACTGCAACCTCCGATTCCTGGGTTCAAGTGATTCTCATGCCTCAGCCTCTGAGTGACTTCCAAGCATGCGCCACCATGCCTGGTGAATTTTTGTAGTTTTAGCAGAGGCAGGGTTTCACCATGTTGGCCAGGCTAGTCTCAAACTCCTCACCTCAGATGATCCACCTGCCTTGACCTCCCAAAGTGCTGTGTTTACAGGTGGGAGCCACTGTGCCTGGCCTAAATTGGTCTTTTTATAAATGTACCTCAGTAGTAAATGAAGAAAGAATGATAGAATATCACCAAATTACAAACTCTAAACAATCTGATGGATCTAGGCATTGAACATCACAAAAAGATAATGAGTCATTGGGGTATCTTCTGATGGAAGAATAATCAAATTTGAATATGATCAAGACTTCAGATCCAGCCATTTTACAACATAGCTAGAGAAGAGAGGAACACATCAAACTACTCTAGAAAATGAAATAAGCAAAATCCAAACTGGGAAATAAGAGAACAAACAACTTGGCTTCTCTTAACAAATAAACTGTAAGATTAAAAAAGAGTTGGAAGGGGAGCCTTTGAATTAAAACAGATTTAAAAACCTTATTGATCAGTTGCAAAGTGATGAACTTATTTGGATCTTGACTTAAATAAATTGTTAAAAAAAAAACAGAAGGATAAACATTGAGACCACTGGAAATTTGAACATGAAAATATATTTGAGCTTAAAGCTGGTAAAGACAGTGGTTCACTCAAGTTGTACAAGTACTCTTTAAAAAGCCAATAATTAGCCTTCAACTAACAAGCCAAGTAGGTATTAAATAGCCAGTTATGTTATAAATAGCGTAAATAGCTCTTACAAAAGTCTTGGGGAATTTGGGTAAAGAATTAAAAGATTAAGATTATTTTTATAACAGCAGTCAGTGCACCGTAATGGATTTCTGCTTTCTTTGCACCACATACAAAACTAAGTTTAGGATGTCTTCTTAAGGAGTAAACTATTGCATGATTTTTTGTTATCAGTATTACAATTCAGAGCAGCGTAAAAACCGTATCAATGATTTGGGTGATATCAGCATACATACAGTAGCAGAAGACTAGCAGGTGACTTGTCTGCATTTTTCAAATGAATTTGTGGAGAATCTTGTGTTTTTGTGTCTTTTTATAGAGCCTTAATTATTTACTTTTTGCATTCTCCATGTTTATTTATTTCTCCTTCATAACTGTTTCTGCCTATGTGCATGTTGGTATTTACATCAGAGGCAGGATGGAAAATGAAGAGGTAAGATTTTAGCTCCTTGTTGGAATTATGTTGCATAATTCACAAGGATTTCTTATGAAGATCATTTAAGTATAGGAATTGAACTTTATATTGTATTTGGTTTTTTATTCCATTCTCCACAAGGCTTAAAATGAGTGATCATCTGGCTCCCACATGGAATAGATTTTGAGGTCTGGTGATAGGGCCAGGTAGAATAAAAAAATACGAGTGCTCTTTGGTATATATGCCAGACTTGGCATTCTTTTTTTTTTTTT
>NW_016107328.1:11145982-11151670 GCF_001604975.1 Cebus imitator
GCCCAGCTAATTTTTTGTATTTTTTTAGTAGAGACGGGGTTTCACCGTGTTGGCCAGGATGGTCTTGATCTCTTGACCTCGTGATCCACCCGCCTCGGCCTCCCAAAGTGCTGGGATTACAGGCGTGAGCCACCACGCCCGGCCCAGACTTGGCATTCTTACACTACCTTCTAGTTTCTCATGGTGGGTCATGAATGGAGTGGCCCTGTAGTGTCTGATCGCATTTCATCCATTCTGTTACAGGGCAGCTAATCCCTATTTGGAATTATCAGGGAAGGTTGGTCAATTGGTTAGGAAAGCTTACTGCTGCAGATAACTGACTATCCAAAGAGCAGTAACTTAAACAAAAAGAAGTTTATTTCTCTCATCTAGCATAACCTGAGTAGGTGGTTGCTGGCGCTGGTTCACCTGCTTAGTGGTGGCAGAGAGACCTAGGGCTGGTACATTTTCAGACATTGGATCCATTCTGTGCTCAAGTCAGTGGGAAGGAAAAGGGTTAACTATATCTTTTGTTAGGAAAGTGTACTTTTATTCAGACTATCTTCCTCCTCCCATCTGTGGATTTCCTTTTTGTTGCCTGTAATCCTCCTGCAGATTTCTCACTGAGCCACCTCTACATGTAAAAAGAGGCTGGGAAAGTGAGGGGAGAAGATCATTATAGCAATCCTGATGAGTTGTTTGGGCCTGGTTAATATTGCTACTTGAATAAAATTGGGGATCTCATAGCAAGGAAGAAGTGGAAATGATGTTGGATTGGTAATTAACAGTTTGTTTCAGCCCCAGCTGTTTCTGGACTTAGTGAAGAGGTAAGGCAGGGTAATATGAGACTCAAAAAGGACTATGTTGTAGGTCTGCATGTTTTAGCAAGGTCTCCACTTTGTGCTTACAATGCCAGCCGTCTAATCAGCACAAATGAGAAAACATTTAAAGGATTAATATGAGGAAGGATTAAAGGACTCACATATAGAGAATTTAGGGTAAGTGAGAAAAAGTGGAAAATAATTTCTTCCTGTAAATATCTAGGTATCTTTTTACTAAGAAGGAGAGAGAAAACAAAGAAGGGATAAATAGAAACTACTTAAGTTTAAAATGTATTAAAGAAAACAAGAAAATCCTGCAGATGATATACTTAAAAGCACTTTGGAAAGGTTAGTTCTGTTTTTAGAAGCAATGCACTAACTAGTTTGTTTTACATGTCTTTAGAGGATAGTAATCTAAAATAGTTGTTAATCATGCTTGTTCATCATAGACTACAATGTATCTCCAGACTGTTTAACAATTAGAATGGGTTTGTACAACCCGCAGCCCATGGGCCTCATGCAGCCCAGGATGGCTTTGAATGTGGCCCAACAAATTCACAAACTTTCTTAAAACATTATGAGATTTTTGTAATTTTTTTTAAAGATCATCAGCTCTCATTAGTTTTAGTGTATTTTATGTGTGGCCCTAGAAAATTATTCTTCTTCCCCTGTGGCCCAAGGAAGTCAAAGGTCTCCTGAATTAGGTGATTGTATAGTCTGGCGCTTACCAGACTGAGTTAGAGGGACTGCTCTGGGGAGAGGGGAATGCTATTCAGGCAGAGATCTGGATCTTCTTCTGATTGATCCAGAAAAGGTCTGCTGTTTTGTTTGTTTGTTTTGTTTTTAAGATCTGATATAATCTTAGGCACCGTATGCTTGTATATACCTTGAGAATATAGATAAATAGATTAAGTCAGTGACCCACCCCATATTCTAGTCTACAAAATTTTGACAATCATGAGAATTCCAGTATACATGAACTGAATTAATTTATTGTCCGTATTAGAGACAGTTACCAAAAGATGGAACTGTGCATTAAAAATAAAAAATGAAGGTGATATGGATGACAAATAGTAATAGAGATATTAAAATAAGGTTTTTTTTTTTTTTTTTTTAAATCAAATGGATAAAGGAAAATAAATTTGAGTCTTAGAACTGCAAATTGAAGGGGATCAATAAGTATGTGAGAAAAACTGAGGGATCTAGGGAAGTAAGAGATGAGAGCCAGGACTCTGGAAGGTGGGGACCTGAGGAGGTACGATATAGGACTGGAATTTTAGGAGATAGAAGTGGGTATTCCTGAGTTGTAATGAAATCAGAAAAGCTTTGAAAATTGGGAAGACAATTAGTCCAGCAAGGGAGGAAGACATTAATCAAATAATCACTGAAATGTGAAATTGTAAATATTATAACAAAGTATACAAAGGAGAGGTACCTGTATTGGTACTGTGTGGGAGCAGCAGATAAGCTTAGATCTGAAGGAGCTGTTGTATTTGGTATGCATGTCACCTCTCAGGGTGGCAGGTTCCCCACAGATAGTTCTGTTTAATACCTAACAAACTACAGTCATGCGCCACATAACAACATTTCAGTCAAGGATGGACTGCATATAAGATGGTGGTTGCATAAGATGATAATACCATAATTTTTCTGTATCTTTTTAAAGTTTAGATATAAAGATACTTGTCACTGTGTTACAATTGGTATACCATAGAGGCTAATTTGTAGGCAGTTGTTAACACTTAGGCTATATGGTATAGCCTATTGCTCCTAGGCTACAAATCTGTACAGAGTGTTAATATACAGATTTGTAGCCTAAGTGTGTAGTAGGCTGTACTATCTAGGTTTGTAGAAGTACACTTTCTGATATTCACACAACAGTGAAATTGCCTAATGACACATTTCTCAGTACATATCCCCGTTATTATGCGCCATACAGCTGTGTTTAGAGTGTCATTCTTTCTGCATTTGTATATAAAATTGGAGGCATTGCAGGCGGTGGTAGTGGCCAGCCATGACTCAGGCTGATTCTGAAGGTAATACCAGTGTGGTCTTAAGGCCATTGACATAATTGCTTGTTGGTAAAAATTTGGAATCTTTGACCCAGAAAGAAACAATAGGGGAGATAAATTCCTTCTAAATCATTTTTTTTGAGATGATTTCGTGGCACTGGGTAGGTTTTCCTCAGTTCAGTTCCAGCAGCCTTATCATTTGTGAATCTAGGTGAATTAGTGGGGAGGGAAATCCTGAAAAGCTTCTAGGATAGAAAGTAGAATTAGTCATAAGTACTTATTACTATAACAAAGCTTTGGAATATTCTGGAATCTGTAAGGGGAATTAATAGATTCATATCATTATATTTAGTAATACACATTGAATGAATAAACAGGGAAACTATGTATGTATAAGAAGCTTTGAGAAGCCATAAGCCTACATTTTAGCACATTTATGATGCTATATTTTAACTAGGATTTTGGAAAACTTTTTACATTAAGCATACGTTTTATTTCAAGTTGACATGCAGTCACTAATGAAATGCTTTTATTTTTCCTTTTATATAAGAGCTGTGAAGTCACAGAGGGAACTAATGATTTTGAACAGGATTTTTGCTTCTTAATTGACATATGCCTTTTGATTCTGGAACTGATCAGGAAAGAAGTCCATCTGTATTCATAAGCAGTTAACTCTTTCCAGAATTGGAATCTTTAAAGTGCATTGTAGCTATCAAGTCCAAATTAAGGCATAGATAGTCACTTGCAAGGTGAGACTTGATGGCAAAACTAAAATGTGGTCTGGAACTTCTTTTTCTTTTAAAAGAGGAACACTTCTAACCATTTTCTGAGGGGTTCTACCACAGTAAATCCTTTGATTGCAGGATGGATTGCATTATTTGTCTATCAGAAATGAGTGGTTCTGGGCAGTGGGACACAGTAGATGTAGGGTTATTGAGTATAGTATGCTAAGTTAGATGATATAGAAGGGGAAATTGGGAAGTCATGGTGTTTGACCTCAGACATCTCCACTAGCAATTGATATGCAAATGATTCATCCAGGGAGGAAGGAGATTTTAGAAATAAAGCTATTAATAGGTTTTCAGGCATATTGTTTTGGGGTTTGATGGACTAAGAGTATAAAGGGAGCTTTTTTGACAGCATAGCCCTTTATAATGGTACTACCTCCATTTTATAAATTAATAGTTGTCAGTTGTGGGAGGATGGCAGGCAGTTTCCCCTTTAGTAGGTACTTCGGGAATTTGTAGGGGGGGGTGCAAGAATAATTTTTTTTTTAACAGTAATAAATAGATATGGTCTAGGGATGCTAGCCATTCTGTAATGTGAGGGTCATTAAGACTGACAGTGCTATAAATAATATTTTATTAATTAGAACATATTGCAGCATGATATAATTGACATTCATCTCAGTTGATACATGCAGCAGCACTGCCAGGTGAGAGATGGGGTATTATGATCTTCATTTTAGAAATAAGGAAAATGGGACTCAGAAACCATGTGATTTGCCCACAATCATATGGCTAGTAAGACAGCTGAGAGGTGAACTCACATCCTCTTCCCACTGAACTGTGGTTGAAAAAAATGATTTGACTCCAAGAAAAGATCCAAGTTGTGTTTTCAGTAATACCTGTTTGACGTCAGGGCTTTCTATCTATGAGTCTGTCTTTACCCCATTTCCCATTGGGCTTCTAGTCTTTTTATTCTTGATTTGCAGAAGTTTTTTATGTGTTTTCTAGATATTAATTATCAGTTTTATGCATTGAAAATACCTCCTCCCGCTCTGTTATCTGTCATCTTTATAGTGTCCTTTGTTGAACAGAAATTTGTAATTGTAATTAAAAAAAAATTTATTAGTGACAGTGTCTCACTCAGGCTGGAGTGAAGAGGCACAATCATAGCTCACTCCTACCTTAATTTACTGGGCTCAAGGGATCCTCTTTCCTCAGCCTCCCAAATAGCTGGGTCTGTAGGCATGTGCCACCACACCTGGCTAATTTTTAAACTTTTTTTTGTAGAGCCGGTGTCTTACCGTCTTGCCCAAGCTAGTCTCGAACTCCTGGGCTCAAGCAGCCCTCCTACTTCCATCTCTCAAAGTGCTTGGATTCCAAGCATAAGCCACCGTGCCTGGCCAGAAATTTGTAAATTTGAAGTTGTTGCCTTATGGTACTGGTTTTTAGATCTTAATTAACAAGGTTTCCTCCTCCATTCGGTATCAAAGATATTGTCTTACAGTTTTTTCCTAATATAGTTATAGTTTTATCTTTTATGTCAGTATCTTTAATCCATCAGAAACCCATTAAGGATATGTTTTAATTTTTGTATAAACTGTCACATTCTCCTCTAGAAATATTGTATTTAATTTTATCCCAACCAACAGCACTTTGAGAGCCTTCATCAACACTATTTTTAGTTTCTTTAATTTTTGTCACACTTATGGGAAAAAAGTGACATCTCATTGTTTTAACTATTGTGGGCCAACATCTTTTCATGTATTCATTGTCCATTGATATTTCTTTGGCAGATTACCTAGACATACACTTTGCCCATTTTTTCTTATTGATATGTATAAATACTCTGTGTATTATGGATATTAATGCTTATATGATTTTTTTCCTAGGCTATAATTTATCTTTGGTTATGCTATCTTTTGTTATCTATGATTTTTTTGGTAGTTGATCTTTCGGATTTTCCTTTATGGCTATAGTTCTTAAAGTTTTAATTTTTGAGCCCTAAACTCTAGTTTAGGTGGATTATATCAATTGATATTTATCATATTAGAAATTTAAACTGGAAAATTTAAAGAATGTTTAGCTATTATTATACAGTAAATTCATTATATGGTGTGTGGTTTTTTTTTTTTTTTTTTTTTTTTTTTT
>NW_016107328.1:11151686-11188451 GCF_001604975.1 Cebus imitator
ACATTTTCTAACCCAAAGATCTCACTCTTCTTTTTTTTTTCACTTTTTAAAAAATTATACTTTAAGTTCTGGGGTACATGTGCAGAATGTGCAGGTTTGTTACATAGGTATACACTTGCTATGGTGGTTTGCTGCATCAATTACCCCGTCATCTACATTAGGTATTTCCCCTAATGCTATCTCTCCCCTTGCTTCCCACCCCGCCAGGTCCTGGAGTGTGATGTTCCCTTCCCTGTGTCCATGTGTTCTCATTGTTCAACACCCACTTATGAGTGAGAAGATGTGGTGTTTGGTTTTCTGTTCTTGTGTCAGCTTGCTGAGAATGATGGTTTCCAGCTTCATCCATGTCCCTGAAAAGAACATGAACTCATCCTTTTTTTATGGCTGCATAGTATTCCATAGTGTATATATGCCACATTTCTTTATCCAGTCTATCATTGATGGGCATTTGAGTTGGTTCCAAGTCTTGGCTATTGTGAACAGTGCTGCAATAAACCTACCTGTGCATGTGTCTTTATAATAGAATGATTTATAATCCTTTGGGTATATACACAATGAGATTGCTGGACCAAATGGTATTTCTATTTCTAGATCCTTGAGGAATCGACACACTGTCTTCCACAATGGTTGAACTAATTTATATACTCCCACCAACAATGTAAAAGCATTTCTATTTCTCCACATCCTCTGTACCCATCTGTTGTCTCCTGATTTTTTAATGATTGCCATTCTAACTGGCCTGAAGTGGTATCACAACGTGGTTTTGAATTGCATTTCTTGAATGACCAGTGATGATGAGCATTTTTTTCATATGTTTGTTGGTTGCATAAATGTCTTCTTTTGAGAAGTGTCTGTTCATATCCTTTGCCCCCTTTTTGAGGGGTTGTTTTTTTTTTTTCATGTAAATTTGTTTAAGTTCTTTGTAGATTCTGGATATTAACCCTTTGTCAGATGACTAGATTGCAAAAATTTTTTCCCATTCTGTTGGTTGCCAGTTCACTCTAATGATAGTTTCTTTTCCTGTGCAGAAGCTCTTCAGTTTAATTAGATCCCATTTGTGAATTTTGGCTTTCGTTGCCATTGCTTTTGGTGTTTTAGCCATGAAGTCCTTGCCCATGCCTATGTCCTAAATGGCATTGCCTGGGTGTTCTTCTAGGGTTTTATGGTGTTAGGTCTTACATTTAAATCTTTAATGCATCTGGAGTTTCTTTTTGTGTAAAGTGTAAGGAAAGGATCCAGTTTCAGCTTTCTGCATATGGCTAGCTGGTTTTTACCAACACCATTTATTAAATAGGGAATCCTTTCCCCATTGCTTGTTTTTGTCAGGTTTGTCAAAGATCAGATGGTTGTAGATGTGTGAGGTTATTTCTGAGGCCTCTGTTCTGTTCAATGGTCTTTACCTTTGTTTCGGTACCAGTAGTACCACGCTCTTTTGATTACTGTAGCCTGTAGTTTAGCTTGAAGTCAGGTAACATGATGCTTCCAGCCTTGTTTTTTTTGCTTAGGATTGTCTTGGCTATGTGGGCTCTTTTTTGGTTCCATATGAAGTTTAAAGTGTTTTTTTCCAATTCTGTGAAGAAAGTCAATGGTAGCTTGATAGGGATAGCATCGAATCTATACATTACTTTGGGCAGTGTGGCCATTTTCACAATATTGATTAATTGTACTGAATAGGCAATTACAACACAATAATAGTTGTGTATCTAAACAAAGGAAAGGTATAGTAAAAATATACTATATAAGTTTTTGAGACCAACGTTGTATAAGTGATGCATCATTGACTGAAATTTGTTATGCAGTGCATGAAGTGCATGACTGTGCTCTTTATTCTGAAACGTATTTAGCTCCACTAGTAAGGTAAAATCCTTCTGAGAATTCTGCCCAATGCCCAGTGTATAATGAGTTTTCTTTATCCTTCACTCTTGTGTAAACCCGAACTATTCCCACCCTTGTGTTAGCACTGGGAATTGTTCAGTCTAATACTTTCTGGTGGTTCTTTCCTCAACCTCAGAGAGTTTCCCTTCAAACATTTTTGTGTGTTCAGATTAGTTCTCAATTGGACCTCTCTGCAGATCTCTGCAGTGCTCATTCTGCACACCTGCTTCCTCTCTGGTACTCTGCCCTATAAGTTCTAGCCACCTTAGCTTTCCCAAACTCTGATCCCCATCTCCTCAACTAAGGTTGTCTACCAGGCTCTGTTTGCTTTCCCTTTCTCGTGTTGCAGCCTGGAAACTGCCTCTTGAGCAAGCTGAGGTGATTGTAGGTTCATTGTGTTTGTTTCCTTTCTTTCAAGGATCACAATCTCGAGCTTTCTATCATTCAGTATCTGAAAACTGTTATTTTGTGTATTCTATCTGATTTTCTATTTATTTTTTCAGTGCAATTCCTGTACCAGTTAATCCTTTGTGGGCAGAATTGGAAATCCCTTCTTTCATTCTTTCTTGAGTTCACTTTATCCAAGCTTTAGTTCCCAGCTCTGTAATGCAACTGATTTAAAAAATTTTATCCAACCCAATAGTAGCATTTGAAAGAGTTGATCACTCCCTTTTTCTTGAAAAGCTTTCTTCACTTGACTTTTTTTTATTTTTTTAGACAGTCTCTCCTAACTCTGTCACCCAGGCTGGAGTACAGTGTTGCTATCATGGCTCACTGCAGATTTGACCTCGTAGGCTCAAGCAATCCTCCCACCTCAGCCTCTTGAGTAGCTGGGACCACAGGCATATGCCACCATGCCCAGCTAATTTTTAAATTTTTTCTATAGACAAGGTCTTGGTATGTTGCATTGGTTGGTCTCAAACTTCCAGGCTCAGGCAATCCTCCTGCCTTGGCCTCCCAAAGTGTTGGGGTTACAGGTGTGAGCCACCATGCCTAGCCCACTTGGCTTCTTGGAACCATTCTCTCTTGATTTTACACCTACTTCTTGGTCACCACCTCCTCTCAGTCCTGTTTGCTGGATCCTCATCATCAATTTAACTTCTAGGCTTTGGGGAATCCCAGAACTCAGTCCTAGGACCTTTTTTCTTATATATCTGTACTCAATCCCTGATATCATCTAGTCTTGTGATCTTTAAAATCTTCTCTAGGTTTTGTTCAGTCTAATAAGATCAATGTAACTCCTGGATTGATATCTGAATTCTGAGCTTTCTCATGAACTTCAGATTCATATTCACTTGTGTAAAGATGTGGAACATGGATAGGCTTACATACATGAATTTCCTGATATATCCAAAACTGCATTCTTGATTCCCCCATGAAGGAAATAAAATATGCAAATAGCACCAATAATGAAAACTCTGAGTCTTGTCTTTTCTGCTTCAGTAAAATTGTCATTCCATTCTTCTAGATGCTCATCCAATTAGTCAAGAAATTCTTTTTTTAAATTTGAGACAGAGCCTTACTCTGTTACTCAGGCGGGAGTGCAGTGGCATGATCTTGGCTCACTGCAACCTTTGTCTCCCAGATTCAAGTGATTCTCTTGCCTCAGACTCCCGAGTTGCTGGGATTACAGTCACATGCCACCATACCTGGTTAATTTTTGTATTTTTAGTGGAGACAGGGTTTTGCCATGTTGGCCAGACTGGTCTCTTAACTCCTCACCTCAGGTGATCCACCCACCGCGGCCTCCCAGAATGCTGGGATTACAGGCGTGAGCCATCCTGCCTGGCCAGGAAATTCTTTTAGCTTCTCTTTTGAACTATATCTTGAGTCCAGTTACTTCTCATTACTTGAGCTGTTACTTCCCTGGGTCACGTCACTGCCAGCTCTTATCTGGTCTATTGTGCTAGGTGATCTCCTTGCTTTCACTCTTGCCCATCTATAGCCTCTTCTCCATTTGGCAATTATAACAGTCCTTTAAAAAAAGAAGTCAGATCATGTTGTTCCTGCTTCTAGGCTTCTTGTTTTACTAAATAAAGCTAAACAAAATACCATAGACCTAAAGGTCTTAATGTGATCTTGGCCGTGGCTAGCTCTTTGTTTTCTATTATTCTCCCTCTTGCTCCCTGTGTTCCAAATATATTAGTCTGTTTGTTGTTCTTCAAACACACCAGCCATCTTTCCACATATAAGCTTTTGTACTTGCTGTAATTCTCTATTCTTGTGTGCTATTTCACTGGATATCCACATGGTTCATTTTCTCATCTCTTTTAAGCTTTTGCTCAAATGTCACCTTATTAATGAGACTTTGTCAGTTCACTTTACATAAAATATAAAATAGCACTTGCCTCACCTGTCATATTCTGTTCCCTCGTCCTGCTTCGTTTTCCTCTAGAGCCTTATTACCTGATATATAATATATATTTATTTGTTTGTCTTCCTCAGTAGACTGTAAACCCCGTGAGGGAAGGGTTTTTTTTTTTTTCTTTTGGTGGTAGTGGTTGTTCATTGCCATTTTCTCAGCACCTAGAACAGTACCTGGCATATAGTAGATCCTTAATAAACATTCATCAAATGAATGAATCTTAAGTGCTCATTTTGAAAAGAATACTTTTTATAAAAAGGTATCCACAAGATGGCATTATTTTCAAACTTTATTTAATTAATGTTGGGAGCAAATGATAGGTTCTTTTCTGTTTTTTTTGCCTTAAACAAAAAAGATATTTGTGACGAAGATTGTCTCGAGAAGTTAGTAGGGTGAATATGGGGCATGTTGAATACTGCATTTATATTTGGTTTTTGATTTATATGTTTTCAGATATTTATTATAAAATAAAAAACATCTGGAGAAACTTATAGAAAATTATAGCATATTGGCTGGGCATGGTGGCTCACACCTGTAATCCCAGCACTTTGGGAGGCCGAGGTGGTCGAATCATGAGTTCTGGAGATTGAGATGATCCTGACCAACATGGTGAAACCCTGACTCTACTAAAATACAAAAATTAGCTGGGCATGGTGGCACGCACCTATGGCCCCAGCTACTGGTGGCAGGTACCTGTAATCCCAGCTACTCAGGAGGCTGGGGCAGAGAATTGCTTGAACCTGGGAGGTGGAGATTGCAGTGAGCCAAGATCATGCCACTGCACTCCAGCCTGGGCGACAGAGTGAGACTCAGTCTTAAAAAAAAATTACAGCATATTGGCGTGTAAATAACCATTTAATACAGTTATTTGCATGGTAACTGTGAATAAAGGTTGTTCATGTCTATCCATTGACCACCATTCCTTCTGAGAGGCCTTCAGCAATGAGAAGGCAGCAATAAGTTCCAGAGCCTTTCACTACTCAAGCCACTGGTGGAAATCCAGCCTAGTGCTAGAGGGCAGAAAATTGTCAGCTGTTCAATACTTGTTGCTCATAAGTTAGATACTCTCAATCTTGTTCCTCATCAACTGGGCATTCAAAGTTTGAAAAACTTCCATGTTTCTAGAAGATGTTGCCAGACCTATCTTGTTAAAAACTGATAGGTTCTAAATGCCAGCGATTTTTTAGCTACTTCTCTAACTAGCACTAAACTCAGCAAAGAGTTTCCCTAATCAGAAAATTTACGCTTTTCCCCCAAACCCTCAGGATTTGGCTCCTCTGTCTGTGTCAATGCCATCGAATTTCATGATTTCCTCACTTACCTCATTTCCTTCTTCCGTTTCAATCCCTGTGCCTCTCTTAAGCTCGGTTATTTGATCCATTTCATTCTCACTCTTCACACCTCTTTTGGTACTATTCCTTCCTCATGAAGTATTTTTTCGTCTTCCTGTTTAACTTAACTATGTTTATTTTTCTTTTCAAATTGTTCAAAAACATACTTTTAAAAAGTTGTTGAAGTTCTCTCTTCTCTTTTCCTGTTTTAGGGTTTTCTCTTTTATTTTTGATCGTAGCAAATGTAAGGACTTACTTTATTTATCTTTTTAAAGTTCTCAGCAGAGACCCAGGACTCTTAACTATTTAGAAATGAAAACACTGCTCTTTTGTATTTTTGAGTCTCTAAATGGAACATAAAATATAGGATGGTTTTCAGTTTTACAGCCTCCCCCCCCAGTTCCCCTGGGATGGCTAAGTAAGTACTAGGGCTGATAAAATGACATTTTATTTAAAATCAAATGCAATGTTTAAACTCAAAACATTTAAAATGGGCCAGGCGTGGTGGCTCATGCCTGTAATCCCAGCAGTTTGGGAGGCCGAGACGGGCAAATCAGGAGGTCAAGAGATCAAGACCATTCTGGCCAACATGGTGAAACCCTGTCACTACTAAAAATACAAAAAATTAGCTGGGCATGGTGGTGTGTGCCTGTAGTCCCAGCTACTTGGGAGGCTGAGGTAGGAGAATCACTTGAATCTGGGAGGCAGAAATTGCAGTGAGCCGAGATTGTGCCCCTGCACTCCAGTCTGGTGACAGAGTGAGACTCTGAAAAAAAACAAAATAAAACAAAAAAACACATTTAAAATGTAATGAGTTGGTTAAACTCAAAGACTTGTACTTTTAACATTTTTAACCATAAATATGAGAAATTTCTAGTAATGCTTTCTATATCTTATAATATGAATGATGGTGTTTTAACTTGTCACTCTCTTGTGTTTGGCATACTGCATATATTAAACTGGCTTTGACAAAATAGACAAATGGGATCTAATTAAGAGCTTCTGCACAGCAAAAGAAACTATCATTAGATTGAACTGGCAACCAACAGGATGGGAAAAAATTTTTACAATCTACCCATCTGACCAAGGGCTAATATACAGAATCTGCAGAGAATTTAAACAAATTTACAAGAAAAAAACAAACGACCCCATCAAAAAGGGGGCAAAGGATATGAACAGACACTTCTCAAAAGAAGACATTTATGCAGCCAACAAACATACGAAAAAAAGCTCATCAACACTGGTCATTAGAGAAATGCAATTCAGAACCACGTTGTGATACCACCTCAGGCCAGTTAGAATGGTGATCATTAAAAAATCAGGAGACAACAGATGGGTAGTGAGGATGTGGAGAAATAGGAATACTTTTACATTGTTGGTGGGAGTGTAAATTAGTTCAGCCACTGTGGAAGACAGTGTGGCGATTCCTCAAGGATCTAGAAATAGAAATACCATTTGACTCAGCAATCCCATTACTGGGTATATACCCAAAGGATTATAAATCATTCTATTATAAAGACATATACACATGTATGTTTATTGCAGCACTGTTTACAATAGCAAAGACTTGGAACCAACCCAAATGCCCATCAATAGTAGACTGGATAAAGAAAATGTGACACATATACACCATGGAATACTATGCAGCCATAGAAAAGGATGAGTTCATGTTCTTTTCAGGGACATGAATGAAGCTAGAAACCATCATTCTCAGCAAGCTGACACAACAGAAAACCAAACACCACATGTTCTCACTCATAAGTGGGTGTTGAACAATGAGAACACATGGACACAGGGAGGGGAACATCAGACACCAGGGCCTGGGGGGTGGGGGACTAGGGGAGGAATAGCCGGGGGCGGGGGATTGGGGAGGGATAGAATTAGGAGAAATACCTAATGTAGATGACGGGGCGATGGATGCAGCAAACCACCACCATGGCACATGTATACCTATGTAACAAACTGGCACGATCTGCACAGGTACCCCACAAATTAGAGTAAAAACAAACAAACAAAAAACTGGCTTTGAGGCTAAAATTCAGTGTTTAGAAAATCATTTTTTGTTTGACTAAGAAATTATTGGATAACATTAATTTGTTTGGGCCATAATTTTCTGTTTACCAGGAAATTAATGCATGGCATTAATTTGCATGAGTTGTTTCATTTGAGAAAGTGTATTTTTCTCGACTGAGGCATGAAGACTTACTAATACCTGGTTATTAGAATATAATATATCATATTTGTTCAAATATACTTATTTTATTCAAGAAAATGAAAGCATTCTTATTTAGTATACATATCTTATAGCTGCACCTCTAAATATCATTTACAAAAACCATATTTAATCCCAGAAAGATAAACCTCAGAGATTGTTGTTTGCTCAAGGTTAGATGAGATCCAAAAGCCCTTGCTGGTTTCATGCTCTGACTGCTAACCTCTGTTAGTGCTTACAAAAGTGAGCTTACATTCTAAACCTGTATATTAAGCCATTTTGCGTATACCTGCTCTATTGATAAGGCTTATAAGTTTCTCAAATAAAATAAATTAGAGATTCAGCAATGTGGCTTTAAATAGAATTGGTTATTTTTGTTTGTGATTTTTTTTTTTTCACCCACAGACTGGTTGAGATAGCAGAATCCCGTTTTCCCAGATATTTTAACACTGAAGAAAAATTACTTTTGACAAGTAGTAAAGTTCATCTTTATCGGGAGCTCACCTGTGATGAAGTTCTACAAAGGTATGCTGCTTTAGATTTTGATTTTTTAGCAATGCCTTGAAGGTTTATGTTTTATCTTTTATGTTTTCAGCTTCTGAGTGAGAAAATTCTTTACAGGTTAGAATTATTAGAATAACTTTTTCAGTGTTTTTCTTTGTTATAGCCTTTTGGTTGAAGTCCTTCTTTAAAAATGAAAAAATTAAATGAATAAAATATTTTAGATTTAATTATTTAAGTGGTATATTACTTATCTATTGTATGATTAACAAATTGTCTCACAGTTTAGTAGCTTAAAACAGCAAATATATATTATTTCACATAGTTTCTGAGGGTTAAATGTCTGGGAGTGGCTTAGCTGGGTGTTTCTCACTCACTGTTGCTCAAGAGGTATACACAAGCTGGTAGCCAGGGCTGCAGTTAACTCAAGGCTTGACTGGAGCTGGAGTATCTGCTTCCAAGCTCCCTAATGTAGTTGTTGGAAGGTCTCTGTTTCTTGCTGGCAGTGGGCAAGAGGTCTTTGTTCCTTACCATCTGGGCCTCTTCACAAATCACAACATGGCAACTTGCTTCCCCTAGAATAAGTGACCGGAGAGACTGGGCAAGTGAAGTAGTACCCAAGATGGAAGCTGTAGTCTTTTATAACCTATACTCAGAAATAAAGTACTATCACTTTGTCATATGCTTGTGGTCATACAAATCAAGTCTGGTATACTGTAGGAGGGGCCTACACAAGGATGTGAAATACCAAGAGGAGGGAGTAAGTATGGGCCATTTTGCAGACTGGCTGCCACAAGTAGTTTTACCCCAGACTTGGAGCGTTAGCATTATCTTAGGAGAACCAAGGAATTCTGAAACTACACAGAAACAGTTTCCTCTGTTCCCAGAAAAGCATGATATGTCTAGAAGAGCTGAAAATAAGTTAGGTTTACTGAATTCTTGCAAACCATTACTGTAACTTAGGGAAGAATAGTTTGTTATTGTTTTTAAGTTACTTAGCCATTGCAACACCCTTATTTATTTATTATACCTTAAATTTATTGACCATTTTATAAATTCTTCTTTTATAGGATTGAATCTTTGGAAGAAGAAATTATCTCAAAAGGAATTAAACTTGTGATTATTGACTCTGTTGCTTCTGTGGTTAGAAAGGAATTTGATACACAACTTCCAGGCAATCTCAAAGAAAGAAACAAATTCTTGGCAAGAGAAGCATCCTCCTTGAAGTATTTGGCTGAGGAGTTTTCAATCCCAGTAAGTTTTCCCCCCCTTTTTTCTTTTCCTTTCTTTTATATTACATTCACTGACTTACAGCATCAAGTAATAAAATTAGAGGAATATGTAAAACGGATGACTTTTTAAAGGTGGTACAGTCTTAATTGCTATAGCAAACATCATCATCATCTTAAATTAGTTGATCTGCTGAGATTATTTTATTCTTTTAATAATTTGAGCCTGGAGCAGATTTGAATGATGTTTTTAAAAGTTCGTGTAATTCCTCCTTTTCTTACTTCTCATTGTTTACTCTTTGTGTATGCTTTATATCACATTTGTCATACTGCAGTAAATATAAAGTAGTAAAACTTCATGAAATTGCCTAGGTTCATTTCTTTGTTGCAGTCATTAGTTTTGTTGTAAGTATTTTAGGTTTAGATACCATATTATTGTGTTCTGTGCTGTTTTGTGTGAGGTAGGATTTGGTTTGCTTCAAATGGTCAAAGGTCACTATTAAGGGGTGTTGGAATGATAGTAATGAAAGTGCCAGTAAGAAAATCTTGAAAGATTACTAGTGGCTTGATGTTGAGTAGTGGGCATTGTGATCAGAAATCTGAAGATGACGGGGTATTGTAAGGAGTTGTGAGGTGTAAGCTGCAACATTCCCATCTGTCAGAGGTTTCAGTTGTTCCACAGCGTTGTCATCGTTCAGGCTTCTCAATTTTAGTCATGCTTCATCTCAAGAAAAGACAGTTCCTTAAACTGAGATAAAATTTGGTTATGATTTTATTATTTTTAGATTTGTTTTTGGAAAATTAAAACAAATTCTTTGCAACATAAAGAACATCTGTAAGTGATATAAACTACCACACAGCCTTTGAGATTTATAAAACCAAGGAAGAAGTCAAGGGAGAAAATGTAGCATTCAAAAAATTCTACATATTTTAATGGCTTTTTAGTTTATTTTGAATTAAAGTCAAGTGATATTGTTTGTCTTGGGTGATGTTCCTCTTTTATAGTTTATTGTAGTTGGTTAAAATGATAAATTCAAATTTATATTTTTTTCTGGTCAAGGAGAATAAGGGAACTTTGAAATAGTTTATAAAGATACTTGATTGAATAGGAATTTATGTATACAGTTGGCCCTCTGTATCTGTGGGTTCTGCATCCATGGATTCAACCAACTAAGGAGAGGAGATATTTGAAAAAACACTGGGTGTGGTTGTATGCTCCTGCATTCTCAGCTACTCAAGAGGCTGAGGCAGGAGGATCACTTGGACCCAGCAGGTTGAGGTTGCAGTGAGCATGATCATGCCACTGTACTCCAGCCTGGGAGACAGAGTGAGACTCTGTCTCTAAAAATACTTATATATTTGGAAAAAAAGAAAAGGATTGTTGTCTTTGTACTGAACATGTACAGACTTTCTTTCCCTCTTTCCCTAAACAGTACAGTTTAGCAGTGATTTACATAGCATGTAAATCGTATCGGGTGTTATAAGTAATCTAAAGTTGATTTAAAGTATACAAGAGAATTTACATAGGTTATATGCAAACACTATAACATTTTATATGAGGGACTTGAGCATCCATGGATTATGGTATCTGCAGAGGAATCCTGGAACCATCCCCCCGTGGATACAGCAGGATGACTATATATTCTTATTTTATTATTAATTCATATTGTTGCTTGACTTAATCCTGTGCAAAATAAAATTCACTTTTTAAAAGTTGTATTTGTTTGCTTTTAAGTAGTAACTGTAGGCTAATGCTTTTCAGTTTTTTCTAAGGTGATTTATTTTCACAAGTGAGAAAGGGGCTCTACTTTTCTTTGTTTCTAATAGAACCCTCTGAAAAAAAATAGGTACTAAATATCCCATTTCTCTGTCTTTGTCTTTGTTTCTATATTTAGAAATAAATGCAGATTATACTGTGTACTTACCTAACTGTGATAACTGTTTTTTGTGACAAGTAAGATTGTAAGATTGGTTTTAAAAGAATTTTGAAAAATACTTCCTTTAGAAAATTTCAGAATTTTCCTAGCTAAATTGATGCATTTAAATGAAAAATCTCTCACACAGGTCTGAGATTTAAAAAAAAAAAAAAAAAAGGAAATCATGAACTTTTTTTTTTTAATTGCATTTTAGGTTTTGGGGTACATGTGAAGAACATGCGAGATTGTTGTATAGGTACACACATGGCAGTGTGATTTGCTGCCTTCCTCCCCATCACCTATATGTGGCATTTCTCCCCATGCTGTCTCTTCCCAACTCTCCACCCCCCGCTGTCCCTCCCCTGTTTTCTTCCAACAGACCCCAGTGTGTGATGCTCCCCTCCCTGTGTCCATGGGTTCTCATTGTTCAACACCCACCTATGGGTGAGTGAGAACATGTGGTGTTTGATTTTCTGTTCTTGTGTCAGTTTGCTGAGAATTATGGTTTCCAGGTTCATCCATGTCCCTACAAAGGACACGAACTCATCATTTTTGATGGCTGCATAATATTCCATGGCGTATATGTGCCACATTTTCCCTGTCCAGTCTGTCATCGATGGGCATTTGGGTTGGTTCCAGGTCTTTGCTATTGTAAACTGTGCCGCAATGAACATACATGTGCATGTGTCCTTATAGCAGAACGGAAATCATGAACTTTCTTACATTTATACTATACTTTGAATAGGTGGTTTTATTAAGTTGGTGCAAAAGTAATTGCGGTTTTTGCCATTAAAAGTAATTGCAAAAACTACGATATATATGGAAGTAAATGTCTTAAGATAGTGTTTTGTTGTCTGGTTCATTTGCTTTGCAAATTAGTAAACCTGTGTCTCTTTGTAATTCCTTTCACATGCCCATAGATACTCCCATTAGAGGAGTATTTCATGTTCTTCAACCTGGAAGCTTTCTCCTCTAAATATCCGCATGGCTTATTCTATCCTATCACCTTATCAGTGAGGCCTTTCCAAACCATATAAGTATTAACCATATCCCGGCTGCCCTCTTACTGTGCTTTGTTTCTTCTCCATCACAGCTTTCACCCCGTAGCATGTTATATATATAATGTTTGTGTGTTCCTTCTACTGTCTCATCCTCTCTCTCTCTCTCTCTCTCTCTCTCTCTCTCTCTCTCTCTATTGAGAAAGGGTATCACTCTGTCACCTAGGGTGGAGTGCAGGCACAATCACGGCTCACTGTAGCATCAACCTCCCAGGCTCAACTGATCCTTCCACCTCATCCTCCCAAGTAGCTGGGACTACAGGCAGGAACCACCACCACACCTGGCTCATTTTTTATTTTTTGTAGAGATTGATCTTACTATGTTGAGCAGTTTGGTCTCAGACTCCTGTGCTCAAACAGTTCTGCCATCTTGACCTCCCGAAGTGCTGGAATTACAGGCATGAGCCACTGGACCTGGACTGCCTTATTCTCAGTACCAGCAATAGTGCCTAACATATAGTAGACACTCAACAAATATTTTTGAATGTATGAATTGTAGATATTACTTCTCATCTTGGTCTTTAATTAATCTTATCTCTATTGGTACTGAACTTAAGTTTTAATATTTGCTTTTAACCTTATTTTTAATATACCTTTGGTTTTAACAGTAATAAAATACAATTTTCAGTGGCACAATGTCTTATATTGGAGATGTACTCCAATATTAAAATTCAAAATTCTTAAGATTCTTAAATTTGAAAAAGGCTTTAGAGATTTAGATAGTATCAGAGAGCCAGGCAGTAAGAGAAGAGATTTTTATCTCAGTCTAGTAGAACTATGACAGGTGAATGTCTGATGGCCTCTGAGCATTGGGTGGTAAGCCATGCATTCTAGATATATAGATGGCAGATAAACACATGAAAAGATAGTCAAAATCCTGTCATTAGGGACATGCAAATTAAAATCACAATGAAATACCACTACCCATCTATTATAATGGCTCAGAAAACTCTGATCTGAACCATTTTCCCTTCTCCCTAGGCTCAGGACCCAGGGCTGGTACCACCACAAACCCAGTAGCTTAAGGAATTAGGAAGAAGGGTAAGAGAGCAATCTGCTTATAAGAGCAGTGTTTTCTCAAACTAGGTTAAGTCATTGACTCCTTTTAAATGCAAATAAGATTCTCACAAAACCCCATTGCTGACTTCATTTTTATTATAATATCACAGAAATTACAGAATTATAAGACGAGTTAATAATTCTTTACATTAAATTGTGCTTATAAAACCATAAAGGTGGATTGCATCTACAGGCATCATCGTACTATTCTAATTACACCAATTTAATATGTTATAGATGATAATTTGCTAAATTAAATAATTGATTGTAATATATGTATATAAACTTATCTTACAAATTGTTTTGAAATATATGTATAAAACTACTTACATAAAACGTGATGACTCAGCTCTTCCACCTCTTTCTCTATTTGAACTAGCACTAAAAAACCTTCATCTGTTTGGGAAGAGTGACATAATTTGGCCCTCACGTGGGCTTGAATGCATTTAAGTTTTAAGTTTGCTGTTGCTCTTTTCTACATGGGTCCCTGAGAATTAAAGAGGAACTAATTGATATCACTTGATTGAAAATATATGTATTAATATCTTTTGGAAGTTTTCAATTATAAGATGGTTTTACTAATATTTTGAAGTTATCACCGAAATGAAAACAAATTAAAAAATTCTCACAGAGAATTTCATAGACGTTTGAATATGTTGAGACTGCAATTTTGAGAAACAGTTGTAGAAGTCTGGCAGAATCTTTTTTCCTCAAGTTTATGGAAGAGGTGTAAGTGATACTCTGCTGTTGGGTTGGAAGATGTAGAACCTTTGTCTTTTTAGAGCGTGTTCACATTAGTATTGAAAAAACAGTAGGCTCTGAGACTTTAGAGATACTTGATAAAAATAACAGAAAAGAATTTAAATATTGCCTTATAAAATAAATTGTGGTTATGGCTATTTATGTTGACTGTTTATCATTGACTTCTAATTACCACATACAGAATAGTTATTATACATCTTATAAATTATGTATCAGATTAAAATAATAGGATGTTTTTGCCAGAAAGGACCTTAAAGAAAATTTAGATTAGCCCCTTCATTTTACAGTGAGGCCAAAGGTGACCTGACTTGCTCCAATATATTCAGCATAGGAAAGGACAAGCAGTGGGTAGAATGAGAGATCTTTTAGATGCCAGTTTGAGGATTTTTTTTTCCATGGCAGAATTTTTTTTTTTTCTGAGACATACAGAATTATGGTAGATTTCTTAATGGCATGATTGTATCTTCTATTTCTTTGATTTCCAGGACCTAGCACTATGGATAACTAATATTTAGGAGGTAACAGCTAATGAAAGTATAATTCAGGTTTAAAAATAGTCTTACCATAATATGTATGTCATATTTACATTCATTGTAATATTTTTCTTTATCTTTTAAAACATAATTTGAATTATTTTATTCTTGCTGTTGAAATTCTTAAGTTTTTTTNGTGTGTATTAAGGAGTTTTTAATAATTTCAAAAATTGCATATTAAAACAATATTATATATAAAAATAACAGTGAAATAAAGACTTTTTTTTTTGAGACGGAGTCTCGCTCTGTTACCCAGGGTGAAGTGCAATGACACCATCTCAGCTCACTGCAATCTCTGCTCCTGGGTTCAAGTGATTCTCCTACCTCAGCCTCCAGAGTAGCTAGGATTACAGGCACATGCCACCACACCTGGCTAATTTTTGTATTTTTAGTAGAAATGGGGGTTTCACCGTGTTGGTCAGGCTGGTCTCAAACCCCTGATTTTGTGATCCACCAGCCACCGCACCCGGCCAAGTTTTTAAGTTGACCTTTGTAGCAGGCCGTGTTAGTTGTAATCTCTTTATTTTCCATTCCAGAGTTTTATAAGTTGTTGGAATAAAAGAGAATGAAAATACATTACTTAGATAACAGGACTTTCACCTTTTGAAAAGTCTTTGGAAATGCTTTTTACTCCTGTTTCCAAGATCTACATTTTTACTTTTTCAGAGAATTCAACAAATCAATTTCAGTTGTTATATGAATAATATTAAACTTTTTTTGTCTCCTCTGATTCTTCTACTTCCTTCATTTCTTGATATTGTACAAATGCTTTCTGGTGTAAGGGGACTAATACCAGTTAACACTATTTACAAAAGAAGTATATGGAGAAAAATTTGGATATATTATTAAATATTCTAAGAGGGAAATGCCTTATTTCCATTGAAAGTTGTTGTTAAAATCCAAATTATTTTGCTAAGATGTGCTTATAATCAGTTTTTCTGTTGCCATCTGTGTTCTTGATTACATGCCTTTTGAGAATATCCATTGCTCTAATTTATTGCTTATCAAGGTTTCTGGAATATTACTGATTACTTTTAAGTTTAAAGCTGCTTGGAAAAATGATTCAAGATATGTACATTTTTTATTTTGCTATTTTAAAGACAGAGTTTTAAATCATTAACAAATGGAAATAATTTTTTTCTTGTTTTAAAGTGGACATGTTACAAGGTTTAACTTTTTATTATTTGACAAAGCATAAATTTTTGTTTTCTTTTTAGTGATAAACTTCATGTGTGCCAGAATTTATTTATTATTATTATTTTTTACACCATGAGCTGTCCCATTATGCCAACTGGGTTTAATTTTTGTGGGATTATACCTTGTCTTAGATACTAATAAATATTGAAAATTAAAAAATAAGAAACTAGGCCACTTCACTTAAAATAATTAAGGTTTTATTAATTATAAATTGGGAATATTGTGTTTATAACTTGTGAGATAAGAGGAAAAAGAATGTATGTACACAAATTTGACATTTACTTTTATCTTAAACATAAATATTCAAAACTGTCACTTTTGTGAAAGCCTGATGAAGTTACTCTGATTGTAAAGTAGGAATCCTAGACCCTAGATGTAGACATAGATATGCCGTTAAAACTCTGCAGTCCTATTTTGCTGTGTGTAATGTTGTATGACTTTTCTAGAAATCATGTAATTTTTGGTTTACTCTTATTACTTTCATATTTATTACTGGAAACAAGCACCATAGGACTTCTGAAGTAAGAAAAGTCCTTTACAGTGTTTTTCCTTTCCATAAATACCTACTGTTGGCTCACTCTTATTTGAAATCAGATTGTTCTTAAAACTATCTTATGTTCATTCAGGTCCCTGAAACTCACAGTCTAGACTAAACCTTTATCAGTTAGTGAAAATAATTCTAGAAAAAGTATATCTATCTTTTGTGTAGCTCTTTATGCTTTCTGAAACTTTGTTTTTATTGTTTCTAGCAAAAAGCTAGAAACAAGTTAAAGGTTAATGAGTAGGTGATTGACTAAATTAGTGTTGATATATCCATACAGTATTATATTGTGCCATTGTTGAATGAGTTAGCTCAGAAATGGTTTTGCAGGCAAGGGTTAATTCAGCTGGCGTGGGTTACTCACACCCAGCCATTCCCAAAAAGGCCTCCTTTCAGGACTGCCCTTGACTGGCTCCTGGGAGATGAGAGCTGAGCCCTGGCAATATTCTGCTTGGTAAGAGTGTTATGTGCTTGAGGACTTGAGCCACAGGTACTGGTTTGATCAGATAGTTTATACAAACAGTGTCATTTATGGTGAAGCCTTATTTTTCTCTGGGGATCTGGGGACTACAATCTAAATAGCTGAGGTCATTCACATGCAGGCATTACATGCCTAGTGACTGTCCCTCAATAAAAATGCTGGACATGTAGGGGTGGGTGAACTTTCTTGGTTGACGTTACTTTGCATGTGTGGTCACACATTGTTGCTAGGACAACTAAGCATGTGCATGCAACTCCACTGAGAGAGGACACCTGGAATCTTGCACCTGGTTTCTCCTGGACTTTGCTCATGCTCCTTTTCCCTTTGCTTATTTTGATCTGTATCCTTTTGCTGTAATAAGCCATAACTGTGAATATAACAGCCTTTCTGAGTCCTATGAGTCCTTCTAGTAAATCATCAAGCCAGAAGGAAATGATGGGGACCCTTGACATCCAGGAGCACTAATACATGTGTACAAGAGTATCTATGGCAACTTAATTTGTAATTGCTCAAAACTGGCAACATGTAGTTAATAGTATTGCATCAATCTTAATACATTGGTTTTGATAATTGTGCTATGGTATGTAAGATGGTGATATTAGGAGAAGCTGGTAAAGGGCATTTGGGAACTCTGTACCCTTTCTGCAACTTTCTGGTAAATCTAAAATTGTTTCAAAATAAAAAATTTAAAAAACAAAAGGAGGTCAGGTGTGGTGGATCACACCTGAAATCCTTCATTTGGGAAACTAAGGTGGGAGGATCACTTGGCCAGGAGCTGGAGACCAGCCTGTGCAACATAGCAAGACCTTGTCTTCACATACTGTCCCCCCTCCAACACACAAACAATTAGCTGGGTGTGGTGGTGCACACCTGTAGTCATAGCTACTTGGGAGACTGGGGCAGGAGGATGGCTTGAGTCCAGGAGTTCAAGGCTGCAGTGAGCTATGAACATGCCACTGCATTCCAGCCTGGGTAACAGAGCAAGACTCTGTCTCAAAAATAAATACATAGGAGAGTAGGGCAGGTTTTATGAGTAGAAGTTGGCTCTGGGTACCCATAAGGAAACAGCACTGGCTGTATTTGGAGAAGGACTTGATTTTGATGCATTGGCTCTCTTCCGTTTAGTTATCTGGTTCCATAGATATTATCTAATACCTCTTCAATTTAAACCCTGCTCTTCATCTTTCAGCAAATCCTCTTGGCTCCACTTTCTAAATACATTCAGTACCCTATTACATTCTACCACCTTCATTACTACCATCTGGTTCCTGGAGGTTAAAAGTACTGGTTTTGGAGTTAGACATTGGTTTGAATCTTAGCTCCACTATTTGCTAATTTTATGACCTTGAATAAGTATTTATGCCAGCTTTAACTTTTAGTTTCCACGTTTGAAAAATGAGGATAATCATATCTGACTCATAGGGCTGTGAGTATTAAATGAGATAATGTCTGTAATGTTCTTCACAATGTTTGGCACATTCAGTAAAATGTAGCTTATAATTGTTAATTTTGCTAGTTACCTCATTCTAAGTGCCTGGTGTATGCTATCTCTCTCCTCCTAATATATTTTTTAACAAGGCTGCAAGTGCCTCAGAAGGAAAAATCATGTCTTATTTACGGTTGTATCCCCTCTGTGGTTATTGATGGAGGCTGTTACTGCCTGAACCCTCCTTTATCTGGTTAACTCATATTTATTTTTTGGATCTTAGACTCTTTTTGTCTTTCCTTTTTAATTCCACCTTTAGCACTTGCATCCAAAGCTCCATGGAGGCACAATGGGATAATAAAGATGAATAAAACATAGTCTTTACCCTAAAGGCTTTTACAAATAAGGTAATTGTAGAGACAAATCGCTCTCTGTGATATAATGGAGAATAAAATAAGTATCTTGTCTACTGTTCCTTTTCTGTTTCTTACAAATTTGTAAGTAACTTGGTACTTCCCTGTCTGTCCGTTATTTGGGACTATAGATTACACAGAGGGAATTAAAGGGAGGTAGCACAGACCTTCATAGGCTCTTGGTAAACCCTTTATCATGTCTAGCTTTGACCCTTAAATGTTCCATTCTTTTTTTAGTTTTATTTTTTGAGACAAGGTCTCTCTCTGTTGCCCAGGCAGGAGTGCAGTGGCATGATCATAGCTTACTGCAGCCTTCATCTGCCGAGCTCAAGTGATCCTCCTGCCTCAACCTCCCAAGTAGCCGGGACTACAGGCATGTACCACCACGCCTAGCTAATTTTTTTGATTTTTAGTAGAGATAGGGTCTTGCTATGTTGACCAGGCTGATCTTGAACTCCTGGGCTGAAGCTGTCTGCCCACCATTGCCTCCCAAAGTGCTTGGATTACAGGCATGAGCACCATGCCTGGCCAGTGTCCCATTCTTATTTAGAAAGTGATTGCTCTTTTGGAGACTGATAGGTAGTGGTTAAATTGATAAAGCACATGCATAATTCTAAAGTTGTATTGCTAAGAAAAGGTTGGAAATGAAGGCCAGCTAGGTAGCTCCTAGTCTTTAGTGTTACATATGTTACACAGTGCCTTGATTTGTTGTAAAATTTTCTAATTGAAGATCTTAAGGTTGTAGCTGAGTGGTAATCTTGTTTTCCATTGAGTCCAGAGATGCAGAGAATGAGGCGATGTATCTAAGATTACTTAAGGAGCCATTTGGATAATTGAATAATATCACTTGCCACTTCTATCCTGGGTTGTTATTGTAATATCTTAATGGGTCTGCTCCTCTCTTTTCTGTATCAGTATGAGGGAATGTGTTCTATTTCCGGGGCCACAAGGGGGCATAGTTATAAGGGCAAGACTTCCCAGCGCCACCCCCCCTCCCATCTCGCTCCATCTGGGAGATTTGTTTACGTTGGAATTTCGCAGGCAGGAGAAAGGGTCAAAAGTCAATCACTCCAGTGGAAGTTCTAAGGAACTCCTTTCATTGGCCCGGGGTCTTAGAGAAGGTGGGGGTTCCTGCCAGGCTAAAAGTCCCCTTCTTCCACACCCCTTTGGACTCCATGTTTGGGTTCCACGAACACTATCTCATGGAAGCCTGTCTTCCCCTCCTAAACTCCATCTGTCTCTATTCCCTTCCACTCAGTGTGGAAGCTGCTTTCCTCTCTTGTAATCCATCTTTCTGGATTCTCTCACTCAGTGTTGGAGGAGCTTTCCTTCTCTGGTTTTCTCCCTCTGGAAATGCTTCTCACTCAGTGTGAGAGTGGCATTTCTTTCTCAGTGTGAGAGTTAGCTGTTTCTCTCTCCTTCTCCGTTCTCTCTCTCTAAATAAGTCGCTTTCTACAAACACTTTTGAGTCCAGCATTTACTGTGCACTGCACCATGGTCCCCTCTCCCATTCTTGAGAGGGCAGGAGACCAAGAACCTGGAGAAACGTCCTCTCAGGGGAGCTGAGGGTACCCTGAACCCCTGAACCCCAGTATTACAAGTAATAGTTCATATGGGTACATACCGTTACTACATCATTTTCCCAAAGTGTATCTCTGATCATATCCCTCCTATGTTCAGAAGCATTGTGTGGTACCATGATGCTTATAGAATTAAAACTAGTAGACTGTAAGCCCTATGGGAGCAGATAAACTATTTGTTTTGTCCACAGTTGAATCCTTTGCAGCTAGAACAGTGTATGGCACATAATATATTCTCTAATTAATATTTATTGAATGATTAAGTCTCAGTTTAATATATCATATGATATTTAAAGGTTTCTTGCTTCTGGCTCCAACCTGCTCCTCCCATGTTGTCATTTCTCTTCTGTGCAGACTGCTGGCCTACCCCTGGACCTTTCTACGTCTTTTTAGCTGTGGATGTCCTCCTCTTTCGTCTCTTCCTTTCTAATTTTTTTTTCTTTTCTGACTGAGCTCTCAAGTTCTGTCTCTCCCCTGAGATTTTTGTATCACTGTTTTAGCCCCAGTTAATTCTACTTTCTTTTATAGTACACATGGTCTAACTTCTAATTGGAACTTTAATCATGTATTTGCCTTGCAATGCCATTTAAATATTTGCATGTGCATATCTGAGCTCCTCAGTTATACTGTAAACCTCCCTGAAAACAGAATTATGTTCTTATGCATCCTCCATAGCTGCCTATATTGAATAGTGTTGTATATTGAGTAGGTGTCCAGTACATATTTGTAGAATGATGTAACACACTTTTTTTAGTTAGACAGTTTTTGAAATGCATATCTAATTAGATACCTTCTTCAGTTGTTACACTACTTAAAGGGAAAGCATTCTAACATTCATTTAAAAATTGAAAAGATACTTAGAAACTAAAACTTAAGTGTCTCCCCTACCCCTTTAAAACAGTGTAGAAGATTCATTGATAATTTGACAGCTCTGTACCTTTAATTTAGTATGATGCAAGAACTTCTGTGAGATATCAACCAAGATTTTATACAAAGAGCTGTGATTATCAGGGTGGGAATTTAACATCAGTGCTCTGTACATAGTATTACTATAATACCTTCTTTAGAAGTTTAACTATGTCAGATGATATTCTATGTTATGAATTTTAATTCATGAAAGGAAAACACTGTAGAGAAGTTAGATTATCTGTTGAATAGAATCTAATAACAGCTCACTGTTTAATTGAATTCAAATACACAGTTGAAAATATAAAACTGGCTGTATGAGAGTTTGGTCAAAAGATAATTTCTTGTGTTTTTCAAAGACAAAATTTGCTTTTTTGGTTGATACTGTTACATATCCTTTGCATTTCTTGAATGTGTCCACTTAGTTAGTATAGTACAGTTAAGACAATTACCTTCCAAGTAAAGCTGGAGGCAAAGTACTTTCTGATATAAAAATATATTTCAAAATAATAAAACAGTATGATACTAGCATAAAAACAGATATACTGACCAATGGAACAGAATAGAGAGCAGTAGAAAGTACCCAGAATCGCAATACAGTTCACAATATTAAAGATATGGAATCAATCTAAGTGGATGATTGGGTGAAGAAAATGTAGTATGTATACACAGTAGAATACTCTTCAGCTATAACAAAGAATGAAATGATGTCTTTTGCAGCAACGTGGATCAAATCGGAGGCCATTATCTTATGTGAAATAAGCCAAACACAAAAAGACAAATATCACATATAAATGGGAGTGAAATAGTGTGTACTCATGGATGTAGAGTGGTAGACAGTGGAGCCTGTCTATCAGGCATGATAGACAGGAATGATAGACAGTGGAGCCTGGGAAGGGTGGGAGGGGATTGGTTGATGAGAAATTACTTAATTAGTACAATGTATGTTACTTCGGTGATGGATACATGGAAAGTCCTGACTTAATCACTATGCAAAGTATTGTGTAACAAAATTACACTGGATCTCATATTTTTATATAAATGAAATGAAAAATGAAAGAAAATAGAAGTTTAAGTACCAAATGTGTTACAACTAGCTATGCAACCCTGGACCAGTCAGTTCTCATTTCTCAGCCTCAGTGTCATTATCTGTAGAAAGTGGCTAAAAGTTGCTATCTTATAAGGCTTAATATTATTGTTACTAATAATATTGATAAATGAATAGTAATAGTATATTTCTGATTACTAGACTTTATACAGGTTTTTATAATTTATAAGCACTTTCATATGTAATAATCTTATAGGGATAATATATGTTTATATTTCTGAAAGGACTTTGTAGATTCTGAAGTACTATGTGACTATTAGTTGATAGTTTCATAACCAGCTAAATCTGATTTAGTGACTTTTTTTTACCTTTAGTTAATTTAACAATGAATCAGAGTTTTCTTTTTTTTTTTTTTTTTTGAGACGGAGTTTCGCTCTTGTTACCCAGGCTGGAGTGCAATGGCGCGATCTCGGCTCACCGCAACCTCCGCCTCCCGGGTTCAGGCAATTCTCCTGCCCCAGCCTCCTGAGTCGCTGGGATTACAGGCATGCGCCACCATGCCCAGCTAATTTTTTGTAGTTTTAGTAGAGACGGGGTTTCACCATGTTGACCAGGATGGTCTCGATCTCTTGACCTTGTGATCCACCTGCCTTGGCCTCCCACAGTGCTGGGATTACAGGCTTGAGCCACCGCGCCCGGCCGAATCAGAGTTTTCTAAACTCAAATAATGCACTTAACTCAATTTGTTTAGCTAAAGCAAACGTTTTTGAATGTTTTTTGACTAGTGTTAAGATTGTTTTAAAATTAGATAGTAAGGACATCTGGCTTTTATATTATTCTTATTTAAAGATGTAGAGATGGTGATGCAGTAAAATTCATGAGTGGTTAGTAGTTGGGGCCTAGTGTCATTTTTTGGAGTTATAGTGATATACTCTGTCCACTAAGAGCAAGATTATCATTTAGTGATAAATCAGTGTAGTTATTTTAAAATAAATATTTAGTACTTTATGTTTACAGAGGACCCTGCAATTATTAGTTAGTTTATACCAATATTCATTGCTATATAAAGGGCTGGGCAAGTGCCTGTAATGCCCAACTTTGGGCAGGATTTATAGGCATCTTTGAGAAAACTTTTTTTTTGAAGATTGAGTCTTGCTGTGTCACCCAGGCTAGAGTGCAGTTGTGCAACCTCCGCCTCCGAGGTTCAGGTGATTCTCCTGCCTATGCTTCCCGAATAGCTGGGATTACAAGCGCCCACCAACATGCCTAGTTAATTTTTGTATTTTTCGTAGAGACGGGGTTTCACCATGTTGGCTAGGCTGGTTTCAAACTCCTGACCTCAAATTATCCATCTGCCTCGGCCTCCCAAAGTGGGATTACAGGCATGAGCCACCGAGCCCGGCCTGAGAAAAATTCTAACTCTGGATTTAGTTGGTTTGTCTGTATACTGTCAGGATTCTGCAAAGCTTATTTGATTGTTTATTTGTACCAGCATTTGCCCAGAGAAGTTATTCTGAAAAACACTCTCAAAATGATAAAAAACCTTTTCTGTGCATTTGTTTCAGAATTTCATCGCTTCTAGGATCTAGAATTTCTTTCTAAAGTGTAACCTAAGTATTTCCCTTCAGAAGTTAAATAACTAATATTTTTTAGTGTAACCACCATTTAAGGCATTTTTAAAAAATGAAATAGTCTGCTTTCAAGACTCTTGTTTCTATTATGAATATAAAACATATTTTTAAAAAGATTAACATTACACAGTAGTAGATAAGTACTAATTAGGTATTTGTGCGAGATACCGTTAGTTGCCTACCCAAAACTTATTTTTATCTTAACCTTGTTAATAGAACCCTAATCAAGTTTTGGTAGCCGTGTGCCCAGCCCTGGTTCATGACAGTCATTGTGTTTCCTGATTTCTCAACTACTTTTACAACTGAAGATAGTCATGTGACCGAGTTCTGGACACTAATGTCTGTTTTAGCTCTCCTTTTTTTTCCTTTCCATCTTTTATTTTAGTTAGGGCGTACCTGGAGCAGGTTTGTTATTTGGGTAAATTGCATGTTATGAGGGTTTGGTGTTCAGATTATTTCATTACCCAGGTAATAAGCATAGTACGCAGTAGGTAGTTTTTCAGTTCATACCCTCCTTCCACCCACCACCCTTAAATAGGCCCCAGTGTCTATTGTTTCCATCTTTGTGTTCATGAGGACTCAGTGTTAAGCTTCTACTTACAAGTGTGGACATGTGGTATTTGGTTTTCTGTTACTGCATTAGTTAGCCTAGGATAATGGCCTCCAGCTCTATCCATATTGCTGCAAAGGACATGATTTAGTATTTTTAATGGCTGCATATTAATCTATGGTATATATGTACCACAATTTCTTTATCCTATCAACTATTAATGGGCCTTTAGGTTGATTCCATGTCTTTGCTATTGTGAATAGTGCTGTGATGGACATACGCATGCTATGTGTTTTTAGGGTAGAATGATTTATATTCCTTTGGTTATATACCTAGTAATGGGATTGCTAGGTTGAATGATAGTTCTAAGTTCTTTGAAAAGTTGCCAAACTGCTTTCCACAATAGCTAAACTTATTAACATTCCTACGAACAGTGTATAGGTGTTCCCTTTTCTCTGCAACCTCACCAGCATCTATTATTCTTTGAGTTTTCAATAATAGCTATTCTGACTGGTGTGAGATGGTATCTCATTGTGGTTTTAGTATATATTTGTCTAATGATTAGGGATTTTGACCATTTTTTTCATTTGCTTTTTGGCTGTGTGTTTGTCTTTTTTTGACAAGTGTCTTTTCATGTCCTTTGCCCCTTTTTAATGGACCTGTTTGTTTTTACTTGTTCATTTCTTCAAATTCCTTATAGATTCTGGATATTAGATCTCTGTCAGATACATAGTTTGCAAATATTTTCTCCCTTTCTGTAGGTTATCTGTTTATTCTCTTCACAGTTGTTGTTGTTGCTGTTGTACAGATCTCTTTTGTTTAATTAGATCCCATTTGTCAGTTTTTTTTTTTTCAGTTGCTTTTGGAGTCTTTGTCATGAAATCTTTGTCATGGCCTGTGTCCAGAATAGCATTTCTTAGGTTTTCTTCTAGGGTTTTTTTATAGTTTTAAGTTTTATACATTTAAGTCTTTAATCTTTCTTGAGTTGGTTTCTGGACATGGTGAAGGGAAGCAGTCTAATTTCAATCTTCTGCATATGGCTAGTCACTTAAGTCAGCACCATTTATTTAATAGGGAATTCAGTAAATGCTGCTGGGATTGCTTGTTTTCATCAACTTTGTTAAAGGTCAGATGGTTGTAGGTAGGTATGTGGCTTTATTTCTGGGTTTTCTGATCTATTCTGTTATGTGTCTGCTTTGTACTAGTACCATGCTGTTTTGGTTACTGTAGTTTTGTAATATAATTTGAAGTTGAGTAGCGTGATGCTTCTGGCTTTGTTATAATATTTTTGTTTAGGATTGCTTTGGGTTTTTCAGGTTCTGTATGAATTTTAGAATAGTTTTTTTTTCTAATTCTGTGAAAAATGTTGGTAGTTTGATAGAAATAGCATTGAAACTGTAAATTGCTTTGGGCAGTATGGCCATTTTAACAATATTGATTCTTTCAATCCATGAATATTCAATTGAATCAGAATCTATTTTAATAGGATCCCCAGATAAGTCATATGCACACAAAAGCTGGAGAAGTGTTATTTTAAACCACTTCGAATTGGATTTTTATTTACTTGCAACTGGATGCATCGTGACATGACATTCTAGAGTTGTTTTTTTTTTTTTTTTTCTTGTTTGTTTGTTTTTCCTGAAGAGGTGCAACCTTCTCCAGGCATGCTGTTGTGAATAGCGGAGGGGCGCCATTTCTGATTATGATAGAAACAGCATTTGTTTAGTCATGAAACAGTTTAAATAGTTCTCATTATACTTTGATTTTTTTTTTCATTTTTTTAAATAGTTATTTTTAGATGAAACCTAAAACTATACTCTTTACTACTTGTAAAAAAAGACCCTACTGTTATTTTTGGCAAGTCAGGAGCTGTAACCTTAGCTGTGCTGGTTAAAAGCCAGCTTTGAGAGTTGCATTTTACCTCCCTTAGGATTACTCCTTCCCATTCTTTCCTCAGTTCCGTTCCTATTTCAGCTAGATAGAGTTTTGTTCTGCATCTCTATTCCAGAACCATTACTCTCTGGGGAGTGACTCTTATAAACTGCTGCCTTTTAGACCAGATGTGTGTTTCAGTTACATGAATAAAGAAAAGAATGTCATCCCCCTGCCATTTTGGGAAAATTTTTTTCTTCTACTCTATGTACAAAGCCAAATGCCACATTCAATAAAAGAAAAACATATTTTAAGTTGTACTTCTTGTTTGTCCATTTTTGTAGAGGGCTTAATGAGTCTGCAGCTAGATATTTTGAATGGTTCAATTCACAAATTAGATTATCATTCTGTGATTAATTGAGAATGATCTCTCTGTGGTATGCTTTATAGTGAGAATTACCAAAGGTCTGTATTCACTCAGAAAGGTCTTAGCTTTAAAAGCAGTCTTTTAAAGGAAATGTAGCTATGCTGATTGATTTTTTTTATTGTTATTCTTTGAGTTTTTACTGTGCACTAGGCATTATGCTAGATACTGTGAAAATATATCTATAATTCTTATTTTAGACGTGATAACTTTGAGGCTACAGAGATTATGTAACATGCAGAAAATTTTTNACCATGTTGACCAGGATGGTCTCGATCTCTTGACCTCATGATCCACCCGCCTCGGCCTCCCAAAGTGCTGGGATTACAGGCGTGAGCCACCGCGCCCGGCCTCACAAAAATTATTCTTATGGCAAAAAGCACTTACTGTGTGCTAGGAAATTATCACATTTTATTTACAACCCTTTTGAATCTTATCCAAAGGGATTGGTTTAGATTTTCTGAAATGTGCTAGTATTTGAGTGGTTTGAGTGCTAAGACACATACACCACAGTCTCTGCCTTGAAGGAGTACAGCAGATGAAAATGGACATGTAGACAATTACATTATAATAAGATGATGACTTTATCCAAGTTATATATAAACAGGACTCAAGGAGAAAAGCACTTATGTCACTTTGGTATGTTTAGGCATGGTGTCACATAAGAGAGGGGAGCATCCAAGGTAAGAACTGAAAGATGACAGTTTGCTCAGTGACTAAGCTAAAGGAAGGGCAATTTGTAAAGGTTTGTTTGGTGGTTAAGAAGAACATGAAAACTGGAAGTCTAAGAAAATGGAGAAGAGTTAAAAATAACACATTTTGGAGTGTTTGCTAAATAAAAAAAACGGAAAATTCATCTGAGAAATAGGTATATACCTCATTAAAACTTTTTAAATATAAAAATAGAGGTGAAGTCTCACTGTGTTGTCCAGGCTGGTCCCAAACTCCTGGCTATAAGTGATCCTACTGCTTCGGCTTCCCAAAGTGTTGGGATTACAGGTGTGAGCCACTGCACCCAAACGATATGTGCCTTCTTGACGATAAACCCAAATATTTTGTTTTTTTAAATGTTTGTAGCACAGATTTTAAAAACTAGGGAGCAATTTGAAGATGGATTTGTGGTATTAGATTGAGCTCATTCTAAAAGGGCCTTAGGGAAAGAGTAAGGGAGAAGTGAGGGCAGGAATAAACAAATGGAATATTATTTTCCAGTAGCCTTGAGGACAGACACCATGTATGGCACATCCTAGTTTGATCAGTTTCTCTTAGTAAGATAGTATTTTTTGAATTACAGTATTTGAACAATATTTTAATCAGAAAAAATAAAGTATCATAATCTTCTTTCCCTTTTGTTAGTAAAATAGAGCCTTGACAATTGTCTGCATTTTTTTATTTTTTTGAGACAGGGTTGCACTCTGTTGCCCAGGCTGGAGTGCAGTGGCACAATCATAGTTCACTACAGTCTTGAACTCCTGGGTTCAAGCAATACTCCTGCCTCAGCCTCCTAAGTAGCTAGAGGACTACAGTCACACGCCTCTGTGCTTGGCTAATTTTTATTTTATTATTTTTGTAGAGATGGTGTCTCGCTATGTTGCCCAAGCTGATCTTGAACTCCTTGCCTTAAGTGATCCTCCCACCTTAGCTCCATAACATGCTGGGATTACAGGCATGAACCCTGTACCTAGCCTGCAAATAAATTTTTGTCTGAGCCTCAAGTTATGGTCAGAATAAACTCTTACCATTTTTACAGCCCTTCATATATCTTGTCTAGATTGCCTAACCAGTATCTAAAACAGTGCATATAAACTATAATGTACATTTAGATATAACTTGAGCAACAAAAATGAAAACAATTCCTCTTCAAGGCTTTACATGATCTTTATTTGGTTTACAGTTTGCTTCAATTTAGGGAGAAGGACTTCACAGAAGTCTTGTAGGGGGTCAATTTAAAAGAACTTTCACAGAAATATTTATGTACATTTTTTAGAAATAACAGGCATGACAGTAATTTCCTTGGGGAAAAATGTTTAATATCACCATACTCAGAATACATTTTTGTGAATATGCAATTTGCAATTGTTTAGTATACACTACAAAATCCTAATTTTAGAAAGTTTCCAACGGTCTAAATATCAGAAGAATCCAATATTTTGGTACAAAGATGAACCATTTCCTATATAGCAAAATTAAATCTACCCGTATTCTAACATTGAGAAATGAGATAAAACACATTAAAAAGCCTACCTAGAAAAGGTCAAGTGACCTCAAAGACGTTACTATTTTCATGTTTTAAGACACATGATTTTCCCTATTTTAGTAACCTGGTTCATATGTTAAATAAAGAGTAATGTGAACAGCAGAGAGAATTTGTTGGCAGGAGACCTATGTTCAATCTAGAACTGTCTAGAACACATTTATTATCTAGACATTCATTATTATCTAGACATTTCTATTCCTTGTGCAAGTTGGCACATAGTAAATGCCAGAATGAATAAATAAATGACATTAACAATGATGTCTTCATGTGTAAATCAGAGATAATACCACCTACCACACAGAATGTTTGTAAGGAAAAAAAGAACAAATAAGTACTGAAGTGCTTTATAAGATTCCGAGTTATTTAAAAAATCTGTGTTAATACGTTTGTTATTTTACACAAAATATCAAACTTCAAATGAACTCCAGTACTGGGTTTTGATATAGTATTTTATTTAGAGCTATGTTTTACTTTTAACAAAGATACCATTAATAACAAATTTGTTCAGTGTTCATTTTAAACAGTAAAAATGTCTTACAGCTCATTCAATAAAAAAACCATACTTCAGGTCAAATGCTAATGTCGTTGTACCTCCTTTGCTAAGTCAATATAAGGAGGAATCTGTTTTGTTTTAAAACAAAAGCATTTGATTATAAAAAGGTCTACAGTTTACAGTTTTTATTGAATTCCAATTCAACAGCATTTATCAAAGGACTTTATTTCTTTTATGGCATTTAACATATTATATAATAAATATTACTTGTTTCTCTCAGGAGACAGAGCAACTTGAGGGCAGAAAATTATGTCATATTCCTTTTTATATCAAGTACCTAGCCTTTGGCTGGTTCTTTGTAGAGGTTGGTGCCCCGTAGACAGAGAACAAATGAACAGAAGATCTGTGTTGTGACTAGCAGAGGAAAAAAACCATTATAATTTCAGTTAGTTTCACGGTCAGAGTGATAAAAAAAAAATCTATCAAACTGAAAACAGGATTTTTAATAGACTGCTTTTAGGTTATTCTCTGTGAATGAAGCTAGTTTTAAGATAGACAAATGTATGGTAATAAAACAATTTGATGGGAAGAGTTTGGAGCAAGTTATCAAGACAGTAACATGAAAATGACAGATAAAACACAGAATAGTTTACAATTACTGAGTAGTAGTTTATTTAATACTGTCACATAATAATGAATGAAGATGAAGTAACCTTGTCAAAAGGTTGTTGTATTTTACAATATTTTATTTTTATGATTTAAAAAATTTGTCAAAATATCAAGATATTATTGTAGATGGGTACTGGGCTACATAAATAAGTGTTCTGTAGCAGGGGTGAAGGGTGAACCACATGAGAGTGGTTATATTTGGAAAAAATAGTTTTTATTCAGAAGATTATTTGTCCAACTTATTTTGAGTTATAAAGTAGATATGGTCAGTAAATAATATGCTGGTGAAAAGTTATTTGAAACTATACTAGAAAAAAATAAATATATAATAACAATTCCAAGGAACTACATCCAATACTTAAGATAAAATAACTAGCAAGATTTATAACATCCACAAAAAGATTTTCATAAATACCTGTTTTAAATACCTCTGGGAATTATAAGAGACTTTTTCCTACCTTTGCATTTCGTTAGGAGGCATTCCTTAGTAAAAAGAGTGCTAATACTGTAAAAGAATTGTTGCTAGGATCCAAGCAAATGCAATTGTTAATGGCTGGCAAAAAAAGTTTTTTTAAAAAATCATAAAGTAGCTCTTACTTTACAGGGAAGATTTACAACAATTTATGACTTGGTATATGCTACCTTCATATGTTAGTATCACAAGCTTGAATTAAATAAGTTGAGTTAAATAACTTGATTATATATTAGCAAATTTTTACATGATTTCAACAAAGCTGTTTGAAGCAAAGAGTTCCTTTTAAACATTAGTAAAATAAAGCAAACCCTTTAGTTGTTCGAGTGGCAATAATAAGAATAGTTCTGGTACTTTTATTTTGTAAAATAATTAGCATTTGCATACCACTATCACAGACATACATATATTTCCATAGGGAACATTTCCCTTATGCACTATGGTTGCTCTATTTGTTTTTTTTTTGTTGTTGTTGTTGTTGTTTTAGAAACAGGAGTCTTACTCCATCGCCCAGGCTGGAGTACAGTGGTGCAATCACAGCTCACTACAGCCTCAACCTCCTAGGCTCAAGTGATCTTCCCACCTTAGCTTCCCAAATAGCTGGGAAGACAGGCATGCTGGTTGCTCTATTTCACTCACTAATAAAGGAGATAAAAAGCAAGCTGATGTCTAAGATAAAGTGATAACATTTTAGGTTATTAATACAAATTGTGAAGATATAAGTAGTTTCCCGTGATTAAATTTTACTGTGGGTTTATGAAGAGGAAAGAAAAAGCCCACAATATTGATACGCTTGCTATTTTTGAGGTATAGTATGTATTTGGAAAGTAGTTAAAAAGAAAAAAAAAAGCGTAGGAGTTTTGGTTATCAACAAATATGGGAGCACCAATTTTGAATGGAAATGTAAGATTTTTATTATGAGAAAAAGAGTAGTATACATTTATCTATTTGTTTAAGATAAAAGCTAGGTCCTGAACTCTAAATTATTTTATATGTTTTCTTAGGTGAATATAATCACCTACTAGATTTTACTAATTTGAAGTACTTGAGGCTTTACCTAGTTTGGATGACTCAATGGTACCTCACATTCAAATATTTTCAAAATATTTTACAACCTATTTTAAAATCGAATATTCTTATGAGAGAGGCCATCATAATCTCACTTTTACTGGTTAAAAAAAATACAGAAAGTTTAAATTTAAAAACTTGCCCTGTACCTTTTCTTTTCTTTGAGACAGAGTCTGACTCCGTCACCAGGCGCCAGGCTGGAGTGCAGTGGTGCGACCTCGGCTCACTGCAACCTCCGTCTCCCGGGTTCAAGCAATTCTCCTGCCTCACCCTCCTGAGTAGCTGGGACTACAGGTGTGCGCCACGACGCCCAGCTAATTTTTTGTATTTTTAGTAGAGACCGGGTTTCACCATGTTGGCCAGAATAGTCTCGATCTCTTGACCTCGTGATCCTCCTGCCTTGGCCTCCCAAAGTGCTGGGATTACAGGCGTGAGCCAGTACCTTTTCTTTTCTATAAATTTTTCAAATCACAGTGCCTATTATAATTTAATTAATACCAACCCCAGCAGTTTTAAGGTCATGCTAAATGTTGGTTAACTCCTATTTCGCATCTTATTTAGAATGCAATATGCCAACTTTGGTACAGGAAAAAATTCTTTTCTAATATAAGTTAAACATATTACTTATCATAAGCTGTTTTTTAACAGTAGTTTAAAAAGACAAAAACAAAAAACACCTTTCAAACAAACACTTTCCTAGGAAAATTTTTAAGTACATAATTCTAATGTAAGGCACTTCCATTCATTTTCAAATAAAATTTTCATAAAAAGTTTTTTGTTCTTATGTCATCAAGTCTTCACAAATTACATAGTGATGTTACTTCAAGTAAAACTTTATTAAATAATGTATTTTGGCATAAGTGCCATAATTTACCTCTGAAGAGAATGAAGGATAGCTATCAAGCTCTGTGCAAACTAAACTTAAATGAAGGTACTCTTGGTCTGTTTTAGATTTATACTTGGCAGTGTTTTATCTTGCTGATCTTGTTCAAGGAGCTTAAAATCTTCCAAAGGAAGACTTCTTAAGGCAGTTGGTAAAATGTGTTCTGATGTACCTTTAGGTAATACATTATTTGCTTCTAAATTCTTTACCAAACACGTGGCTTTGATCCATCTTCGAGTAGCTCTGCGTTCCTTTTGTAGGCAGGTTTTCATTTTTCTTCTTAAGCTCGCTATTTCTTTTTCCAGTTTAATTATCCTCTTTTTTGCCTCCATAGGATTCCTAAAGGCATAACCGTGTTCAAGTAGTACTTGCTGACTACTAATGTTTGATTTTAAATTAGATGGTCCAGCTGGAGAACAACTGTTGTTTTTCTTCAAAAGATTCCTTGACTTGAGTTTCATAGACTTTATATGGGTACAAAAATCAAAAATGGTTGGAACAGCATCCGTTTTAAGTCGTCGAGTTTGTCCTGTTAGGTCAAAACAGGAAGCTTCAAAGTGCTTTGAACAAAGAAAAGTGTGTTTTCCTGGCACAAAATTTTTGCGCCTAACCAGGCAAACCCATTCTTTTCTTTTTTTAGGATCCAAAGGAAACCTGTGGAAGCTGATGTTAATGTGCTTGTTGTAGGTAGTGGCACAGCCCGCCGCGTTGCAATTGGTCGGCATTTCCCTTTCCCACTCATTCAGCACCCTTAGGTTTCTACTGAGGCGCTGGCTGCTAAGTTTCCTTTTGGCAGAGGCTGGATACCTCCTGACTTCTTAATCTTTTAATGGTAACGTAAGTTTTTCAGTAATCAAGATTTACATTTTTGACTCTTTAATTTTCTTCATATTCTTACATTTTATCAATCTGCAATGCCTTTTAGTTCTTACTGAATACAGTTTCTTGGTAATTATCCCCCACTATATATTCCCACTGCTGTCACCCTAGTTTTACCTATCACTGTATCATTTAGGCCAGTGATTATCAACCTTTGGTGGACCTATGAATCATCTAATGGTGCTTTGTCAAAGTATAAAGAGATTTTGACTTACTAGTTTAAGGTCATGGGTGATTCATCAAAGCTGAGATATCTAGGGCAGTGATCTTCAAAATGTGATCTTGGGACTGCTGGGTATCTCTGGGACTCTATCAGGGATCTGCAAAGTCAAAACTATTTTCATAGTTAGATTAAGATGTAATTTACCTTTTTCATTGTGTTGACATTTGCACTGAATGTGAAGAAAATAGTGATGGATAAAACTTGTAGTGTCTTAGCTCAAATTAAGAGTGGTACCATACCAAATTAGTAATCAACGCATTCTTCACTGCCACATACCAGTTTTGCTTAATAATGTCTTCAATTAATCAGTTAAAATTAGTATTTAAATTTTATTTTTAATTTTTGTAGATACATAGTAGGTGTGTATATTTATGGGGTATATGGGATATTTTGGTACAGGTATACAGTATGTAATAGTCACATTCAGTTATACTCTTTTAGTTATTTTTAAAGTACTTAAAATTATTATTTTTAAAGTATTTTTAAATTATTGACTATGGTCACCTGTTATGCTATAAAATTCATGAATTCTTTATATTTTTTTGCACCTATTAACTATCCCCACTTCTCTGTCCCACTCTCCACTACTCTTCTGAGCCTCTGGTAACCATCATTCTACTCTCTCTCTCCATGAGTTCAATTTTTTTTTTCTTTTTGAGATGGAGTCTCGCTCTTTTGCTCAGGCTAGAGTGCAGTGGCATGATCTTGGCTCACAGCAACCTCCACCTCCCAGGTTCAAGTGACTCTCTTGCCTCAGCCTCCAAACTAGCTGGGATTATAGGTGTATACCACCATGCTCAGCTAATTTTTGTATTTTTAGTAAAGATGGGGTTTCACCATGTTGGCCAGGCTGGTCTCAAACTCCTCACCTCAAGTGACCCACCCACCTCGCCCCCACAAAGTGTTAGGATTACAGGCATGAGCCACTGTGCCCAGCCAAGTGTTTTAATTTTTAGTTCCCATAAATACATGAGAATGTGTGAAGTTTGTCTTTCTGTGTCTGACTTATTTTACATGACACAGTGACCTTCAGTTCCATCCATGTTGCAAATGACAAGTTCTCATTTTTTTTTTTTTATGGATGAATATATTCCATTGAGTATACATTTCTTTATCCATTTTTCTGTTGACGGATACTTAGGTTGCTTCCAAATCTTGGCTATTGTGAATAGTGCTGCAGTAAACATGAGAGTGCAAATATCTCTTCAATATACTGATTTTCTTTCTTTTGGGTGTACACCTAGCAGTGGAATTGCTAAATCATATGGTAGCTCTATTTTTAGTGTTTTGAGGAAACTCCAAACTATTCTTCATAGTCATGCTAATTTAAATATGGATATTTGGTTTCCCCCGCACTGTTTATTGGAGAGACTGCCATTTCAACAATGTATGTTCTTGTCACCTTTATCAAAAATGAGCTCACTGTAGAAGTATGAATTTGTCTCTGAGTTACCTATTTTGTTCCACTGATCTTTGTGTCTGTTTATATGCCAGTACCCTGTCGCTTTGGTTACGATAGCTCTGTAGTAGAATTTGAAGTCAGGTAATGTGATTCTTCCAGTTTTGTTCTTTTTGCTCAGGATTGCTTTGGCTATTCTGGGTCCTTTATGGTTCTGTGTAACTTTTACGATTGTTTTTTCTATTACTATGAAGAATGTTATTGGTATTTTAATAGAGATTGCATTGACTCTGTAGATTGCTTTGAGTAGTACGGACATTTTAACAGTATTGATTCTTTGAATTCATGAACATGGAATATCTTTCTATTTTTGTGTGTGTCCTCTTCAGTTTCTTTCACCAATGTCTTATAGTTTTCATTGTAGAGATCTTTCAATTCTCTGATTAAGTTGATTTCTAGGTATTTAATTTTATTTGTAACTTTTGTAAATGGAATTACCTTATTGATTTCTTTTTCAGATTGTTTGCTGTTGATGTATAGAAATACTACTGATTTCATATGTTGATTTTGTATCCTGCAACTTTACTAAATTTGTTTATCAGTTCTAATAAGTGTTTTTGGTGGAGTCTTTAGGATTTTCCAAATATAAGATCATTATCATTTGCAAACAAGGATAATTTGACTTATTCCTTTCCAATTTGGATGCCCTTTATTTCTTTCTCCTTTCTAATTGCTCTAGCTCGTACTTCCAGTACTATTTGAACAACAGTGAAGAAAGTGGGCATCCTTGTCGTATTTCTGGTCTTGGAGGAAAGGCTTTCAGTTTTTCCTCATTCAGTATGATACTAGCTATGGTTCTGTCATACAGAACTTCTATTATGTTGAGGTATGTTTCTTCTACACCCAGTTTTTTAGAGGTTTTATCAGGAAGGGATGTTGGATTTTTGTCAAACGTTTTTTCAGCATCACTCGAATTGATCATATGGTTTTTGTCCTTCTGTTGATATGATGTATCACATTCAGTGACTTGTATACATTGATCCATGCTTGCATCCCAGGGATAAGTCCCACTTTGTCCTGATGAATGATGTTTTAAAAATATTGTTGAATTCTGTCTATTTCTTCTAGGTTTTATTTACTGCCAGGTAGTCGCTTATAGTGGCCTCTAATGAGTCTTTGCATTTCTGTGTTACTAGTTGTAATTCTTCTTTTTCATTTCTGATTTTACTTCTTTGGGTCCTCTGTCTTTTTTTCTTGGTCTTGCTTAAAGTTTGTCCATTTGTTTATCTTTTCAGAAAGTCAACTTTTCATTTCTTTGATCTTTTGTATTTTTTATTTCAATTTTACTTATTTCTGCTCTGATAGTTATTATTTCTATTCTAACTTTAGGTTTGGTTTGCTCTAGCTTCTTTAAGGTGCAATACTAGGTTGTTTATGTGAATATTTTCTTTTGATGTAAGCACTTAATTGCTCTAAACTTCCCTCTTTTTTTTTTTTTTTTTTTTTTTTTTT
>NW_016107328.1:11189322-11203535 GCF_001604975.1 Cebus imitator
TTTTACTGATGCAAGTATAATGACTCTTGCTCTGTTTTGCTTTTCATTTGCATGAAATATCTTTTCCATCCATTTAATTTTAGTCTATATATGCTTTTATAGGTGAAGTATATTTCTTGTAGGCAACAGGTCATTGGGGTTCCTTTTTTAAAATCTATTCAGCCTTATTTATGTTGAATAGATTCATTGGAGAGTTTAGTTCATTTGCATTCAATATTATTAGGGACAAGTAAGGACTTAGTTTTGCCATTTTGTTATTTGTCTTCTGGTGTTCTTCTTTCTTTCTTTTAGTGAAGGTGAGGTATGTTATAATTTCATGCTTTTTACTCTTTGTCTATGTTTTAAGATTTGAGATTATCGTAAGACTTGCAAATAGTATTTATAGCTCATTATTTTAAACAGATAATACTGAGTGTATAAACAAATAAGCAAAAATAAAACTAATACAGCTCTATACTTTTTCATCTCCCTGCTTTTTAAACTTTGTTGTGTTTATCTTATTATACTAAACTCTACGTTGAAAATTTGTTGTAGTTATTATTTCTGATCAGTTCATGTTTTCATCTTTCTGCATAAGATCTGAGTAGTTTATATACCACAATTACAGTGATACAATACTCTGTGTACTTACTATTACCAGTGAATTTTGTACTTTCAGATTATTTTCTATTGCTCATTACTGTACTTTTCTTTCAGGTTAAATAATTCCATTTAGCATTTCATATAGGACAGGTTTGGTATTGATGAAATATCTCAGCTTTTATTTGTCTGAGAAAGTCTTTATTTCTCCTACATATTTGAAGGATATTTTCACTAGATAGTCTGTTGAATGGTAAAAGTGTTTTTTCCATGAGCACTTTAAATATGTCATGCCAATCTTTCCTGGCCTGTGAGATTTCCACTGAGAAGTCTACTGCCAGAGATATTGGAGCTTTATTTTATGTTATTTGTTTCTTTTCTCTTGTTGCTTTTAAGATCTTTCTTTATCCTTGACCTTTGGGAATCTGATCATTAAATCCCTTAAGGTATTTTTTGGATTAAATCTGCTTGGTGTTCTATAAATTTCTTATTTGATGTCTTTCTTTAGGTTTGTTCTCTGTTATTTCTTTTTTCTTTCTTCTTCTTTGTTTTTTTTTTTGAGATACAGTTTCACTCTTGTTGTCCAGGCTGGAGTGCAATGGCACAATCTTGACTCACTGTAATCTCCACCTCCCGGGTTCAAGTGATTATTCTGCCTCAGCCTCCTGAATAGCTGGGATTACAGGCGCCTGCCACCACGCCTAGCTAATTTTTGTATTATTTAGTAGAGATGGGGGTTTTACTATGTTGACCAGGCTGGTCTCAAACTCCTGACCTCAGGTGATCCGCCTACCTTGGCCTCCCAAACTGCTGGGATTACAGGTGTGAGCCACTGCACCCGGCTTGTTATTATCCCTTTGAATAAACTTTCTATCCCTCTCTCTACCTCTTCTTTAAGGCCAATAACTCTTAGATTTGCCCTTTTGAGGCTTTTTTTTTAATTAGAACTTGTAGGTATGCTTCATTCTTTTTTTTTTTTTCTTTTTAGACAGAGTCTTGCTCTGTTGCTAGGCTGGAGTGCAGTGGCCCAATCCTGGCTCACTGCAACCTCTGCCTCCCAGGTTCAAGCGATTCTCCTGCCTCAGCCTCCCAAATAGCTGGGACTACAGGCATGTGCCACCACACCCAGCTAATTTTTGTATTTTTAGTAGAGACGGGGTTTCACCGTGTTGGCCAGGATGGCCGCAATCTCTTGATCTCGTGATCCACCTGCCTCGGCCTGCCAAAATTGCTGGGATTATAGGCATGAGCCACCATGCTTGGCTGATATGCTCCATTCTTTTCCATTCTTTTTTCTGTTGTCTCCTCTCACAATAGAAAGAGTTTTATTGGATTTACAGTTTCACGTGACTGGGGAGACCTCACAATCATGGCAGAAGGTGAAAGGCATGTCTCACATGGTGGCAGACAAGAGAAGAGAGCTTGTTCATGGAAACTCCTGTTTTTAAAACCATCAGAGCTCTTGAGACTCATTCACTATCACAGGAACAGTGCAGTAAAGACCCACTCCCATAATTCAGTCACCTCCCACTGGGTTTCTCCCATGACACATGGGAATTGTGAAAGTTATAATTCAAGATGATATTTGGGTGGGGACACAGCCAAACCATGTCAGTAGGGAAGCTGACAAACTTCAGTCTATGGCTGAAGGCCTGAGAGCCCCTGGAAAATAACTGGTGTGAGTCCAAGAATCCAAAAGCTGAACTTGGAGTCTGATGTTCGAGGGCAGGAAGCATCCAGCATGGGAGAAAGATGAAGACTGGAAGACTCAGCAAGACTGTACATTCTGCTTGCTTCTGCCTGCTTTATTCTAGCCATACTGGCAGCTGATTAAATAGTACTCACCCAGATTGAGGGTGGGTCTTTCTCTTCCCATCCACTGACTCCAATTTTTTTTTTTTTTTGAGATGGAGTCTGGCTATGTTGCCCAGGCTGGAGTGCAGTGGTGCAATCTCGGCTCACTGCAACCTCTGCCTTCCAGGTTCAAGCGATTCTCCTGCCTCAGCCTCCCAAGTAGCTGGGATGACAGGCGCCAACCACCATGCTCAGCTAATTTTTGTATTTTTAGTAGAGATGGGATTTCACTATGTTGGCCAGGCTGGTCTTGAATTCCTGATCTCAGGTGGTCTGCCCTCCTCAGCCTCCCAAAGTATTGGGATTACAGGCATGAGCCACCATGCCCAGCTAACTCAAATGTTAATCTCCTTTGGCAACACCCTCAAAGACACACCCAGGAAGAATACTTTGCATCCTTCAATCCAATCAAGTTGACAATATTAACCATCACAGCCCTAATTCCAATGACTTGTGTCTTAATAAGAGAGAGAAGGAGATTTGGATATAAAGACCCAGAAGAGACACATAGGGAAGAATGCCATGTAAGACAGAGGTAGAGATTGGAGTAATGTAGCTACAAGCTAGAGAAGGCCAAGGATTGCCAGGAACCACCATATGGTAGGAAAAGGCAAAGAAGTATTCTTTTCTAGAGCCTTCAGAGGAAGCATGGCCCTGCCAATACTTTGATTTCAGACTTCTACCATGCAGAACTGTCAGAGGATATATTCCTATTATTTCAAACCACCTAGTTTGTGGTACTTTATTATGGCAGACATAGAAAACTAATACATGGTGTAGAGAACAAACAGTTTGTGCATCTCTAACTTAGCCTATTATAATTAGCTAACCATCTCTCTTTTCTTCTTGGCTTTGTTCTATCAGTACATGCTGCTCACTGCTGCCAGGTTACTCATCCTAAAACAATTTCTGTGTATGATTCCACTGCATGAAATATCCAGAAGAGGAAAATATGAGTGGTTCCTTTTAGCCAAGGATGAGAAAATTTAAGTTTTAAGGAAAAAAAAAAAGACACAATTAGTTAAAACACATTTAATACATAAAAATGATATATATCGATGAAAAAAATACTCAACACCTCACTGGAAACCATTGAAGAAACTATGGCACTAATTTCTTAGTCTGAAATTGGCAATTTAAAGGAAAGAAGCATTTATCCCATCTTCTGTGTTAACTGTATTTCAGGAAAATCAAGTAGTAACTCTTTACAGAAAAATTCTAACTAATAAATTTGGAAGCAATGATAGAAGACCATCATTTTGCAACTTCTAAAAATATTTATTTAGGTAATAATCATCAATGAATGTTTTAAAATTTTATTAGTCATATTGACCCTTTACCTGTAATATATTTTGCAAATGTTTTCTTTTGACTTTTTGGACTTTTTTGCTATGCGTAAATTTTCATGTAGTAAAATATATTTTCTTTTATTATGTCTAGATTTTGAGTCATAGTTGGAAAGCCTTTCACTGCACTGAGGTTAGAGAGGAAGACTCTCATGTATTCTGCAGTTATGCATATACAGTTGATCCTCATTTCTTGTAGACTTGGTGTCTGTATATTTGCCTCCTTGTCAGGGTTTATTTGTAATATCCAAATTAATGATCTTGGTGCTTTCATGGTCATTTGCAGACATGTGCAGAGCAGGAAAAAACTGAGTCACCAATGTGCATGTTCCCATCTGAGACTGAATAAGGTGATACTCTACCTTCTTGTTTCAGCTGTCATATTGTAAACAAGTGTTCTTTTTGTCGGGAATGCCACCCCTCCCAAAACACATAGTCTGAGAGTATCGAAGAATAGTTCTCCAAAAGGAATAGGGTATATCAAATATTACATCAAATTCTCACTTCCAAGTGAGAGCTAAACATTCAGTATTCTTGGACATAAAGATGGGAACAGTAGACACTGGGGACCTCTAAAGAGGGAAGTTAGAGAATGGGCAAGGGTTGCAAAACTGACTACTGGGTACCATGCTCACTATCTGCATGAGGGTATCCTTCATATTCTAAACCTCAGCATCACGCAGTGTACCCTTGTAACAAACCTGTGTGTATGCACCCCCAAATCTAGAACAAAAGTCGAAATTATGTTCTAAAAAAGAAATTGGGTATGTTTATCAGAAGATGGGGGGGGAATTAGGTGTCAGTCAGTCAGAAACAACTGTTTACTGTAATACTTGAGTAAGCTTTTTAGGATAGATTTGAATTGGTGAATGAATAAACTGGATCTTGAAAGGAAAGGGCTTGAATGAGTTATTTCAGAATAGTCCTTTTCTTTTCTCAAAAGTACCAGCAATAGCTGACCATTTTTTCAGAATGGATCCCTGTAGCCTTATTGGCTTTTATCATCTTTGCTGGAGGGAAATGACGTTGAGTTAAGTATTGAGTGTGAAGGAAGATAGCAAGAGGATCTTGTTTGCCTGCAGCTTTAATCCTGCCTTTTAGACCTACTGCCCTTTAAAGACACTTAAAAGGCCTTGCCCCAGCTTTCCTCTTGACTTTGGGGGCAAAAATATGTCAATCGTATATAAGAGTTGGATTTATAAGATGGTATATCAAATTGCATACACAAGGGTTGGATCTTCTTGGTTGGTATTGTCTAAAAGTTACAACATGTAAATAGTCTCTGTCCTTACTTTCTAAGCCTGCCAGCACAAAAAAATTATTTCTTTTTGGAGCTTAAAGTTTTTTTCCTCCCTAGCTCTTATTTAGGGAGAATATGTAATCTAAATGTTTAAATAGGAGTAGAGGAAGTAGCCAAAAACTTTTCAATAGTCCAGTTAAAATACACAATAGCATGTGTTTAAAGTAAATCTTCTGAAGAAAGATTGGAAGGTCCTGAATAAGATCATATATCATGTACCACAAAGGCATGTCTTGCTAAGTAAAAGTGGGAGGAAGCAGTACGTAGTCTATTAGGGGATCAGAGATCTTTAAATAGACGCTTCTCTGGCCATCTGGTTCCCATATGGGTAGTTGAAGCCTTAAAGAAATTTCCAAGCTTGCTAGAAATTTCCATCTGCCGCCTTTTGTGTTGAGTTAAATGCCATCATATTTTACTGCCTCATACATTTACATTAACACTTTCCCTTTAAATTTACACAAATGATTTTTTTTTTTTTTTTTGATACTGGTCTCACTTTGTCGCCCAGGTTGGAGTACAGTGGTGCTCATGGTTCACTGCAGCCTCAATCTCCTGGGCTTAAGTGATCCTCCCACTTCAGCCTCCTGAGTAGCTGGGACTACAGGTGCATGCTACTGCGCCTGGCTAATTTTTGTATTTTTTATAGAGATAGGGTTTCACCATGTTGCCCAGGCTGGTCTTGAACTCGTGGCCTCAAGTGATCCTCCTTGCCTTGGCCTTCCAAAGTGCTGGGATTGCAGATGTGAGCCACAGTGCCTGCCAGGAATATATTTTTTATTAGAAACTTAAGAACCCACCTCAAAGCTTGGGCTTGGAAGTCTATGGAGGCTTTATTCATTTTAGCCACAGACATGGATAAGAGGCACTCTAAGTTAAATGAGTGCATTTTGGTACTAGGCCAACCTGGGTTCTACCCAAATTTTTCATGTTTTAGATGTGTGACCTTAGACAAGTTAATCTCTCTAGGCCTTACTTCCCTCAAGTATAAAGTAGTTATTATTAATTCATTCAACAAATATTATTAGCCACTCTTCTATGTGTTGGGGCATTCCAGTGAATGAAATAATGACAACCTCTTTCTTTGTGCAGTTTCCATTCTAATGGTAGGGGAGGGAGGAGGCAATAAAAAGTAATTGCATGTTAAAAATAATAATTGCTATAAGCAGAGAAAAAGTAGAGCAGGGTAAGAGAGATACTGAATAGGGAAGAAAGCAGGTACAGAATTAGGGTACTCAGGGTTGGCATCATTGAGCCAGTGACATTTGAGCAAAGACTTGAATCAGGTTTTAAAAGGCTTGCTCTGGTATTGCTGAATTGAGAATAGACTCTAGGGGCGTTAAGTATGAGAGAAGGGAGAATCATTAGGAGATTTTCCTAGTAACCTAGGTAACAGATTTTGTTAGGCCATTCTTGCTTTGCTGTAAAGGAATACCTGAAACTGGGTAATTTATAAAGAAAAGAGATTTAATTGACTCATGACTCTGCAGGCTATCTAGGAATCATGGTGCTAGCATCTGCTCAACGTCTGCAGAGGCCTCAGGGGAGCTTTTACTTACAGTGGACAGGGAAGCAGGAGCAGGCCCATCACATGACAAGTGCAAGAGAGAGTAGAAGGTGAAGTCCCCAACACTTTTGAACCACCAGATCTCTTGAGAACTCACTCAGTAGCATGAACACAGCACTAAGCCACGAGGGATCTGCCCCTGTGACCCAAATACCTTGCACTAGGCCCCATTTCCCACGTTGGGGATTAATATTCAACAGGAGATTTCTGTGGGAGAATATTCAAACCATATCAAAGGTGATGATAACGAGTAGTATCAATGAAAATGGTGAGGAATGATTGAATTTTGTATATATTTTTGAGATTGAGACAACAGGGTTTCCTGATGGTTTGAATATGTTATGTGAAACAAAAAGGAGCCTATGTTTTTGGCTCAGGAATTGAATGGATGCGACTGTTATCAACTGTCAAGAGGAACACTGTGGACAGAGCAGATTTTAGGGGGAACATCAGGAGTTCAGCCCTGTGTATATTGAGTTTGAGATGTCCGTTAGGCATTCTTGCAGGGATAATGACATCTACTCATAGGTTGGTTGTGATGATTAAATATGGTGAATGCAAATCACTGAACATAGTATCTGACATAATTATCTCCGTGAGATCAGAGAATATATTGCTATATGAAAAAAGAATAAGAGATTGCAAAAGGGAGATATTTAGGGAAAAAGAGCTCACAGAATATGATAGAAGAAAATTTTAAAAAGTTGGATGGGAAGATAAGGTTGAAGAAATCTCCCAGAATGTAAAAGCCAAAGAGATGTAAAAATATTACAGAAATATTAAAGACAATAGAAAATCTAGTCAGGAGGCCCACCTCCTTTCTAAAAAGACTTTCAGAGAGACAGACCAAAGAAAATGGAAGGGAAATAATTATCAGTGAAAAAATGTAAGAAAAATTTCCAGAACTGAAGGACATCTGTTTCTAAATTGAAAGTGCTCAGCACCATTAATGAGGGAGAAAAAAGACCTATTATGAAGACATTTCAGAGTGCCAGAGAGTAAAAACAAGTCACAAGGAAAGGAATAGGGATTAGTGGAGTATCAGTCTTAAAAGTAACACTGGAAGCTAGTAGACAAGGAAGCAATACCTTCAAAGTTTTGAGGAAAAATTATGACAAACATAGATTTCTAATTCCAACCAAATAGTCAATCAATTATGAGGATGACCTAAAAATATTTTTTTAACATGCAAGATACCAAAAAATTTATCTCCTACATATCTTCACACAGGAAGCTATTGAAGTATGTGAAAGAAGGCATGATATCTAGGAAAATGGGGAATGTAACACTGGAGAGAAAGGGGAAATTTCCAAGATGGTGGTGAACAAAAGTCCGAGATGACAGCTGAGTAGCAGGCCTAGAGATGACTCGTACAGAATGGAGCAGGAAAGTGGAAACTCCAGGGAAGATGTCTCTCTAAACCAAATTAAACTGATGCATGTGTTTGATTATTCTCAAAGCGTTTGATAGTTCCTTCAGAGAGTTAGGAAATAAACTATCCCTAACTTAAGGGAGCTTACCCTGTAATAAGGGGTACATGCAAGTAGGCAGGCAATTATAGTATCCTGTGAGGGTTTATAGTTTATTACTGTAGGAAACCAGAATATGCCTCCCCAAAATAGAAAGGATTCTTGAGCTAAAGACAGTTAAGATGCAGTAGATCTCTCTGCCTAAAAGCAGGACACAGATTTACAGAGAAAAAAGGTCTTGCTGTCCTCCCTCCTCCCTTTTTCCCCTATAGACAGGATGTAAATTCTCCTTTACTGGAAAAAGCCTTTATCATCTCAGAGACGGCGCCAGAGGAATCTGCAAGCTGACTTTACTCCATTAGAGCCTTCCATATACTTACCTTTCAATGTTTCCCACCTCTGGAAGTCTGGGACTGCTTTCCTTTGCCTTGTCACTTCTCAAAATTTATTGTTCTTTGTTGGTATACTGTATAAGCCACACTTATAAACTACTACCTTGAGTTACTGTTCACTGAGAGCTTTTCCTGTGTGATATATACACTGCATACATTAATAAACCGATCTGTTTTTCTCTTGTTAATCTGCCTTCTCTTATAGAAGTCTGTGTTAAGTACATACTTATAAGGGTTGAGGAAAAAATGTTTTTTCTCCCCTTCAATTCTCTGCTATTAGAATTCCCATAGTTGGAATAGAGGCTCAGAAACCTAGTATTTAGCTCCTTTGAGCATCTGTAATTGAACTGACAAACCAAGAGCTTGGGGTTGACTGTTGCATTAGCTGAAGAATAGTTTCTGCCACATTCTAGAAAACAAAGCTTTTTTTTTCTTTCTTTTTCTCCAGGGAATGAGTTGGGGGAAACCATTTATTTTAGTTTAAAGAATTTAAAGTTCATCTATATATTTATAAGCATTTATCAGTTTTAATTTTAGTATATATGGTGGTATCATGTTTATAAGAATATTTTGTTTTTAAAATGATTAGAACAGTGCAAAGGAAAAAACTTCAGTTGTTAATTTTAGATACGAAAAGCAACTGAATTTCTTATGTAATATTTTTCCCTCCCAAGATAGGTTTTCTATACTTCATTGACTTATGCCAATAAAGTAATGTTCTTCCAATTTAATAATGGATTTTTTTTTGTGGAACATTTTTCAACTTTAAAGTTATTTTGTTGTTGGAGATTGATTAAAAAATACAAAGTTTACTGTTTAAAGAATGTTGCCTAGTTATAAATCTATTTCATCTTTGCATTTTTTTCTTTTATATACTCATATAAAATGTAGCAGCTTGTATCACATCAGTATTTCTCTCATATAAATATGGTTTATGTTTATGTCTAATCTCATTTCTTATTTGTCCGGTTAATATATGCACAGATAAGTGGCCCATAAAGGAAAACTTCAAGAGGAGAAAAAGGTAATCTAATTGCATATTATTATTTTAAAGTTCTAATACTCTGTAAGATTTTATGGCAGTTAAGTTTCTATAATACGTGGTCATCCAGGGGTCTGAGAACATTAGTTAAACCAGTCAACAAACATTAGTAGGGTATGTGCCATATGACAGGCTCTGTGCTTGGTCTTAGGAATATGTGTGATAATATGAATCCCTGAGAAAGTTTGTAAACAAACAAAAACAAAGAAAGCCAACAGATTCCTGAATTTCACCCCAGACCTGGAAAATCAGAATCCATAGAGGAGGGCTAGGAGTCTGTATTTCGTTATGTCATGTCATGTCATGTCATGCCAGACAGGGTCTCTGTTGTCCAGGCTGAAGTTCAGTGGTACAGTCATAGCTCACTGCAGCCCTGAACTCCTGGGCTCAAGCGATCCTCATACCTCAGCCTCCAGAGTAGCTGAGTTTAGTAGCTGAGATTACAGGCATGAGCCACTGTGCCTGGTAGAATCTATATTTTTAAGAAGAGCTGTGGTAATTATTATTGTAACCAATTTATTGAACAAGCCCAACCTATTAGGGTATAAAGCGAGTTTTTTTTTTTTTTTTTTCCCACAAACATTCTATGTGAGACTTTCCTTTGGCATCTATTAATGACAGCAAGGATATAACCCACAACTTTCCAATGTGAATGTGCATATATGTGTGTGCACATGCACATACACACTATACACACACATATATTTTGTTATTAAACAGTCTAGGCCAGGATAAAATTTAGGGAATTACAACAGGTCCTCATATAATGTTGTTTTGTTATAACATTGATGACCAAAAAAAAAAAAAAAAAACAAAAACCCCAGTTCCTAACTGGTGCCACTATCTCTGTGGAATTTGCATATTCTCCCCATGTCTGCATGGGTTTTCTCCTGGTACTTCAGTTTCTTGCCCTATCCCAAAGATGTGTACACTGGGTGAATTAGCGTGTCAACATGGTCCCCGTCTGAGTGTTTATGGGGGTGTGTGTGTGTTTTAGTGTGCTCTGTGACAGGATGACATCCCGTCCATGGTCAGTTCCTGCCATGTGCAGTTCCTGCCGTGTGCTCCGACTTCTCGGATAGGCTTTGCTTTCAGAAATCTCCAGATAATTAGCTTCATATATTTCTGTGTTCAAGTGCTTTCAGTTTCTGCAGCTTAGCAAGCAGCCAACTTTGGACCAAGTTGCCAGTGTGGCCTTCTTGCAAATATCTTCACCTCTCAATATGTATGACCAAATCTCTTGAAGTGCCAGCTTAATGAATGACCCTTTATAGTACCAGAGTCCCAAGCTCTCCCTTGCTTCTCTCTTTGGGAGAGTTGGTTGAATGCACCAGTGAGTTTGTTACTTCTCGGCAAACCTTGGGGGAGGTTATCTGAATATCTGAACCTAATTGTTGGTGTTCTCCCTCAGATTTAGGCTTTATTGCCTCTTGCTGTCAGCTGTGGGCCCTAGTTACTGATTCTGGAAAAAGTGCAAAAATGCCCCTTAACATCTTGTTAGATTATGAATAGGTATGTTTAGAAAATATTATTGCTGGTAGAAGAAAACCTAACAGGTTTTTATTTTCTGACTTTTACATTTAAGTAAAAGATCTCAGTGGAATTATGCCTTTTTTTTTTCAGATAGTATGTACTTAAAATTTTTTAAAATTTTGAGTAGGTTTTTCAGGAAGAGGTGGTGTTTGCTTACATGGATGAGTTCCTTAGCTGTGATTTCTGAGATTTTGGTGCACCCATCATCCAACCAATATACACTGTATACAATATGTAGTCTTTTATCTCACACCTGCCTTCTGCCCTTCCCCTTAAGTCCCCACAATCCATTGTATCATTCTTATGCCTCTGAGTCCTCATACCTTAGCTCCTACTTATAAGTAAGAACATACAACGTTTGGTTTTCCATTCCTGAGTTACTTTGCTTAGAGTAATGGTCTCCAATTCCATCTAGGTTGCTGTGAATGCCATTATTTCATTGGTTTTTATGGCTGATTAAATAATGGTGGGGGGTGTGTGTGTGTGTGTGTTTGTATATCACATTTTCTTTATCCACTCATTATTGTTGGGCATTTGGGCTGGTTCCATATTTTTGCAATTGCAAATTGTGCTGCTGTAAACATGTGTGTGCAAGTGTCTTTTTCATGTAATGACTTCTTTTCCTCTGGGTAGATACCCAGTAGTGGGATTGCTGGATCAAATGGTAGATCTACTTTTAGTTATTTAAGGAATCTCCACATTGTTTTTCACAGTTGTTGTACTAGCTTACATTCCCACCAGCAGTGTAAAAGTGTTCCCTTTTCACCATGTCCATGCTAATATCTATTATTTTTTAATTTTTAAATTATGACCATTCTCACAGGAGTAAGGTGGTATCACACTGTGGTTTTGATTTGCATTTCCCTGATAATTAGTAATGTTGAGCATTTTTTCATATGCTTGTTGGCCATTTATATATGTTCTTTTGAGAATTACGTATTCATGTCCTTAGCCCACTTTTTGATGGAATTATTTATTTTTATATTGCTGATTTGATTTCCTTGTAGATTCTGGATATTAGTCCTTTGTCAGATGTATAGTGTACTAATATTTTCTCCCATTTTGTGGGTTGTCTGTTTACTCTGCTGATTATTTCTTTTGCTTGCAGAAGCTTTTTAGTTTAATTAAGTCCCATCTGTTTATCTTTGTTTTTGTTGCATTTGATTTTGGGTTCTTGGTCATGAAGACTTTGCTTAAGCCAATGTCTAGAAGGGGTTTTCCAATGTTATCTTACAGAATTTTTATGTTCAGGTCTTAGATTTAAGTCTTTGATCTATCTTGACCTGATTTGTGTATAAAGTGCGTATTAATCCATTTTTATGCTCCTGATAAAGGCATACCTGAGACTGGGCAATTTATAAAAGAAAGAGGTTTAATTGGACTTACAGTTCACATGGCAGGGGAAGATCTCACAATCATGGTGGAAGGCAAGGAGGAGCAAGTCATATCTTACATGGATGGCAGCAGGCAAAGAGAGAGTTTGTGCAGGGCAACTTTCATTCTTACAGCCATCAGATCTTGTGAGACTCATTCACTATCACGAGAACAGCACTGGAGAGATCCACCCCCATAATTCAGTCACCTCCCACTGGGGAACTCTCACAACATGTGGGAATTCAAGATGAGATTTGGGTGGGGACACAGTGAAACCATATTATTCCACCCCTGGCCCCTCCCAAATCTCATGTCCTCACGTTTCAAAACCAATCATGCCGTCCCAACAGTCCCCCAAAATCTCAGCTCATTTCAGCGTTAATTCAAAAGTTCATAGCCCAATGTCTCATCCAAGACAAGGCAAGTCTCTTCCATCTGTGAGCCTGTAAAATCAAAAGCAAGTTAGTTACTTACTAGATACAATGGGGGTGCAGGCATTGGGTAAATACAACCATTCCAAATGGGAGAAATTGGCCAAAACAAAAGGGCTACAGGCCACATGCAAGTCCAAAATTCAGCGGGGCAGTCAAATCTTAAAGCTCTGACCCCATGTCTCATTTCCAAGTCACGCTGATGCAAGAGGTAGGTTCCCATGGTCTTGGGCAGCTCCACTCCTGTTTTGTAGGGTACAGCACCTCTCCTGGCTGCCTTCACGGGCTGGCATCAAGTGTCTGCAGCTTTTCTAGGTGAACAGTGCAAGCTGTCAGTGGACCTACCATTCTGGGGTCTGGAGGATGGTGTCCATTTTTTCACAACTACACTAGGCTGTGCCCCTTAGGAGGGACTCTGTGCGGGGGCTCCAGACTCACATTTCCCTTCTGCAGAGGTTCTCCATGAGAGTCCCACCCCTGCAGCAAACTTTTGCCTGGGCATCCAGGTGTTTCCAAACATCTTCTAAAATCTAGGCAGAGGTTCCCAAACCCCAGTTCTTGACTTCTGTGCACTGGCAGGCTTAACACCACATGGAAGCTACCAAGGCTCGCAGCTCTCTGGAGCCATGACCTAAACTCTACATTGGCCCCTTTCAGCCATGGCTGGAGTGGCTGGAATATAGGGCACTAAGTCTGTAGGCTGCACATAGCACAGGGACCCTGGGCCTGGCCCCTGGAACCACTTTTTCCTCCTAGGTTTTCAGGCCTGTGGTAGGAGGGGCTGCTGTGAAGACAGCTGACATTCCTTAGAGACATTTTTTCCATTGTCTTGGGGAGTAACGTTTGGCCCCTTGTTACTTATGTAAATTTCTGCAGCCGGCTTGGATTTCTCCTCAGAAAATGGAATTTTCTTTTTTATGACATTGTCAGGCTGCACATTTTGTGAAATTTTATGTTTGCTTCCCTTACGAAACCGAATGCCTTTAACAGCACCCAAGTCACTTCTTGAATGCATTGGTGCTTAGAAATTTCTTCTGCCAGATACCCTAAATCATCTCTCTCAAGTTCAAAGTTCCACAAATCTCTAGGGCAGGGGCAACCTATTGCCAGTCTGTTTGCTAAAACATAGCAACAGACACCTTTACTCTAGTTCCCAACAAGTTCCTCATCTCTGTCTGAGACCACCTCACCCTGAATCTTATTGTTCATGTCACTTTCAGCACTTTTGTCAAAGCCATTCAAGAAGTCCTTTCTTCTCTTTTAAAATAGACAGATCATGCCATTGTTGAAGGGATGTGTTTTCTTTCTTTTTTTTTTTTTTTTTTTTTT
>NW_016107328.1:11203568-11215393 GCF_001604975.1 Cebus imitator
TTTTTTGAGTTGGAGTCTCGCTCTTTTGCTAGGCTGAAGTGCAGTGGAATGACCTCGGCTCACTGCAACCTCCGCCTCCTGGGTTTAAGCGATTCTCCTACTTCAGCCTCCCGAGTAGCTGGGACTACAGACACGTGCCACCACACCCAGCTAATTTTTGTATTTTTATTAGAGACGGGGTTTCACCATGTTGGCCAGGATGGTCTTGATCTCTTGACCTCGTGATCTGTCTGCCTTGGCCTCCCAGAGTGCTGGGATTACAGGCATAAGCCACCATGCCTGGGCGGGATATGTTTTCTTAACACTTAGCAAAGAATCTCAGTTCATATAGCTCACTGGACAATTTATAGATCCTGAGGTCAGGGATAATAGTAAGTACCGATTGTGAAAAACCCCTCAGTAACTCGTAGATTTTAGCCAATGACATGTTACAAAGTATTTTATACTGTAATACTTTCCTATGAGACATCCCATTCCTATTATTTAAACTGTGCTGAAAATCAGTATTTATTGTTCATACCCATGACTGTATTTCAGGGTAGAATAATTCTTGAATTTTATTTATAAGATATATTATTGACTTTAAGTGAAAGCTACTCCTTTAAATGGGACACTTGATATATCTTAGAAGTGGATATTTGTTTCTTTCTCTTTAATTGTTGCATTTTATATATTCATGTGGGAGTTTGCTGCATGCATAGCATGTGTAAGGACTGAGTCTCTTTCATCATGAGTGCTTATATTTATGTGGTATCATTTCAAGTCTCTCTTCTAGTTACTCTGAAATATACATAATATTGTTACAAAGCATAGTCACTCTGGTCTGCTATCAAATATTAGACCTTGTTTATTCTATCTAATTATGTGTTTATACCCATAACCAACCTCTCCTGTCCTTTCCCCTTGAACCACCCTTCCGAGTCTCTTGTCTGTTGATCTATTCTTTATGTCCATGAGATCAAGTTTGTTTGTTTGTTTGTTTTTGAGACAGAGTCTCACTGTCACCCAGGCTGGAGTGCAGTGGGTTGATCTTGGCTCAATGCAACCTCTGCTGTCCTGGTTCAAGCAATTCTCCTGCCTCATTCCCCTGAGTAGCTGGGATTACAGTCTCCTGCCACTGTGCCCGGCTAATTTTCATATTTTTAGTAGAGACAGGGTTTCACCATTTTGGACAGGCTGGTCTTGAACTCCTCACTTTGTGATCCACCTGCGTTGGCCTCCCAAAGTGCTAGGATTACAGGCATGAGCCACTGCACCCAGCTGAGATCAAGTTTTTTAGCTCCCACATGTGAATGAGAACATGTGGTATTTGTCTTTCTGTGCTGGGCTTTTTTTGCTTCACATAGTGCCCTGCAGTTCCATCCATGTTACTTCAAATGACATGATTTCATTCTTTTTTATGGCTGAATATTATTTCATTGTGTGTATATATAATATATATATCACACTTTCTTTATCCACTCATCCATTGGTGAGCACTTAGGTTGATTCCATATCTTGGCTGTTGTGAACAGTTGTGATAAACATGTGAATTCAGGTATCCCTTTGATATGCTGATTTCTTTTCTTTTGGATAGATTCCCAGTATTCATACGGTTGGGTTGTATGGTAGTTTTAGTTTACTGAGCAATCTTCATACTATTTTTCCATAGCAGTTACTAATTTGGATTTCCACCGACATGTTATTAGAGTTCCCTTTTCTCTGAATCCTCACCAGCATCTGTTGTTTTTTATGTTTTCAATAATACCCATTCTAACTGGGGTACTTTGATATCTCATTGTGGTTTGATTGGCATTTCCCTGATGGTTAGTGATGTTGAGTATTTTTTCATATCCCTGTTGGCCATTTGTATGTATTCATACATTTTTGAGAAGTGTGTATTCATATGCTCCCCCCGCCCATTTTTAAGACAAGGTCCTGCTCTGTCAACCAGGCTGGAGTGCTGTGGCACGTTTATAGCTCATCACAACCTTGAACTTCTGGACTCAAGTGATCCTCCCTACTTAAGCCTCCTGAACAGCTGGGACTACAGGTGCATGCCACCATGCCCACCTATTTTTTTTTTTTTAATTTTTGTACAGATGGGTTCTTTTTGTGTTGCCTAGCTGGTCTCAAACTCCTGACTCAAATGATCCTCCTTGGCTTCCCAAATCCCTGGAATTATAGGCGTAAGCCACTAAGCCCAGTCCCTTTGCTCATTTTTAAGTGGCATTATTGTATTTTTACCGTTGAGTTGTTTGAGTTCCTTATATATTCTGGATATTAGTCCCCTGACAGATAAGTAATTTGCAAATATATTCACCCACTCATGAGTTTGTCTCTTCGCTCTATTCTTTTGCTATGCAGAAGCTGCTTAGTTTGATATAGTGTCATTTGCCTTGTTTTGTTTTGTTGGCTGTACTTTAGAGATCTTAGTTATAAAATCTTTGCTTAGACTTCTATGCTTTCTTCTAGTAGCTTTATATTTTTGGATCTTATGTTTAAGTCCTTAATTAATCTTGAGTTAGCTTTTGTATATGGTGATTGATAGGGGTCTAGTTTCATTCTTCTGCATAAATATATATAATACATTCAGTTTTCCTAGCATCATTTATTGAAGAGGGTATCCTTTCCTCAGTGTATATTCTTGGGGGCTTTGTCAAAGATCAATTGACTGTATATATGTGTATTTATTTCTGGGTTCTCTACTCTGTTTCATTGATCTATGTGTCTGTTTTTACACTAATTCTATGGTATTTTGGTTACTATAGCCTTGTAATATGTTTTGAAGTCAGACGGTGCGATACCTCTGGCTTTGTTCTTTTGGCTCAGGATTGCTTTGGCTATTCAGGGTCTTTTGTGATTCCATACAGATTTTAGGATTTTTTTCTATTTCTGTGAAAAATGACATTGGCATTTTGATAGAGGTTGCATTGAATCTTTAAATTGCTTCGGGCAGTATGGTCATTTTAATGATAGTCTTTTGATCCATGAGCGTCAGTTATCTTTCCGCTTGTTTGTGTCCTCTTCAGTTTCTTTTTTCTTTTTTTTTTGAGATGGTCTTGCACTATCGCCTGGGCTGGCGTGCAGTAGTGTGATCTCGGGTCACTGCAACCTCTGCCTCCTGGGCTCAAGTGTTTCTCCTGCCTCAGCCTCCCAAGTAGCTGGGATTACAGGTGACTGCCACCATGCCGAGCTAATTTTTTGTATTTTTAGTAGAGCCAGGGTTTCACTGTGTTGGGTAGGCTGGTCTCAAACTTCTGATCTCGTGATCTGCCCTCCTTGGCCTCCCAAAGTGCTGGGATTACAGGCATGAGCCACCTCGCCCGGCTGTCTTCAGTTTCTTTCATCAGTGTTTAGTAGTTTGATTTTTTTTGAAATCTTTCACCTCTATGGTTAAATTTATTTATAGATATTGTATGTATTTTTGTACTTTTCGTAAATGGGATTGCCTTCTTCCTTTCTTTTTTGACCATTTCATTATTGGTGTCTAGAAATGCTACTGCTTTTTGTATGTTTATTGTGTATCCTGTAACTTTATGGAATTTATCAATTCTAAGAGTTTTTGGTGGAGTCTTTTAGTTTTCCTAATATATAAGATCATGTTATCTGCAAAGAGGGACAATTTGATTTCCTCTTTTCCAATTTGGATGACTTTTATTTTTTACTTGCCTGATTCCTCTGCCTAGGACTTTCAGTACCATGCTGAAAATAGGAGTGGTTAAAATGGGTATCCTTATGTTGCTCTGTTTTGTAAGGGAAAGACTTTTCAACTTTTCCCCATTCAGTATGATGTTAACTGTGGAGTTGTCATATATATAGCCTTCACTCTTTTGAGGTATGGTTCTTTTATTCCTAGTTTGCTGAGAGTTTTTATCATGAAGAAGCATTGAATATTGTCATGCTTTTTCTGCATTTATTGAGATTATTATATGATTTTTGTCCTTTATTCTGTTGGTGTGATGTATCTTGTTTATTGATTTGCATATATATAGCCTTTTTTTTTTTTTAAGTAGCTGGTACCACAGGTGTGTGCCACCATGCCCAGCTAATTTTAAAATTTTTCTGTAGAGACAGAGTGTCCCTGTGTTACTCAGGCTGGTCTTGAACTCCTGGGCCTAAGCAGTCCTCTGGCCTTGACCTCCTAAAATGCTGGGATTATAGATGTGAGCTACTGTGCTTGGCATATTTGCATATATTGAACCACCTTGCATCCTTTGGATGAATCCTGCCTGATCATGGTGTGTTATCTTTTTGGTGTGCTGTTGCATCTAGTGTGGTAGTATTTTGTTGAATATTTTGCCATTTATCTTCATCAGGGATATTGTTCTGTAATTTTTTTAGTTGTAGCTTTGTCTGGTTTTGGAATCAGGGTAATGCTGGCCTCATAGAATGAGTTAGGGAGAATTCCCTTCCTTTAACTTTCTGGAATAGCTTGAGGAGGATTGATATGAGTTCTTCTTTATAAATTTGGTAGAATTCAGCAGTTACTTTATTCAGTACTGGGCTTTTTTTCTTGAAGACTTTTTTTTCGGGTTCAATCTTGATACTCATTGTGTTCAGGTTTTTTTGTTTTTCCTCATTCAATCTTACTGGGTTGTATTGATATGATTCTGATGAATGGAGGAACACCAAGATCCTTGGTCTCACGCTGATTTAGATAAAATGACATGGACACAGGTGGAGCGGTGTTAAGGAGCAGAGAGTTTTAATGAGCAAGAAAGAAGGAAGAAGCTCCCCCATACAGAGACAGAGGGAGGCGGGCTGTGAGAGAGAAACCATGTGTGCAGCAGCTAAGTAGTTGGTTGTATATTAGGAGGCTGGAGAGGGCTGTGTCTTTTTTGCATATGGCCCAGGGATTGGTTTCAGCAGGTGTGTCATTCATGTAGCCTGTGAAAAACCTGGCCCTCCCACCTTAACCCTTTAATATGCAAATGTGGGTCACCTTGATGTCCTGAACACCTGTGAGTTATCTGGAGGTGGCCAGTGACTGGAATCACCATGTTGGCCATGTTGGGTGGACCTAGTTTCTAATCACCTGAATTTGCATATCAAAACTTGCCTGGCTGGCTCTTTAAGCTGCCATTTCTGTTAGAAAAGAAATGTTTTGGCCGGGCGTGGTGGCTCAAGCCTGTAATCCAAGCACTTTGGAGGCCAAGGTGGGTGAATCACCTTAGGTCTGGAGTTCAAGACCAGCCTGACCAACATGGTGAAACCCTGTCTTTAAAAAGAAAAAGAAATGTTTTGGGAACCGCTTCTTATTACAGGAAAATTTCTACTGAGAACCTTTACCCTTTCTTCCTGCCTAAAAATTATTTCTTACTAACTACTGTGGTAGTGTGTTTCTAGGAATTACTCCATTTTCCCTAGGATTTTCACTTTGCTAGCATTTAGTTCATAATAGTCTCTGATAATCCTTTGTAATTCTCTGGTGTTGTTGCAATGTCTCCTTTTTCATTTCTGATTTTGTTTATTTGGGATGTCTCTTTTCTTTTTTTGGTTAGTCAAGTTAGTGGTTTATCAATTTTGTTTATTTTTTTCAATAATGAACATTTTGTATTGTATTTTTAGTCTCTATTTCTTTTAGTTTTGCTCTGATGTTTATTATTTCTTTTCTTCCGCTAATTTTGGGTTTGCTTTGTTCTTGCTTTCTAGTTTTTTAAGGCACGTGGTTAGATTGCTCATTTGAAATCTTTCTGTTTTTCTGATTTAGGTGTTTATTGCTATAAACTGTCCTCTTGGCATGCTTTTGCTGTGTCTCACAGGTTTTGGTGTGTTGTGTTTCCATTGTCTTTGTTTCAGGAAATTTTAAAATTTTTTCTCTTAATTCTTTCATTGACCCAGTGGTCACTCAGGAGCATGTTGGCTAATTACTGTCAGGCCTCCATATGCAAGCCTAGAACCAGAAAGTCTGAAGTCCTGCCTGCCTCGGCCGATTCGGTGATAAAATGCATATTAAGCGTTTTTCAGGGGTGAGAGTAGAAGTAAGGATGACATTTAAGTGACTCCAGGTGAGATTATAGGACTGGGTTAAGTTTTGGAGGATCTGATGAAAAGGAGCCTAACCGTTGGCCAATTTGGGAAAGGTTGTATAAAGAGAAAGGAATGTGCACCCTAACTATGCCTTTGGCTCCAGCCACCTCTTGAAGAGGGAATTGTTGGGCAGGGGCGGAGGTAGCTGCAGGACTACACTGTTAGCTGGGCCGCATTTGAGGTGGGGAGGTGAGGTGAGGGGGACGGCATAAAGAGGTGGGTTGTGGGCAGAGGTAGAGGAGGAAGTCTCTGGGGCATGGGGTTAGGTCCTGGATTAGGGCCTGGTTCGGACAGATTGGGAGGAGAAAGGTCAGAAGGGTCGATAGACAAGGAGGATTCTGGGTCACTGGCAGAGGAAGGAGGGGCAGATGGAAGAAAAGAGAAGGAGTAGAGATTAGGGAGGGATTGGTGTGTAAAAAAATGCCTGGACATAGGGAATTTCAGACCATTTGCCCATTTTATGACAAAAGTTGTCTAGATCCTGCAGGATAGAAAAATTGAAGGTACTGTTTTCTGGCCATGTAGGGCCATTGTCCAATTTATGTTGTAGCCTAGTGATATTGCAAAGGAAAATAATGCTTAGGTTTTAGGTTAGGTGATAGCTGAAGAGGGTTGAGATTTTTCAGAATGCAGGCTAAAGGAGAGGAGGGAGGAATGGAGGACAGACAATTGCCTGTGAGACAAGGAAAATGGGCACACAACCCAGCCACTCAATAGGCGTCCCTAGTTGAGCCTGGGTTGAACTTCCTCATTGGTGAGTGGCCAGAGATTGTCCTCTACATTGACCTGTCACTAATATTGGCCATGAGCCTGGTGGCCGAGTGACTAGGGTGAACATCTCCACAATAATCAAACCCCTGGGGAAAACTGGGTCCCTGGATCCGTGACCTATGTAGGATTTTTCTGGTCCTGAACCACACGGAAGAACCTTGTTTACCTGATTTTCCTTGACTTTGCAGTGGAGAAAGGACAAAACTGAAAAGGGTAGGAATTGGAAAGGAAAAGACAAAAGAATGGCAAAGCAACAAGAGAGACTGCTTACCAAAATAGCTGGTGGTGTGCATCTGTGGGCTGGTCTGATGACCCCAGGACAGTAAGTAGATCTCTATGAAAGTTGGAACAGGGAACTAATCTCCCATGGGAGTTCCCCTTTCCTGGGTTTCGGCACCAAATGTTATTCGTGTCCAGTAGTCCGAATATTAAACGCATTTAATAAGGAGATCTTCCAAACAGGCTTTGTGTGGGCAACAAGGCTGTTTTATTTTGCTCTTGGGTGCAAGCAAAAGCAGAGGAAATTCATCACCACCAGACTAGCTCTTCAAGAAATGCTCAAGGGAGTGGAAAAAAAAAAGTACACATATAAAATATACATGCAAAAATATGAAACTCACTGGTAAAACAATACACAAATGAAAAAGACAAACTCAAATGGCACCACCATAGAAAACCAGAAAACAATTAACAATATGAAGGAACAAAACCTCAATAATAACCTTGAAAACAAATGGATTAAATGCTCCACTTAAAAGATACGGACTCTCTGAATTGATTTTTGTAAAAAATGACCTAACTATATGCTGCCTACAATCAATGCACCTTACCTGTAAAGACAGAGATAGACTGAAAATAAATAAATGAAAAAAGATATTCCATACAAACAGAAACCAAAAGTAAGCAGAAATACCTATACTATGATAAAACAGACATTAAGTCAAAAACAATAATAAAAGACAAAGAAGCTGGGCCTGATGGCTTCTCTCTATAATCCCAGCTACTCAGGAGGCAGAAATGGGAGGATCACTTGAGGCCAGGAGCTTGAGACTAGCTTAGAAAATACACTGAGACCCTATGTCTTAAAAAAAGAAAAAGACACAGAAAGAAAAACAAGGTCATTATATAATGATAAAGGGATCAGTCCAGCAAGTAGATATGCATAAAGCAAATATTACTAGATCTAAAGAAAAATATAGGCTCTAATACAACAATAGTGGGGGACTTCAACATCTCAACCTTAGCATTAAAGAGGTCATCTAGACAGAAAATAAGCATTGGACTTAAACGGTACTTTAGACCAAATGGACCTACCAGACATGTACAGAAAATGTTATCCAACGTATTCCTACCTCCCTCCTACCTCATGTATTTTCCAGTGTCTGTTGTTCCCATTTTTATGTCCAGGTGTACCCAATGTTTAGCTCCCGCTTTTGGATTTCTTTCATAGGAGATGCATCAGTGGTGCTACTTGGGTAGGGCTCTTTGGCTTTGATTCTGGATGCATTCAGTTGTGCAGTCTCTGTATGATTTCTTTAGATATAAACCACATCTGTAGTATCTGTGATTTCCTCCATGGTTTATGGTGTGGTTATTAGTGGAGCTTATAGTGAAGTTTGGTGGGACAGGGATGCTAGGCAGGCCACTTTTTGGGCCCCATTGGTGGCAGCAGTAGGCTGAGCATACCTGTTCCTAGGCCCCAGGACAGTGTGCAGTGTCACTAGTTTTATTGGGACCAAGAGGTTCAATTCTTGGGTCTCCAGGTGGCTTGCTCAGATGCTGAGGTGGTGGTGGCAGAGGTAGGCTGGGCAGGTGAGCAAGTTCTTGGGTTCTGGGAATTTGGTATGGTGTGGGCAGTGGCAGCAGCAGTAATGAGAAGACCCTCTGGGTCCTGAGCAGATGTTGATGCATCAATATTTGCTAATGTTGATGGTGGCTGTGATGCAGGGTCACCATCTACAGTCCCAGACACACAGCTCTTAGACTTGTCGACTCTTGGTGGCAACAGTACTATACTGCTATGCCGAGGAGGGGAGGAACCCCATGTTCACGTATGAGTCTAAGCATGGAGGCCATACCACAAGTGGGGGCACGGTTACTACTTACAGCCACAGACAGCTAGCCCTCTGGCTTGTCTACCCCAGCCCCTGGCAACAGCAGTAGTGGCTGAGGCTATAGGAGTATGCAGAGGAGGAGAGAGGCTCCTGCTGTATATGTGCAAACCTGAGCACAGAGGCCAGTATGCTGGTGCAGGCAGGGCCACTGCTTCCAGCTCCAGACAGCTATCATGCTTATCCACCTGGGTTCCTAGTGACAGCTAGTGTGATGGCAGTGTGCAGAGAGCAGGAGGAGATCTCTCCACTTGTGAGCTTGAGCACAGAATTTGTGCTGCCTTTCTGGTACAATGCACCTTTGGTACACTGTAACTTTTTGGTACACTGCACCATTCCCTGAGGTGTAGTGTTCCCTATGGACTAGAATACTGGGGACCCTGCAACACCTTTGAGCCCAGCCGATGCTATGCTGCTGTAGCCATTTGGGTCAACACTGGGGTTGTTAGTGGGAGATCCCAGAATGTGGAGATATGGGAGCTTGGATTTCTAGGTCAGGATGTAGTCCTATGACAGCTGTGCTCTCACAGTGGTGCTCTGCAGTAGCAGCTTAGACCTTGGGAGTGTGACTGACCCAGCATGAGTTCTTTGTCTGGTGCAGTGCCCTTGCAGGTCTCCAGATCACCACCCTTGCTAGTGTCAGTGTTTGTGTGGGTAGAGGAGCTCTCCCATGGTTTGGATTGCAGCAGTCCACAGTGGGGACATAGATTGTTAAGCTTCTCTCACTTATCCTGTGATAGTGGGTCTGTTGGGGCTCATAGCTGATCTTGGCTGAGTTGATCACTTGTTTCCTTCTCCTTCTTTGCCTCAGGTGTTTCCTGTGGCTAGAGCTTGTTGGACTCTAGTGTTCTCTTCTAGATGTTCTATTCAAGGTGTGATTATTTTGATTATCTACTAGTAATTTTTCTTCTTCTTTCTGGAGAGGGTGAATGTCCAATCTTTCTAGTCAGCTACCTTGAACACACCTCTGCTGAGGAGCTCAGGAAGAGCAGAAGCTGCCTCTGTGCTCCTGCCAAGTCAGGCAATGCCTATACCTTTAATTCTACCGGAATTGAAGTAACATAATTTGTCAACTTTAGGGTATAATAAAGTCAATATACACCTGACTACAAAGCTTTGTGAGCTGTCAACATCAGTTACCTCTGACAGCTTGGTTGTAGATGTGAAAGGAAAAGGGTTCACTATATCTGATGCTGCCATAAGACCAAGCTGGCACCATGGAAGAACTGGAATTTGTTAATACTGCTTAACTTTCAGGTTTCCTGGTACCATCGGGATGAAGGGAACTGTAACCACTAGGTGGCGCTTTTTAATTAGAAAACTATGAGCACTCCATTGCTCACTAGGATCCTTGTGGCTTGCTTAGCAAAGCAGCTGTCGGTGAGAACAGTTGGTGGCAGTCTTTAAGATGCAGATTTCAAATAGGAGAGAAAGGAAGAGGTAAAGATAAAAAGAGAGGAAAGAAGTGGGAGGGCAAGAAAAGAGAAAGGGAGAAAGTAAACAGGAGTGAAGGAAGTAGTAAAATGCCATGAATAATTACCCCAGGGAAGTGGTATTTATGGCATTTGTTGCTTACTATTGTTTCATTTATTTGTTTATTCATTTGACACATATTTAATGAGAATTAGGAATTCTGGCTGCGGATACAAGATGCTGTTTCTACCATAAAAGAGTTGATAGGTAAAGGGAGCTTAAAATGTCTGAACTAAAATTTTGACCCCCCTTCCTGTAGAGTATGTTAAAAAATATGTGGAAGAATGCCTTTTATTTTTAATTTTATTTGTTTCATATTCTCTATTTCACCCCCCTATCAGAGAAAGGAGTTTCTGGAGTGGAAAAAAAAAAAAAAAGCTCTAGTTGACATACTTTGAAAATATCCACTTGAGGGCAGGGAGTGTATATTATTGAGGAATCTGGAGCATGTTGTTCAATCCCTGGCTCTTATTGATGGGGGGAATGTCCATATGTTGAATGAATAGTAGGATCAGACTGGAAACCTCAGCAAGGCGTCTCCTGGTTATAGTCCACATACTTCCTGGTTCGTTGTAGAATTTAGACTTCTGACTTTGAATGCTTTCCTGACGGCACCATGCCCTCTCCTGTCCTGTATAGCACACCATCATATTGCCTGTGCATTTGTGTTTCTCCACAGTGATGAATTTTTTTTATGATAGAGTCTGTTTCTAATTTATTTATGTAGTTTCAGTGTTTAGCAGGTGAGTAAATTTTGGTTAAATGAATGAATAAATCTGACTAGTTAAAGTGTACTTGGTATAAGATAGATTTGTATAGGAATCCTTTCAGAGACAGTTAATTTTTGGATATATCAGAAAGACCATCTTTAACATTTTTTTTTTTACATATATAGGGATGATTAGGCAATTACTCTGAGTGTAAGATGTGGTGCACTTTCAAAGATAACAAGAAGGTATACCAGTTGTATGCTAGAAATGGATTTGTAGTGCCAATTCTGCAAATACAGCTCTTAAAATTTTTTGTTTTTTTCAGAGACGAAGTCTTGCTCTCTTGTCCAAATAAGAGTGCAATAGCTTGATTATAGCTCACTGCAGCCTTAAACTCCTGGGCTGGGTGATCTTTCTGCCTCAGTGTCCCATGTAGCTAGGACTATAGGCACATACCACCATGCCATGCTAATTTTAACAATTTTTTGTGGAGATGGGGGTCTTGCTATGTTGCCCAGGCTGGTCGTAAATCCTTGGCCTCAAGGTATCCTTCTGCTTTGGTCTCCCAAAGTGTTGGGTGGGATTATAAGCGTGAGCCACTGCCCTTGGCCAACTCTTTTAAATTTTAAAGTAGCCGGGCGCGGTGGCTCAAGCCTGTAATCCCAGCACTGTGGGAGGCCGAGGCGGGTGGATCACGAGGTCAAGAGATCGAGACCATCCTGGTCAACATGGTGAAACCCCGTCTCTA
>NW_016107328.1:11216043-11263237 GCF_001604975.1 Cebus imitator
CCACAGTCTAATTCCAAAACATTTCACCACCCCAAGAAGAAACCCTGAACCCAGTAGCAGCCACTCTCACTCTGCATTTCCACCTTCCCCCAGCCCTTGGAAATCACTATTTTTCTATCTCTATAGATTTGCCTATTGTGGAAGTTTTATAAAAGTGGAGTCATATAATATGTGTTCTTTTGTGACTGGCTTATTTCATATAGTGTAATGTTTTCAAATTTTGTGTTGCAGCATGTTATCCAGTATTCTTCATTCCTTTTCATTGCCAATAATGTGCTGTTGTATAAATATAGCTTATTTTGTTTATCCATTTATTAGTTGATAGACATTTGGTTTATTTTTGCATTATGGGTATTATGAATAAGGCAGTAATGAGCATCCACGTACAAGCTTTTGTTTGGACATATGTTTTTATTTCTCTTGGTTGTATCCTCAGGAGTAGAATTGCTGGATCATATGGGAACTCTGCGTTTAATATTTTGAGGAACTGTGAAGCCACTTTTCCAAAGTCCTGCCAGAAATGAGTTAGGGTTCCAGTTTCTGCACATTCTCACTAATACTTGTCATCTTTTTCTTAAAAATCACAATCATCTTAGTGATTGTAGGGTGTGAAGTGGTTATATCATTGTGGTTTTTATTTGCATTTTCTAATGGCTAATGACGTTGAGAATTTTCAAGTGCTTACTGACCATTTATATATCTCTTTTGGAGAAATGTCTATTTAAATCTCTTGCACAATTTTAGTGAGCTGTTCATCTATTATTATTTATTTATTTATTTATTTGTTTGTTTGTTTTTGAGATGGAATCTTGCTCTGTCACCCAGGCTGGAGTGCAGTGGCGTGATCTCGGCTCACTGCAAACTCCGCCTCCTGGGTTCAAGTGATTCTCCTGCCTCAACCTTCTGAGTAGCTGGGACTACAGGCGCACGCCACCATGCTCAGCTAATTTTTGTGTTTTTAGTAGAGATGGGGTTTCACCATGTTGGTTAGGATGGTCTTGATCTCCTGCCCTTGTGATCCACCTGCCTCAGCCTCTCAAAGTGCTGAGATTACAGGTGTGAGCCACTGTCCCTGGCCTGTTATTGTGTTTTAAAGAGCTCATTTTATATGTTGGATTCAATACCCTTAATAGATATTTGATTTTCAAATTTTTTTCCCATTCTGTCCTGTTACTTTCTTGATGATCTTCTTTGAAGCAGAATTATGTTATCATCTTCTGAGAAATATGTCCACCTTCTCAAGGTTTTTCTGTAGAATGGCTTATCAGTATGGATTCTTGACCAAGGCTTTTCAGCTGGATTATGTGAAAAGGTATGAGTTTCGTAATGAAGTCTGGCATGTGCTCCAGTGAGTTTCAATTTTTAAAATTTTCATTTTTTACAATGTGAGAATGATTTCCAGACTAATAACATTTATGTGAATAGTTCTCTAAGCTTTGCTTCCTAAAGCGTTAACTGTTAAGCCTTCTGGAATAACAATGCAGTTGTCCCTTAAGAAAGATTCTTTATATTGATGTCTTGCAACTGGCTTAAATTCTTCAGGCACTTACTTTCCTGGTTCCTCTCCACACCCAGAGAGAGATTTTAGATAATCTTGTGCATTGAGTAGAATCAAGAGATGAGTCAGGGAAGTTTTCTAACAAATAATACTTTTGACAGAGGCCACACAACTTAATTTCGATCCTGAAGTGACAGTAACTGTCAGTTTTGCTCCTTCAAGTTGATGGACAAATTTGTAATCATGAGCATGTTGCATAATGGTGACATAATTGAGGGTGTAGGCCTATCCTTTAGAACATAGCACCCAAGAGAATTGTGTTCAGTACATAACGTAAAGATAATGTTAAGGTGGTTGTGAAACTCCTTGCTGTCAAATAGCAGGAACTTCTCAGTCATTGTGTGTATAGTTTGCTTTGTAGATGATGCTATTCTTCAGTAGAAAACAGTTGATGTCCCCATGTCATATTGGCATCTGTGGTTGAGAATAGCTTAAATACTATTAAATTAAACTTGTGTGTGAGATAGTGTGCTTGCCCAGACGGACTCCTTAGCACTGTATGACTCTTGAGAAAATGGTCTCACTTGACAATTTCATTGCCACCTAAGATTTTTATTTAGTGTGAGGAAGTGATTTTAGTGACTTACACAATTTGCCATCTAGGGAGATAATTGGTAAACTTGGGCCTGAGAAATGAAGAGATCTGTTATGTAAGAAAAACACTGATCAAAAGAATAATATTTGTTGTTGTTGTTAACCATCTCTGACTGTGTGCATCTGGGCTCTAATTTGAGAGATTAATTGAAAAATAATTATTTGACATTTAGCACCCTGCTAGGTATTAGGAAATTAGAGCAAGTAAGAGAGAATTTCATATCCTGAGTTACTTAAAATGGGAGGAAGACAGATATACAGGTAGATACTTTTTTCTGATATATTAGATAAAGGCTTTACTATTTTCCCCCCTCTAATGTGGAAACACACACAAACAAGAGCAAAAAAGGGAATACCAAATTCATTTTAAATACATGTATGTACCCGATATGTAATGTGTGTCATCTCACTCTAGGATGTTAGCCTTAAAAAGGTGGAAGCCAAATTATGCATGCTTTTGTATAGATTCTTGCAAAGCTAGATAGTGTATATAAAATTGACAGTAGTAACTGAAATACTTAATTCCTTTAAAGAAAGAAAACTCCAACAGTTATGGTAAGAACTTTATTTAAAAAAAAAGACAAGAATGAAAAAAATGCGCAATTCAGAATAGTGATGATCATTGCAGGGAGGCAGGAAGATGGTTTTTGGTAGAGGCCCATGTGTAGCTTCACTGGGATTGTGTTTTAGTTAGTTTGGACTGCTGTAGCAAATTACCATATAGATTAGGTATCTCAGATAACCAACATTTATTTCTCACAGTTCTGAAGGCTGGAAGTCTGAGATCAGGGCGGAAGCATGGTTAGGTGGCCTCTTCCTGGTTATGTCCTCACATGGCTGTTCCCATCATAGGGACTCCAACTTCAAGACTTAATCTAACCTTAATTACCTCCCTAAAGGCCCTATGTCTAAATACCATTACATTGGGGATTAGGGTTTTAATACATTAATTTTGGGAGGACACAAACATTTAGTCCATAGCAGATTGGAAATATTCTAATTCATAAATTCAGCGCTGGGTTCATTAGGTATATATTCTTTAATTATGCTTCATAACCTCATTATATATATATATGAACAAAAGTTATATATATAAAACTATGTAACTATATATGTAAAACAAAAGTTATATATATAAAACTATGTAACAGTTATATATATAAAATTATGTAACATATAAAACAAAAGTTATATATATTAAACTATGTATCATTTGACAAAGCTTTTCTCTCTTTAAATGTAGAATATATATGTGTAAAATATATATATGCATCTGTCAAGTGTTACATCTGTCAAATGTTATGTCTGTTTTACATATATGTGCATCTATCAAATGTTACGTAGTTTTTTTTTTTTTTTAAAGATATTTCAGTAACTAAACATTTCCCAGTCTGAATTTCTTGGAACTTTTGCTTAGGTTAAGTTGTGGGAGAAAAACTGAACTCACCCAGTTAGCCATACTATCTGTCTGCTGTCTTTCTACTTTATCCATCTTATTTTTCACTTTTTTTGGAAACGCAATAACAATAGTGGAGAGGTCTTTTCACACTGCCTGACTCTCCTGGTCTGTCCCGTAAGGTTCCATGTACTCTGTCCAGAACTCAGCTTATATGTCAGAAGATTCTGTCTGGTCTGCTCAGTCAGAGATGTAAGTTCTCATTACCTCAGTGTGTGTGTTTGTATCTGTATTTAGTGATGTTTGTGCTTGGCTTTGGCTGGGAATTTTGAAATCTTTGCAGAGTTTCCCAATTTAGTGGGCAGTTTTAGAAATGAGAGTGTCAGGAGGGGAAAAAAAAGCACAGAAAAATACAGTTTCCTCTTTCATCTGTGTCCCATATTATAAAAATGTTCACTGAAAACAGCAGCAATTTTCTGGGAAAGGTTTTGACTAAGACTTTTCTCACCCTTTACCCCTACTCTTCAATTCATGGTTCCTTCTTACAACGTGGTCATGTGCTTGCCCAAGCCTGGCTTATGAACCGTGCAGAATATTTGTGGGGTTTTGTTTTTTAAGCCCTAAACTGTACACATGATGCAGTATTTAATTTGGAATGAGCTCTAAGTTTAGTCACATGTGCTTCTTGTGGTGTTTATCTTGGAATCCACAAGTAGGAGGGAAGTATTTTTGCATTTTATACATCTGGACATTGTTCGTGGTCCTTCTGTAACTTGGGAATTCTGTGTGGAGCAAAATCCAAAGAACGGTATTAAAAATAACATGGAGTTATAATGACATCTGATTCAAAACCCTTGAGAATACCCTTCTGATCCCCACAGAGTTTGTTTTTGAGGTGGTGAACTTTTTCAATTGTGTGTGGTTCACTGCTGGCCTGAGGAGAATGCTGGGATTATAAGGTTACCTGACACCCTTGCATGTAGGCTAATGGGTTTCTAGACATTCTGGAAGTCTATTGCAGATTTGGCATGGGGGAAGATTTTGCCTTTTGGCTTAGGGGGAGGATTTTGCCTTAATTTTGCATGGGGTATGATAGGTAAAGTGAATTCTGCTCCCTGCTGCTATGCCCCTGTCACAAGCATTGTAAGAGACCTGTGAGACTCTCCCTATAGCTCTCTTAAACTCGCCTAATTCCAGCCAGTTTAGAGCTAAAAGTTGACCCTGAGAATGCCTCAGGCTCTCTGTCAGGACTGGGGGTTTAGTAACCTTATCCTTCCCCTGATTTCATATAAGAAGTTGTTTTAAACAGGATGGGACATATAGATATAGCACAGTACCTCCTCCTTTTGGCTAGGGGTCTGCTAAAATGGAAGCAGTGGGAAGGGATGTACAGAAACCTCTGCTCTTTGAGTGAGTTTGCATATGGACAGTATTGGTTTTTGGCCCTAGCCTAGTTTTCTTTTATTCCCATGTCTCATCTTTTATGCACTTGCAGAGAGCAGGCTGGGAAAGCAGAATGAAAGCTTCAAACAGATTTGCACTTGAATAAAAGAAAGAGTGATTTCTCTTGTTCAGAGTACAGACCAGTTTGGGTAGAAAACTGTTTGCTTTTTTACTTTCTGGGTAAGGACTGTTTGCTTTTCTCTCTTTAAATGTAGTAAAGAAAGGAAAAGCTAATAAAGTAGTTGGACGTGCTGGTTATAATTCACAGAGAATTTTCAAATGTGTTTAATAAAGTCTCTCATATAATTATAACAGAAATAAGCAATTGGAGGGGAAAGGTTAAAATCCTGTCAAGGTTTAAGAATCAGTTAAATACGAGGCAGTATGCTTGGATGAGACAACTCAACTAGGAGCTGCTTCTCTTTGCTGATTTCTCTGGCCTTTGGGATTTTTTCCCCCTTTACTTTCATAATGCATTTTGCAACTTTCATTTAAAAAATCCAACAGTGTGTACATTGCTAGCAAATAAACACATCCTGGTCCTATTTTGGAAATCACAATGTAGCGGAGAATAGCTTGACTTCAGCTAGAGTGAAGTTAATGATAGGAAACCCAAGGATTGGTATCAAGCATGATACCAAGATCATGCTTGTTTAGTGTTTTAATGACTCCAGAAGGAAATGGTGAAATCTGCTGATGACACCAAATTGTTTTTGCTGATCCAAACAAGGATTTCTGGGAAGCTGCTTCAGAGCATTTGGAATAGTGGAAGAATTGAGCAATATGGTGGCAGACACACGGAACTTAAAGTGAAGGTTTACGTGAAGTAGCAGGAGTAACGTCAATGCGTTGAAGTTTCAAAGCCTGCCAAGTCCTCCAAGAAGACTACAGAGTCTTTACAGTTTTATGAAAGGAAGACTTAAGACAGAGAACATTTATATGTATAACAAATGAAAACTATTATGGGAATAGTTGCAGTTATAAAATTCAGTGACTTAAAAATATGATGCCTGAGTTTCTTTCTTTTTAAATGTCAGCAGTAGTGTATCCAAATGGACGTTGTTTCTCTCAAAATGGTCATAGAAGTTATATACCCATTTTATGCATACTCCTTTCTTGGTAAGTTCTTTTGTCAGTTTTCTGTGGTGGCAGGTCTTTCTTTTGTAGGCTGTTTTGAATTTTGAAACAGTCAACTGTCATTTAGAGCTGAGTGTGATGAATAAGATGGGTGGTCAAACTAAGTAATAGATTAAAATATATTAAATATAATAAATAAAATATAAAGTAGTAAAACATATTTTCTTTTATTGCATTCAAAACAGATTCTAAAGGAAATTACCAATGAGAAATTGCAAAAAATGTTTGTGTACTAGTAGTATTAGATTAAGTTCTTGGTTGATACATTTCACAAACATCACTTATTTAGATACGTAAGTTATGAGGCTTGTACTAATACACATTTTCTTATATTGGAGACAAACCATGTTTATAAGTGACCTTTAAAAATTTTTTTCTTTGTGCTCCCTAAATATACACTTAGGGAGGAAGAAGGAGGTTTTAAAGGCTACATCTTTGTAATGAAAAAGACCCTGTGGGTTAAAAAATATGATAGACACTGTCACAGGAGCTGTGGGCTGGCCATCTATATCCATCCATCTGTCTATTATTCCACCCATCCCTCCATCCATCCATCATTCAATTAAATCATTTTTTACCATAGGCTGTGGAGTTGACATCCATTTATTTTAAAAGAACAGTGAATCACAGCTCTTTTCCTCAAGATGCTTGGTTTTATTTGCATGGTAGTATATCCATGTAAAACAAATAAACAGCAGTCATTTTCACTCATGTGAGTGGAGTAAATGGTTTTCAAGCTTTATCTCTGGAATCTTTATTTTGCTTAAGCACTTAGAATACTATTTGTCATACAGTAAGCCCTCAATAAAGGTTTGTTATTATTATTACTGTACCTCTTTCCTCTAATGTACAGAGGTAAACATTTTGGTTCCTATTATGATACTTGGGTTATAATGAATTCAGGCCCACTTAAGAAGAAAGTGGAAAGAAAGCAGGTAAATTGTTGCTCAGATACTAACATATAGGTGGAGATACAGATATAGATAGTGTGTGTAGGTAGGTATTTACATCTAAGTATATTGTATAAAGTGACAGATTCTAAATTTGGTATATTCCTCGTTTCTTTTGCTGGATAAAACCAGCAAAAGTGATGTGATTTGAGCAGACACGGTAGATGGCACTATAGGACTTAGTTTTAAAAGAAAACAGTGCAGGCAGGGGGAGTGGGGGTGTGGAGGGGGAAGAAAACTAAAGCACATTTTAATAGGCGCTTTTGTACCACCAAGACAATTTTGTTTTAGAGTACGTGCCTTTAAGAAGTAAAGATTTTTTTTTTTTTTTTTTTTGACAGAGCTGGAGAATAATTTTAGGAAAACTAAATCTCCCAATTGCTATGTTTGTGCCAGCTTTGTCACTTGGAAAGTATTAGTTGTGTTTTAAGCCACAAATATATAAGGAAGTTATTTTCTTTCAAAACATTGTCTTATTTATGAGGTTTTTTTGGTTTTTGTTTTTTTAGCTGTCTTTGTCTCTGTATTTTAATATTTTTGCTCCTAGCTTTTTTGGCCCTTTATTGTTTTTGTTTTTGTTTTTTGTAAGAGTGTGGTTGTAAAGTTAATTTGAACCATATCAATATGACTATAGCGTCATATTTTAAAATTCAGCTATATTTTAACAGGCCTTAAAAATATAGATTTACATTAAAGAATAATATAGTGTTTTTGATACTACAGTAGTGTGCTTTATGTACTTGATCTTATTTAATCTTAGTACTAATTGTATGAATATTCACTTTTTTTAGGTAAATAAATGATCTCAGAGATACTTAGTAACTTGCCAAACTCATATACGTAGTGGTTGAACTGGTAGTTGCTGCAAGAGTATGATCAGCATATTAAAGTTGTATTTTCTGAGCACTTACTGTGTGCCAGGTAGTTAATCACTGGGCATACCATAGTGACCAAAGGGTACCTGGACCTTGCCGTTATGAACTTTATAGTTATTAGATACCCAATAGATATTTTTTGAAATCTGCTGGATTAAGAGTGAGTCAAGAAGATGCAAAGATGAATTTGAGGCATTGTGATTGTTAGATAAGTCAGGGAGCCCTTTCACCAAAAAGAAAGAAAAAATCATAGCTACCTTGAATGTACGTATTACTATATTAAAATATTTTTTTAGTTGTACTCCTTGAAGCCAAGGAAAAAGCAAGACCCCTCTTGGCTGCAGTGAGTGGCTAAACTGTCTTCTAGATAAGAATCAGTAATAGTAAGGAAAATCTGGCCATACTATTATGTCAAAATTTTCCACTGATTAAATGCTATTAAAACATCTAAAGCAAGAAAGTATTAGTCAGCAGTGGAAGTCTGAGATATTAATGTGGTTTTTGCACAGTCTAAGACCTTGTTAACTTCTAGATGGCTTCTCTAGTGTTGTCTGGTGAGACCTTTTGGAGTACAGCCAGCTTAGTGATACCCCAAATTGCCAGCTACCCCTTTCATCTTGGGACATTAAACATTTTTCTTTCAATGGATTTTTCTTCAAAAAGCTTCACTTTATTATTTTCACACATGATACCAAGTTCCTGAGATATTGAAAGGTATGTGACTGGTGAATAAACAGACCAAGAGTTGTTTTTTGTTTGTTTAGTTTTTGCAACAGAGTCTTGCTTTGTCACCCAGGCTGCAGTGCAGTGGCACGATCTCAGCTCCTGGGTTCAAGCAATGCTCGCGCCTCAGCCTCCTGAGTAGCTGGGATTACAGGCATGTGCCACCATGCCCAGCTAATTTTTGTATTTTTAGTAGAGATGGCGTTTCACCATGTTGGCCAGGCTGCTCTCGAACTCCCGACCTCAGGTGATCCACCCTCCTCAGCCTCCCAAAGTGTTGGGATTACAGGCGTCAGCCCCCGCCTCCGGCCCAGACCAAGAGTTTTAAAATGAGGTCTATGATTGGGTTTCAGTAAGTGTATGGAATGCCTAAAATTATATAAAATTTTATGTGTATGTACTTATAATTATTCTGGGAAGGAAGTCCATAGCCTTCACAAGTTTCTCAGTGAGTTTCATAGCTCTTAAATGGTTAAAAATTGTTGTAATTAAGACTTTATCAAAAGGGGTGTTCAACATTCACTCCAGTTCAGGATTGCGGAAAGATAACTCTTTTCACAAACAGGCATCTTAGAGGAAGGGCTGTTTCAGTTCCTTTTAATAACTGTAATCTTGAGATTTGGAATGAATTTGGGATTTAAAAATCCCAAAATAGAGTTTTGGAACTCTCAGCAATTAGTGCTATATCCTGTTTTGAATTGAGGGATAACTTTTGGGGAATTTGAAAATACTTTTCTCTAATTCAACCTTTAATCAGATAAATGATTATTTTTGAAAAATGAAACAGAAGGGAGTAGGAAAGGGGGAAAAGTTGTTACATTTCTCTCTGTCACTTTTTTTTTTTGAGATGGAGTTTTGCTCTTGTTGCCCAGGCTGGAGTGCAATGGCACGATCTTGGCTCACTGCAACCTCTGCGTCCTGGGTTCAAGTGATTCTTGTGCTTCAGCCTCCCGAGTAGCTGGGGTTACAGGCATGTGCCACCACGCCCGGCTAATTTTGTATTTTTAGTAGAGACAGGGTTTCACCATGCTGGTCAGACTGGTCTCGAACTCCTGACCTTGGGTGATCCGCCCGCCTCTGTCTCCTAAAGTGCTGGGATTACAGGTGTGAGCCACCACGCCCAGCCTAGAAATTAATTTATAAATTTTATTTTATCGCTGGTTAAAAGAGTTCTTTTAGATAAAACAAAAGTCTTTGGTGTAAGCAATATGATCATACAAATGGATATTGTACTTTTTTAAAAAACAAAAGAAAACGCAGGTTTAAGGAGAGAAGGGATGGATATACTACTTCTGTCTTTCCTATCTTCTGCCATATTCTGAGCTTTGTGTATATTCCCCTGAGGAGCAGGCTAGTGATAACTTAAACTTGCAGTTATATATTTCTGATTAAGTTGTTACTTATGATTCTAGATAGAAGAATAAAGAAGTAAAATTAGATTTCTTAATTTGATATATTTAAGTCCTTTATTTTGATCTATTTGATAAAACAGTAATCTTTCAGTACTAGCCCTGTTACACATAATAATAATATCTATCAAATAGGGTTGTGGTGAGGATTAGAACAAATAATAAATGTTAAGTGTTTAGTGCCATGCCCTAAACTTAACACGTGCTTATTAAATATTAACTATTGCTGTTACCATTATCACCATCATTAATAAACATCTATATTATATATCCCCATGACCGAATGTACAGCATAAAGCATAAACAGTAAAATTACCCAAAGACAAAGAGGAATGGGAAGGTCCAGTTGATTAACCTCTTGTTTAGAGGAGCAGATTATTCCAGGGGTTAGGAAATACTTTCCTGTAAGGCATGTTTAACTTTCATTTATGGATTGATGGCAATATAAATACCGCTTTTGACATGAGAAAGATATAATAATGGCATTACATCAATTATAAATTTCATGAGGGCAGGGACTGTGTTTGATTTACCTTATGTCCTTAGTTCCCATTTTAATGTCTGGCTCATGGAAGGCATTCCATTAAGTATTTGTTGTCATCTGTCTATGTTTTCTTCTTTGTCTTTCTTTAGCTTCTAAAAAGAGTTATTGTTTTTATATTCATAATTTCTTATTTCATCAGTAATGTGACTCCCCTAGAATTATTAGTTAAAATACAGATCTTTCTTGGAAAGAGACTGTTTGAAGCAAATGACTTGGGAGAAAACTTAACATTCAGGTTTAAGGTGTTTCTGTACAAAGACTCATATTTGTTTTTTTTTTTTTTTTTTTTTTTTGAGACGGAGTTTCGCTCTTGTTACCCAGGCTGGAGTGCAATGGCGCGATCTCGGCTCACCGCAACCTCCGCCTCCTGGGTTCAGGCAATTCTCCTGCCTCAGCCTCCTGAGTAGCTGGGATTACAGGCACGTGCCACCATGCCCAGCTAATTTTTTGTATTTTTAGTAGAGACGGGGTTTCACCATGTTGACCAGGATGGTCTCGATCTCTTGACCTCGTGATCCACCCGCCTCGGCCTCCCAAAGTGCTGGGATTACAGGCTTGAGCCACCGCGCCCGGCCAAAGACTCATATTTGATCCTAAAAAACAAAATAACTTATTTTCATTTGTATATATGTTAGAAAATTCCTAATGTTTAACACTTAAGTTGCGTTGTGTTCTGGTGTATATATTATAATGGAAAAATCTGTAGCCTAAAAGGCACTGCTTTCAATTAGATATTTAAGAAACACTTTTTACTCTCCTATTTTAAAGGAAAACTTTACATAGCCCATTTATCTTCATGTCTTTTTGAGCCAGCAAAACATTTACAACTATTGAAAATAAGGTGTTTTTCAGAAATCAATACTGATCAAAAAGAAGTATAGCTACTGTGACAAACTTAGGTAAATAGTTTTATTTGTTAAGGAAAAAGTCTGTCTTATGGAGTTGTATATAAAGTACTAAATTGAATATATAGTTATATGTTTGTGTTCCTATTGCGTACTAGAGTCTGGATGTACATAGACTCAGCATAATTCGTTATGGTCCAGAGGAATATATATTTTAAGATGGACTCTTAGTCCTAAGAGTGAGAGGTGATCCTACAACCAGTGGCTTGCTTGGTTGTAGGATCAGATGCGATTAAGTTCAGATAGGAGACATTTTGAACTTCTCTGGTTGTAGAGATGCTGCCTCCCTATTTCCTACAAATATACAGTGTACTTTGGATGTCTTCTGAGGCAGAGTAGAACTAGAGCGACCTCTTGCAACAGGAATTGGGGTCTGGAGATATATCCTACCCAGCAGCACTATTATAAGTATTTTGGTTTTGGTAGTAAATTTCCATACAGTACACAGCCATACCTTGAATATATCGTGGGTTTGGCATCAGACTACCACAATAAAGTAACTATTGCAATAATGTGAGTCATACATTTTTTTGATTTCCCAGTGCATATAAAGGTTATGTTTATACTATACAGTAGTCTATTAAGTGTGCAATAATATTATGCCTAAAAAAGCAATGTACATACCTTAACTTAAATTTTTTTATTGCTAAAAATGCTAATGATCATCTGATCCTTCAGTGAGTCATAAGCTTTTTGTTGGTGGAGGGTCCTCTCTCAGTGTTGATTGCTGCTGACTGCTCAGGATGGTGGTTGCTAAAAGTTGGAGTGGCTGTATCAATTTCTTAAAATAAGACAACAATAAAGTTCATTGATTGATGCTTGAATCAGTTTACTCTTCCTTTCAAGAAAGATTTCTCTGTAGAATATCATGCTACTTAATAGCATTTTACTCACAGTAGAACTTCTTTTAAAATTGGGATCAGTCCTCTGAAACCCTACTACTGCTTTATCAACTAAGTTTATGAAATATTCTAAATACTTTGTTGTCATTTCAACAATGTTCTTAGCATCCTCAACAGGAGTAGTTTCCATCTCAAGAAAATAACTCCTTTGCTCATTCATCATTACCTTGCTCATACCTTATCCCTCATTTGTTCAAGTTTGGTCATGAGATTGTAACAATTCAGTCACATCTTTAGGTTCCACAACTAACTCTAGTTTTCTTGCTATTTGTGTCATATCTACAGTTACTTCCTCCACTGAAGTCTTAAAATCTTCAAAGTAATCTATGAGGGTTAGAATCTTCTTCACCCCTGTCAGTGTTGATGTTTGGACCTCCTACCATGAATCAGAAATATTCTCAATGGCATCTAGAATGGTAAATTATTTCCAGAAAGATTTCAGTTTCCTTTATCCAGATCCATCAAAGGAATCACAATCTATGACAGAAATAGCTGTACGAAATGTATTTCTTAAATAGTGAGACCTGAAAGTTGAAATTATTCCTTGATCTGTGGGCTGCAGACTGGATGCTGTATTAATAGGCATGAAAACAACATTAATCTCCTTGTACATCTTCACCAGAGCTCTTGGGTGGCCAGGGGTTTTGTCAATGAACAGTAACATTTCTAAAGGAATCTTTTCTTCTGAGCAGTAGTTCTTAACAGAGGGCTTAAAATATTCAGTAAGCCATGCTATAAACAGATGTGCTATCATCCAGACCTGTTGGTCCATTTCTAGAGCACAGGCAGAGTAGATTAAGCATAACTTTTGAGGGTCCCAGGATTTTCAGAATGGCCAGTGAGCACTGGCTTCAACTTAGAAAGTTACCAGCTGCATTAGCCCCTACCAAGAGACGCAGCCTGTCCTTTGAAGCTTTGAAACCAGGCACTGACTTCTGCTCTTTAGCTATGAAAGTCTGATGTGCCATTTCCCCCACACCTAGTATGAGGCTGTTTTGTCTACATGGAAAATCTGTTGTTCAGGGTAGCCACCTTAATCAGTGATCTTAGGTAGATCTTCTGAGTAACTTGCTGTAGCATCTTGCTGTGCTTGCTGCTTCGCTTGCACTTTTATGGAATAGCTTCTTTCCTTATACCTCATGAAGCCACCTTTGCGAGCTTCCAACTTTTCTTCTACAGCTTTCTCTCCTCTCTCTGCCTTCATAGAATTGAAGAGAGTTGGGGCCTTGCTCTGGATTAGGATTCGACTTTAAGGTAATGTTGTGGCTGGTTTGGTCTTCTGTCCAGACATTTGGTCTCCTTATCAGCAATAAGGCTGTTTTGCTTTGTTAGCATTCGTGTGTTCACTGGGGTGGCACATTTAATTTCCTTCAAGAATTTTTCTTTGTATTCACAGCTTGACTGTTTGGTGCAAGAGGCCTAGTTTTCGGCCTGATTCAGCTTTTGATATGCCTTCCACATTAAGCTTAATCATTTGTAGCTTTTGATTTAAAGTGAAAGATGTGTGACTGTTCTTTCTTGAACATTTAGAAGCCATTGTAGGGTTATTTCTTTTTATTTCCATTTTTTTCTCTAACCTGATTCAGAGAAATCTAGAGTTATTAACTTTCATATTTTTGTGTATCAGGGAATAAGGAGTCCAGAGACAGGCAGAAAGACAGGGGAATGGCTGTCGTGGTGAAACAGTCAGAATACATAGATTTATCTATTAGGTTTGACATCTTATAGGACTGCAGTTTGTGGTGCCTTAATAGTAATGTCAAAGATTGCTGATCATAGATCACCATAGCAGGTATGATAATAATGAAAAAGCTTGAAATATTGTGAGAATGACCAAAATGTGACACAGACACAAAATGAGCACATGCTGTTGGAAAAACGGCACTGATAGTCTTGCTCAATGCATGGTTGCCACAAACCCTCAATGTGTAAAAGACCACAATATATGTGAAGTACAAGCAGGTATGCCTGTACGTAGTTGGTGCCTGTGGTTTTGTATCCATTGAAATATACTGTCACTCATTGGGTCTGCAACTGGGTGTAATAATAATATCACCTGGTTGTCAGTGGACTTTGAGCCATCTTCTTTCTTTTGTGATGGTTTGCTATTGTCAAGTTAAATTTTTATGAGCTTTTTTCAGAGCAGAAATTGAACATTAAATGGTTTATTAACCAAAATAAGGCAACTGCCTTTAGACTTTAATGCAGTCCCACTTTTTTTTTTTTCCCTGTAGCTTATTGTCTTCCTGGTTTAAAATGCTTAAACAGAGAATAATAACAGTATGGTTAAAAGTTTTGAAGTTAGAAAGTTGGAACTTGCCTTTTTTTTTGATTATATGATCCTAAGAGTCACAAGAGAATAGGCAGAAAAATTACTATTTTATCAATAGGTGAAAGTTCAGGTTTATCTGAATTTAGAATATTAAATTGTATTTTAACCATGCTGCATGTTTTTATAACATATAAATCATAATTGACTTTATACTATTCTGTTTTTTTATAAGGTGATCTGTTGTGGCTGCAAAGTTGTTAAAATTAGCTTTGAAGGAATCTCCTGTAGCTTAGTGTTCATTTGCAAAGTCAATCACATTTTTTCTTCTGCCCTGTTAAACTGATGGAATCATTTTCTAGCATATGGAAACATTTCTGGATCTCATGCTCTTTTGTGTAAATAACCCCATGTGACTCACAAATGTTGAAAAAGCAATAGATATTTCCAAATGCTATCAGAACCATCAAACTAATATACCCTACAGGTATTGAACAAAAAGCTCTTCATTGGGATAAATGAAAACCAGAATGAAGTCGAAGTCACCGTTTGCAGTGAAGATTAGTTACTCTTTCCACTCTAATTCCAGAATTTCTTTAATTTTTGTTGCTTATGCTAGCAGTAGTATTGTCACAAAAGATTCAAGAGTCATCTCCTCAGGTAACCTATTGCTACATAAACCATTTGTAGAAAATGCTCCCTGACTTCATTTATAGAAAAAATGATAACTGGAAGTTAAAAACAGTTGTCCAAGGTTTTGAACTATAATAAGCTTATAATAAGCTATTTTGAAGTATCACTGTCAATACAAAGTACACACCAGTGTGAGATTTTAAGCAGTAATAAAATCTATGCATGGAAAGTAAGTGAAGTGTTTCTGCAGTGTTTATGAAGGGACAGATATATGGGAAGAAGTGATATTAAACCTTGTCATACATTCTGACAATGTACATGGACAGAGCTAGAGTGCTTATAAAGATTAGTAACGTATCATTGCAATAAGATGTGCATCCCGTGGTCTAAACTTGTTCCTAAATGACATCTTGAAGTTTGGCTTGTCCAAAAACATCTTTTGAAGAAGGACAGATGCTGTAGCTGCTTTAAGGGGGTGGAAAAAAAAAAGTGACATCACCTTGTGTTAAACTTAATGAGGTAAATTAAGGATGTCTTCTGAAAAATTGGCCAGAAATAGAAGTAGTAGGAGGGGGAAGAAAAGGAGAAGGAAGAGGGAAAGCAGCTTTTTAAGAAATAGAGATAGTTGAAAATATTCATATCTAATATTGTTAGGAACACAACATATAAAAGATTATTGGCAGAGTGTGACTTCAGGACTACCCGAGGATTCTAAAGGCAGAGGAAAAAAGTGTTTTTTTTTGTTTTTTTTTGTTTTTTTCCTTTTAAAATGCTTACTACTTCTGAATCAGATGTTCTTTGGCATCTTAAACTGAATGTCTGTAATTATATCAGCTATTTTGTGAGGCTTACTTACATATATTCTAGTCCTGTCTAGTATAGAACACTATGCTAAGCATTGCAGAAAGAGTAACATGGATAAGATATTGCTTCTGTCCTCAGAGAACTTATCTAGGAAGAGGCAGAATATAAATATTCAAACATCTGTAGAAAAAGCAGAATCAACCATCCAAGAGGACTGTGTAGACAAGACAGATGTAATCCTTTAATTAACATAATTGCTTCATGAAGGAGGTGGATGTGAACTGGATATTGTAGTATGTGTTGAATTTGGACAGTTTAAGATGGGATTGGGGTAGGAGTTAGGCAAAGAAAATAGCATGGACAAAGAGGGAGCAGAGGTGGAGATGTAGGGCATATTTGGAAACAGGAAGCCTGATTTAGAGTGAAGTATAGCTTTTGTAGAAGAGAATGGTGGGAGATGAAATGACAAATAAAGCTTGGAGCCAGGTCATGGAGGGTTTTAAAAATGAGAATGAAGATTTGGACTTTATTCTTTAGCAGTGGGGAATCCGTGAAAGCATTTTAGCAAGGGCATGGTAGGAGCTAGTAGCTGTGCTTTAGAATGATTAATGGGAAGGATATAATGGAGTCGGGAGAGGTTAGAATCAAGAATTAAAATTAAGGGGCCATTGCAGAGATCCAGGTGAGAGAGAATAAGGGCCTGACATAGGTGTGGCAGTGGAAATGGAAAAGAAAAGTGAAGCATTTGGTAGATAGAATTGGCAGAACTTAGCCATGATTATATGTGGGAAGTGAGAGAGAAGAGAATTGGAGCAAAGTTTGCATCTGGGTAACTAGGGCACTGCTTGTACCATTAACAGAAAGAAAAAAATTAAGAAGAGGAGTTGATTTGGGGAATTAAGAAGATGTATTGAGTGTTTGAGGTGAATAGGTAGGGTCTATGAGAATTGCAAAGAGAAAGAGACAGGAAGAAAAGATTGAAGACAAAGCTTTGAGAAATACACACATTTTTGAGTTTGAAAAGAAGAAAAGGTGGCAAAAGTGGTCAAAGAGGTGAGAAAGAAATCAGGACAATCAGGACAGCATATTATTAGGAAGTCCCTCTTAAGGTGTGTGACCCTGTTTTACTGCTGCGGTTTTCATTGTCCTGAAGACTCTTCTGTTCTCTATGGTTAGAGTAGCGCTCTAACTCAAGTTAATTCTATTGTTCTTTCTGTTGAATCATCACAGAAGCTGTTAGGACTGATAATCCCCAGAATGATATGAGGGCTCAGAGGCTTACATTCTCAACGTTAAGATTAGATATACTATTCCTGACCTTACCTGATAGATAAGTTTCTTTTTCTTCTTTATTTTTTTTATTTTTTTTGAGATGGAGTCTTGCTGTGTTGCCCAGGCTGGAGTGCAGTGATGTGATCTCAGCTCACCGCAACCTCTACTTCCAGGTTTCATGCAATTCTCCTGCCTCAGCCTCCTGAGTAACCGAGATTACAGGCATGTGCTACCACACCCGGCTAATTTTTTGTATTTTTAGTAGATAACGGGGTTTCTCCATGTTGGCTAGGCTGAGATCCACTTGCCTCCACTTCCCAAAGAGCTGGGGTTACAGGCATGAGCCACCAACCTGGCCTATAAGATTCTTTGTGCTTAATTCCCCACTCAGGACAGACTCAGTGAGTCTGTTGCTTATTTTCCTGTATCTTATGAGTGAGGGAAATAATATTAGCCATTTTGTAGGTTTAGATGCTGGCTCCCATGTTTGCTTTCTAAATCAGCACATGACATGGAAACCAAGAGATGAAAGAATTTTTGTGAGAGGCTAGTCAGTGGTATCATATGCTCAACTCTCCAGCGGAGAAGACAGATAGAGATGAAGAAGACTCCACTAGGTTTGGTGGCTTTGAGGTCACTGATGGCCTTTAAGAAGATAGTTTTAATACTGTGATGTGGGTGAATGAACCCAGGAAGTTAAAGAATAGGTGCATGTTAAAGAATAACCTTTCCAATATAGACTACTCTTTCAAGGATTTTGGAGATGAATGGGAGGATAGAGATGAAATGTTAGCTATAGGATCACTAGGGTCAAGGGAAGACTTCTTTAAATTGAAAAAAATAAGTGTATTTGTAGGCAGAGGTAAAGGAGTATTTGGAGAAGAAGAGAAAGAAGGTACTGGGGAGTAGGCGGTTAATTGTTGGCTGATAGATCTTGGAGGAATCTGGAAAGAATGATATGAAGTTTTTAGGTTGAGTTATTGACCTTGGGAAGGAATATTTAGAGATCAGAGAAGTAAGAGGATAGGAGATGGGTGGACGTGTAGCGAGAGGACAGATGCTGAGGGAGCATATACCAGACCTCAGGCATCTCATTGAAGAAGATAAGGCCATTGGCCAAGAATGAGGAAAAATGAGATAGGAGAAAAGGTGTAGAATAGTCGCAGTGGGAAATAGTTAAAATGAGGTAAGCTGCTGAGTGTCAGTGAGAACTCAGTTAAGGATAGATGATTTAATTTCTTGCCTTTCTCTAGTAAAATGCAGTTTTACTAGAATTTGTTTTTGCTTAAAAGTACAGAAGAAAGTTCCATGGAAGGCTGTGTTCAGAAGTATGAGGAATTTTGTTGTCAGCGAATTCATGCTGATACACATATCCTAGATCCAGAAATATAAATGATGATAGTACTCTTACTCCTTATGGCTGGATCACAAAAAGCCAATATGCACTTAGGATTTGAAGGTACTTTCAAATCTTGTAAGGAACCGGTTTCATTAGGGAGTAGTTCTAGGAATGTAGTTTGGGATTTTGTCAAGCATATCTTTTCTATCAGTCAAAGGCATCATTTTGTATGACACAGTGTCTGACTCTTGCTTCTGATTTCTTCTGTTTATATGAAAGATATTTCTCTAGGTTTGGAAGTATACTGAATTATATGCCTAATGTGTAAAAGATGTTTGACTTAATTCAAGAAGATCTTAATTTTCAGAATTGGTGATGATAAAAATGAAATACTACATATATCAATTGCTGATAGTTCAGAAAAGTAAAAGGTATTAGATTCTATGTAGCTAAAATTAATTCTATGTAATGAACTTGACAAGCCTTATAGAACAAAACAGAATTAACCGACTTAGAGGACTGCGTAGACAAGACAGATCCAATACTTTTGTTAACATGAATGCTTTATTAAGAAGCAACATGTGAACTGGACATTGAAGTACATGTAGAATTTGGACAGATGAAGATGGGATTGGGACAGGAGTTTGGCTTTTAGCAATGAAAATAATGTGGGCAAAGGTGGAACAGAGGTAGAGATGCAGGAGATATGTGGGAACATTCTTTCCATAGTTCCTTTTCTGATTGACACTGTGGTAGATACTCAGTCCAGGTAACATCTTTTTTTGTTTTACTTTAACTGGGTTATCTGTTTTTTAGTTTTCACCTTTTATACTTAAACTAGGAAGAAAATTAAATAAACAGAGACACCAGATTATTTAAATTTTAAGAGTCAGTGTTCCCATTCAGTTTAACTGAATGTTAAATGTTTTAAAATGTTAAGTATCTGGCTGGGCATGGTGGCTCACGCCTGTAATCCCAGCACTTTGGGAGGCTGAGGTGGGTGGATGGATCACTTGAGGTCAGGAGTTTGAGACCAGCCTGACCAACAAGGTGAAACCCGTCTCTACTAAAAATTTAAAAATTAGCTGGGCACGGTGGTGGGTGCCTGTAATCCCAGCTGCTTGAGAGGCTGAGGCAGGAGAATCACTTGAACCCAGGAGATGGAGGTTGTAGTGAGCCAAAATTGTGCCACTGCACTCCAGCCTGGGTGACAGAGCAAGACTCTGTCTCAAAATAAAATAAAATAAAGTAAAGCAAAATAAAAATAAATAAAATGTCAAGTATCTACTATATATAAGATGATGATTAGCAAGATAAAATTCCTGTCCTTGAATATTATGTAATCTGTTAAGAGACATTTCACGTAGGAAATCTGAATTATTTCAGTAAACCATATTTTAAAATGTGATCTATATATTAAACCATATAATCAAACCAAATCATGCATATTATATTTCTATTGTAACCCTAGAGCTGCAGTGTCCAGTATGTTAACCACTAACTGTATATGGCTGTTAAAATGAATGAAAATTAAATAAAACTGAAAATTTATTTATTCAATTAGTTTCACTAGTTACATTTCAAGCATTCTGTAGCCATATGTGACTAGTGACCATTGTAGTGGACAGCATAGATATTGAGCATTTCTGTTATTGTAGAAACTTCTGTTGGGTAGTGCAGCTCTAGAGCTATAGAACATATTTTAATTGTTTTGGTCAGGCTTGTTCTTCATCTCTTCAACAAACCATCGTTAAATGCCTACCATATGCCAGGTGTTGTGATAGGCGAGATGGTAAAGTCCTAGTTCCTCCTCACACAAAGCTTTCAATCTTCTGGGGCATCAAGTCAATGAATGGGTGAACAAGCTGTGAAAACACATAAGGAAAAGTAGAGAAGCAAAACTTAAGGTTTGCTTTTGTAGAAAGGTGAGTAGGTGTTGGGGTGGTTAAATTGGAGATAAAGCATAATCCAACTATAGGAAATGCTTGGATATAAAAGAATATGGCACATTTGAGGGACTGAAAGATGTTCACTGTGTCTGGAGCCCAGATAATCGGTAAGGTCTCTTAGTTCACGATCATTATTATGATATGTCTAAACTATCTAAAAAACAGACTCCTTCCTTTTTCTAAACCAAAGGGAGAAGGGTCTCCATGTTCCTTCCATCTATTTAGGGAGCTTTTTATTTTTATATTTGTGGATCCTACAGTCAGAGGAGGGCAAAAGAAAGTGAAAAGAAGCAATTTGAAAAAGAAGGACCAAAGATATGAAGATGGCCAGAGGAAATTTTGGGAAATAAAACAGGTAATATTTGATGGAGAATGATAGTACCATTTATAACACTCGGAATCCCTGTCTCTAATCAAATGTTAGCACCAACCATTCCAAAAGTTAGTGCCCCCAAATAGTTTACTTGGTATGTGAAGTATATCATGTGAGAATATTTTTTGATGAGGCATTTAAAAATTGAATTTCTGCCCTGGTTCATTCCATCAGAAATCATAGTAGAATTTTCTATACTGTATTTTCATGAGTCTATACCTTTGTAGTGTATACAATATGGAATAAATTTAAATGCTATTATTTTGTTTTTGTAGAATACAAAATAATCACTGTCAGGTTAAAACTTACATAAGAAGTCAGAGAGAGAGTAGGATCAGGAAACAAAAGAATTGTACCTTCATTCAGTCCTCACCAATTACAGAGACTATTATCTGTATTATACAAAATACATTGCACATAATAAATCTCTCACATTTTGTAAATATTTAGCTGTTGTTGATTTATTTCTGCACTAGTGGCAGCCGTCATGTCTCTGGTCTGTGTTGGGAATGTCTGTTTAGATATCTGTGTCACATCATCTGCTCTAGCATGGAGGCTTCATGGAAAACAGGAATCATGTCTGTTTATTTTATGTGATAGTAACATAGAGCTGTATATATGAAGCTTTATTTTCATTTGATGATGATGATGATGGTGATGATTTTCTTTATGAATTTCTTTCCTGGCTTCAGATTGATTGAGTCTTCTGATCGCTGTTAATCCAGTAGAACTCAGAAGTGGAATTTACTTTTGAGTGTTTAGCCTGGCTGGATAGCAGTCTTTCTCACACAGCAATATGAGATCTTATGCCAACACAAAGAGGCACCCTCTTGAAAAAAGATGAAAAATACAGAGAAGCCACCCACATTGGTTTTCATCAAGGAAAAGTTTAGTGTCTAGTCTTACCACCAAGTGCTTGTCAAATAAACTTGGTTTGAAGTCAATACTGAATACAGTAAACAAAAAACTCAGATAAAAGCAACAGTAAAAAAAATATATTTCTCTTTATTTTCATTCCTATTCTTACTTGGGACAACCTTTTGAATAGTGTTCGATGGTTGAATGTAAATTTGATGAGGTGAAACTGTAGCCAAAGTGAATAAGGTCTCAGTTCTTTTTAAAGATGCTCTAGCTCTAAACAAATTTTTCTATTGTATCCTCCCTTTAAAACATTTGTCTTTGTAAACTTGCATCACTAAATTATAAAACTGGGCATCCAAAGTCATTCATGTGGACACAACTATTAAGTTTAGTTTTATTTGTTAGGATGTTCCAGATACAAGACTGATAAGGAGCCAGGCACGGTGGCTCACGCCTGTAATCCCAGCACTTTGGGAGGCCAAGGTGGGTGGATCATGAGGTCAAGAGATCAAGACCATCCTGGTCAACATGGTGAAACCCTGTCTCTACTAAAATACAAAAAATTAGCTGGGCATGATGGCACACGCCTGTAACCCCAGCTACTCGGGAGGCTGAGGCAGGAGAATTGCATGAACCTGGGAGGCAGAGATTGCAGTGAGCTGAGATCGCACTACTGCACTCTAGCCTGACACCTGGTGACAGAGCAAGACATTGTCTCCGAAAAAAAAAAAAAAAAGCCTGATAAGTAAGCTTTTAATTATTTCCTTGAAAAATCTTTCCTTCCCCTTTTCCCTTACCTCTATTGCTCTTTCTCTAGATTGACCATGAATTTTTCTATTATATTTCAATGAATCTTTAGTTTACTTGCCACATCTTTTATTGTAGTCAGTTTTTCACATCACATTTTTTTGTGTTAACTCATCTTAAGTGATACAACTTCTTGTATTACTTGATTTTCTATGTTCTTCATTTTTATGTTTTATTCTGTAACCTATTGAGGTTTATACATGTAAAATAATAATCACCTGCTAGTGTTACCAATCCTGAAATTTAGATTATGACTTCTGAATTTTTAAAATGTTTATGTTTGGTTCTCCTGAATTCCTTTGGTCAATATTTTCTTCTGAAATTTATGTTAGCCTTGAAAACTAATGATAAGCCAGGTATAAATATGCTGATGTATCTCTAAGTGTTATTAGGTGACATAATTAAAGTTGAAAAAACAGTCAAAATTTACCATGCTGTCTTATTTCTAGCATTTCTATATTTTGACAATTTTTTGTTTTTGTAGAGGCAGAATCTTGCTCTGTTGCCCAGGCTGGTCTCAAACTTCTGGGCTCAAGCAATACTCCTACCTTTGCTTCCCAGTGTTGGGATTACAGACATAAGCCACCATGCCCAGTTGGAATTTCCTTCTTCAGATACAGTTTTGATAAAGAAATTTTCGAGGCCTCTACTTGCTCAATCTGAAAACAGAAGAACAAAATTGGTCACTAAGAAAGTAGGAGAGGTTTTCATTCACATCCACTGTGTATCTGTGTCTCAGACAGATTATATGCTGGCTATCAGAATGCTAATACAGCTTACTTTACTATTTTTCAAAGACAACAATGTGCAAATAGCTTGAGGAAGGATATTATTCTTGGAAAGTTGTCCATTTTACATGACTGACATAAAGATGTTTAGTCCTTGGCTGGATATTTCAGTTCTCTGAAAATGTGTAGCTATCCTGTGAGAAGCAAACATCTTGGAAACAGCATAGTTGAAGGAAACAATCCTAACAACTGATTTGCTTAGACAAATTGTTTCACAATATTTTCTGTGAAAATATTTATTTTTTTGTTCTCAAATTTTTTTTTTTCTGGAAATCCACTCTTTTTCTAGAAATACATATACAACATTTACATTTGCATATGTGTGTCTATAAACATTAGTGTGTAAGCATATTTCATTCACTATGAAAAAATTTAGGAAATTCAGATAGGCGAAAAGGAAAAGAAATCATTGACTACAGCATAAAACTATTAACATTTTGGTAAAGTAGTTAAAAGCCTTTTGGACTTTTATAGTACATGTATATGTACATATACATATAGACAAACACATGTACATACAAATAACATCTTAAAATGGATTCATATTGTTGAAAAGTGAGTTTGTAGAGCTAAGGAAGCACATTTGAGGACAAGAACATCTCTAGTGCAAAACTAATAAATGATATAGAACAAGTTTGGAATAGAATAGAGGTTACTAAAAATTTAATAGTTTGGAGTGAAAGCTTAAAATACTCACAGTAAACACAGGAATAAGAAACAAAGATGAAAGCAATTTGGTTAACAATGATCTGATACGAAGTTGAAAGGATTACTGGTGTCTATAAGGAAATGGACCCAACAAATCAAACTAAAAAAGTATTTGGAGAAGTGATACAGCAAAACTTCACTGAAAGAAGAACTAAGCCTGCAGATCAAAAGATAAATTGAATCCTGAAAATTGGTAGAGAAAGTTCAACATCAAGTCATATCCTGATTGTTGTCAAACAAAAGAAATATTTCTTCAGTCATGTAAGGAAAAGCAAAAGTTATCTGTAAGAAAGAAGTTCAGACTGGTCCCAGACTTCATAACAATGTGGAATACTACAAGAGTTATGTCAACACAGTTCTGGTAAAAGAAATGATGGCCCAAGAACAGTGTACCCAGCTAAGACGTTATTGACATATAAAGGCCACAGGCCTATGTTCTCAAATGTGAAAGAACCCAGAGAATATAGCATCTGTGAGACCTTTCTAAAAAAGAACTACTTGTTAAAATTTAGCCAACCAAGAGAAGAATCAAACCAAAAACTGGTTGTGATATTAAATACCTTCATATATAAATGTAAGATTTAGACACCGTAGAAACTGTGGCAGTAGAACAGACTGTAAACACTCTACATCATGGCAAAGTAAAACAAATATATACAACAACAATCGGAAGGTAGGTAGAAGGGAAATGGGAATAAGAGATTATTAATCTTATCATTCATGGCAGCAGTTCAGTCAGAACTGTTGAAAATTTAAAGTAGCTTAAAAGTAAATCTATTCTTTGTGGTTTTTATCATTTTTCTTAAACTTAGAGGGATTTTTTTCACAATGTTTCTTGAGTGAAGAAACATTTGTCTAAGATTTAAAATTTCTTCAGTTTCATTTTGGCTTCTGTTAATTGCAGGTAACATTAGAATTGTTATTTTTTATTTTTAATAGTGACTATAATCTCATCCCAGAAAGAATACATTTATTTCTGTCATTTATTTCCATTTTCTATCTGTATATATGAATAGTTGTCTGTAATAATGGTCACTAAATGCTAATACAGACTACTTCTCAATGCTGAGATTTTGGATGATTTATTGCATTTTTTCTTTGTATTTTTTGTATTATTCAAATTTATATAATGAGAATGTTTTAAAAAAAGTGATACAATGAGTTTATTACTCTGAAAAATATATATATACTCAAACAGTTTTATATCCTCATTTCTTTTTTAGCTTATCTTGACCTCTTTTCTCTTACCATCATTTTAAATAGTTGTGCAGCATTTTATGGATGTGTTATATTTCTTCTTTCATTCCTGATCTCAGTTTCTTCATCTGTAATGACAGAGCTGAACTAGATTAGCCGGTTGCAATCTTTCTCTTTAAACTATGGAATCCTTCCAAGAAATAAATAGTTTATAACTCTCGGCTTAGGCATTTCCCTTAGAATGTAGTTTCAAAGCTCTACAGATTAGATAATTTCTGAGGCTTATTCCATTTTACTGCCAAAAATTAGGGCTTTTTTTAAGGTATTTTTTTTTTGAGTGACTTTTTTATGTGTTTTAAAAAAATTGGTAATAGACATCTTATGAATCAGAATTTAAAAATGAAAGGGACTTTGAAAACCGTCTAGTATATTTGCCTAACTTTTATGCATAGGGAAACCAAATTAAAGTTTTTAAACTAATGTCATACAGCCAACTGAAATGAATGAGACTCGGGCTCAGATATTCTGATTTTCTATGGTGTTCTTTTCCCTACAGTACACACACACACAATTTTAAATGATGAGTAGAGAAGATGACAATTTTATCGTACCCATTTCACACTTTAACTAACATGTAAATGTCGGGAAATATGCCTAATTTATAATGTATTTATTTTCTTGTTCATGAAAAGAGATCAGTAGTGCAGCCATTATTGAACTCCTAAGCTCTAGGAGTTAGGAAAGTGGTGGGAAGAAAGCATTTACTTGTCAAAGATCTGGAATTTACTGTGGTTACTAAGATTAAAATAAAACTAAAACTTGACTTGGCAGAGGATTAAAAACAAAGCAGCTCCAAAGTGTGTGCACCTCATGGAGAATATCCCATTATTCCTTCAGGCAGCCAAAGGGGAAGGGAATCTCGTTTCTTTGTGTTGCCGGAGCTGATTTATTTAGTTATGATTTCAACATGCCTACAAGGCAAACCCCAGAAAACATTGCACAACATTAACCAGAACAAATGGTGCTTTTTTTTTCTGTACCTCCCTAAAGTTTTTTTTTTTAACAGCGTTGCGATTTGTTGTTTTTTTTTCCCATAGTGTTACAATGGCTCTGATTATGTTTGACTATTGGGTGTGGCAGGTTTTAGAATGTTAAGTGGTAGTACAGGTTCCTGAAAAAGAAGAATTAGAGGTGATGTGACTTGATTACTGGAATGTGTAGAATGTAAAGTTGTGAGACGTACGATGGTCTGCCGCAGGTTGCTCTTAGTAATGGACCTTCTTGTTAAAAGCCCTGTTATTATTGGGAATTTATTTTGGAAATGACTACAGAAGAAATTTGACAGAAAAGTAAAACAAACCACCTTGTCTCATATTTCCTTTCTACATAGGCACTTTGAAGAGATATATTAAATATTGTCAAGTCTCAATTATCCTGGCATACATTAGCATTATCACCATTTTCATAAACTTGAATTAAATGCACATGGCATTGCAGTAGGTGCAACACAGAGAAAATTAGCAAACAAAGATCCTTATCCTTTGGGAGCGCAGTAAGAGTTGCTACCCTAGTAAGTAGTTTAGTCAATCCCAAACCCATTTTTCTGGACACATTCCAAATACCCTACCTCCTTTCCTATACTCTCTATCTCCATTAATGTCCTCTCCATCCTCTTAGCTGGAAACGTCACATTCATCTTGAGTATTTATGTTCCCTCTGTCTTCACAACCAATCTATCAACCAGCCCTGTCTCTTCTATCACTAAAATTGCTTTTTGACTTTGTTCTTACTCTTCTTTCCATTCTCCCAGCCATTGCCCTGTTTAGGCCCTTTTCATCTTCCATTTTTGGAGAGCTGCTTATCTACTTTTAACCTTTCCATTTTCTAATCCATCCACCATACTCCTGTCAGATCTCTTTCGTTAAAGACAGCTCTAATCATATATCATCCTCTGGTTTAAAAACCTTTGATGGGTCCCCATTAACACGCAAAGGATAAAGTCTAAATTCCTTAGCTTGTCATGCCAGGGTTTCAGAGTCTGGCTCTGATCTACTTATTCTCATCTCATTGTCTGCCGTAATTTCCCTTTCTCCCACTCCCCGTTGCCAGACATACATATGCATTTATTCTAGTCCCACCAGCTTCCTCATAATTCCCTGAGCTTGCTGTATACTTGTGCTTTTGATCATGTCTTTCCTTGCCCCATACATGCAGAACACTCTTCTCTGACAAACTCCTGTTTGTATGGAGGAACTGAGGAAGCCAAGATTTTATAAAGAGTTCTCTTGACAAAAGAAATAAACCATATGCATAGACCTAGCAGTAGGACCACCATTAGAGCAGATTTCAGATTAGTGGCTGCAGACTAATTTCTCTTGGGCAAACCAGGAAGAAGGACTTGATTCCAAAAGGTACTGGAGTTATAGCAGTGATGAAACTGGTTTGTAACAGTTTGAAATGAATGCCTCCCTCCTATTTATACAGCCAAAAGCTAGCACTTACTTTTATAGCTAAAGGATAGAGAAAAATAACCACAGCAGATTTCTGGTATAGTAGTTAGTTTCAAGAATTAAAAGAAAACTCATTACCCTCATCTACCAACTACTCTTACCTTATCTCATGTTCCAAAGGAGTAAAGAATGGTTAGAAACTCATAGGACCATGAGCCTTCACATTCACATTGGTGCTTTTAAAAAATCACCAGGATAGAGCCAGAGATGATGGGTTTAAGGAGTAAATTGAATGAAGGAAAATAGCAGCTCTTTACCTTAAGTTACTGATGAAGCAGAGGCTTCTCATGCTGTGCCTAGTCATGCTTCTCCCTAACCATTGCATATTCCTGCTTAATTTTGTCCTTTTTATCCACATCTGATTCTTTTTTAAAATTAGTTCTTATTAAATAATATATTAACATATTATTTTCAAAACATTTGGAATGTTTGGAATACTCTGACATTCGCTTACCACTGTCATTCCCAATCCCAGCTGCCTACCTACCAATGCCAGAAAATGACAAGCATTTTCAGTTTGGTTTTCTGTTCCTTCAGATCTTTTTCTATGCACTGGGTTAGAGATACATGTTATGGATAGGTAAATGGGCTTATGACATGTAGTATTGCTGTGTGTGTGTGTGTGTGTGTGTGTGTGTGTGTGTGTGTGTGTGTGTGTTTGCTTTCCTCACAGAATTAGTATCATACTTACTCTGCCTCTCAGTCTACAAACTTACTTTTTTGACTCTGCAGTAGATCTTGGATATCTTTTCCTATTAGTATGTAGACATAATTTATCACAGGTTTTTCAGCTTCTCACATACAGTATTATCTTTAGGGCTAGCTTAACCCTTTCCTCTTCTCATAGCAATCTGATATGGACAATTAGAAGAGAAAAAAATTTTAGTAACTGTATTAGTCTGTTTTCATGCAGCTGATGGAGACATACCTGAGACTGGGAAGAAAAAGAGGTTTAATTGGACTTACAGTTCCATGGGGCTGAGGAGGCCTCAGAATCATGGTGGAAGACAAAAGATACTTCTTACATGGTGGCAGCAAGAGGAAAAAGGAGAATGCAAAAGTGGAAACCCCTGATAAAACCATCAGATCTTGTGAGACTTATTCACTACCAAGAAAACAGTATGGGGGATACTGCCCCCATGATTCAAACTATCTTCCACCGGGTCCCTCCCACAACAAGTAAGAATTATGGGAGTACAATTCAAGATGAGATTTGGGTGGGGACACCGACCCAAACCATATCATTCTGCCCCTGGCCCCTCCCAAATCTCATGTCCTCACATTTCAAAACCAATCATGCCTTCCCAACAGTCCCCGAAAGTCTTAAGTCATTTCAGCATTAGCTCAAAAGTCCACAGTCCAAAGTCTCATACGAGACAAGGCAAGTCCCTTTCATCCGTGAGACTATAAAATCAAAAGCAAGCTAGTTATTTCCTAGATACAATGAGGGTACAGGCATTGGGTAAATACAGCCATTCCAGATGGGAGACATTGGCCAAAACAAAGGGGTTACAGGACACATGCAAGTCTGAAATCCAGTGGGGCAGTTTAAAGCTCCAAAATGATCTCCTTTGACTCCATTTCTTATATTCAGGTCACGCAGATAAAGAGGTAGATTCCCATAGTCTTGGGCAGCTCTGCCCCTGTGGCTTTGCAGGGTATAGCTTCCTGGCTGCTTTCACAGGCTGGTGTTGAGTGTCTGAGGCTTTTCCAGGTACATGGTGAAACCTGTCAGTGTATCTACCATTCTGGGGTCTGGAGGATGGTGACTCTTCTTCTCACAGCTCCACTAGACAGTGCCCCAGAAGGGACTCTGTGTGGGGACTCCAGCCCCACATTTCCTTTCCACACTGCCCTAGCAGAGATTCTCCATGAGGGCCCTGTCCCTGCAGCAAACTTCTGCCTGGGCATCCAGGCATTTCCATACTTCTTCTGAAATCTAGGCGGAGGTTCCCAAACCTCAGTTCTTGACTTCTGTGCACCTGCAGGTTCAACACTATGTGGAAGTTGGCAAGGTTTGGGGCTTGCACCCTCTGAAACCATGGGCCAAGCTATACCTTGACCCCTTTTAGCAATTGCTGGAGCAGTGGGGATGCAGGGCACTAAGTCCCTAGGCTGCACATAGCATGGGGACCCTGGGCCCAGCCCACGAAACCATTTTCTCCTCTTAGGCTTCTGGGTCTGTGATAGTAGGGGCTGCCATGAAGACCTATGATCTGCCCCGGGGATATTTTCCTCATTGTCTTTGGGATTAGCATTCGGCTCCTTCTTGTGCAAATTTCTGCAGCCAGCTTGAATTTCTCCCCTCAAAATGGGGGTTTTTTCTTTTCTACTGCATCGTCAGGCTGCAAATTTTCTGAACTTTTATGCTGTTTCCTTTTTAAAATGGAATGCTTTTAACAGTGCCCAAGTCACCTTTTGAATGCTTTGCTGCTTAGAAATTTCTTCCACCAAATACTCTAAATCATCTCTCTCAAGTTCAAAGTTCCACAAATCTCTAGGGCAGGGACAAAATGCTGCCGTCTTTTTGCTAAAACATAATAAGAATTACCTTTGCTCCAGTTCCAGCAATCTTCTTCATCTTCATCTGAGACCACCTCAGCCTGTACCTTATTGTTTATATCGCTATCAGCAGTTTGTCAAAGCCATTCAACAAGTCTCTAGGAAGTTCCAAACCTTCCCATATTTTCTTGTCTTCCCGTCTTCTTCTGAGCCCCTCAAACTGTTCTAACCTCTGTCTGTTACCAAGTTCCAAAGTCACTTCCACATTTTCAGCTACACTCTACTCTACTGGTACCAATTTACTGTATTAGTTCGTTTTCACGCAGCTGATAAAGGCATACCCCAGACTGGGAAGAAAAAGAGGGTTAATTGGACTTCCAGTTCCCTGTGGCTAGGGAGCTTTGGAATCCTGGTGGGAGGTGAAAGGCACTTCTTACATGCCAGTGCCAAGAGAAAAAATGGAGGAGTATGCAAAGGCCAAAACACCTGATAAAGCCATAAGCGCTTGTGAGACTTATTCATTATCACGAGAACAGTGTGGGGAAAATTGCCCACATGATTCAAACTATCTCCCACTGGGACCCTCCCACAACACGTGGGAATTATGGGAGTATAATTCAAGATGAGATTTGGGTGGGAGACACAGAACCAAACCATATCAGTAACCAATTATTGGTTCTGATTAAATGTAAAGAAAGTTGCAATTGTTGGTTTTGGGAGGAGTGTTATCCTTAAAAATTAGACTGTCTTAGAAATACTTGTTGGACCCAGTTCAGAGGACTTCACTAGCATTAACACTGTCTCCCCTTTCTTTCTCCTTAACCCACTTCCACCCAATTACTACATTGATGGGAATTAAATGTAACCAGGACTCTTTGCTGTGTATATATCTGGTTTTCTCTTTTCCATATGCCTAAGTCCTCCCTTCATTGCTTCTGTTTAACACTTAATTTAAATTTCCAAATTAAAGAAGCAAATTTGAAACACATAAAATTAGGTGACTTTGAGGGCTTTTACAGCTCTAGCATTCTATTATGTAATTAATTTATTTTCAGAGGATACATTCTGATAAACTAAGAACCTTTCTGTGCTTGATTTAGGTTATACTTAATTAGGACTGTAAATAAATAATATTTATATAGATAAAACTTATGCTGCTACTTATCACTTTTCCTTGAAGGATATTTATAATGATCAATTAATGTTCAAAGTAAACCTCCAAAAGTATTTGATAACTGCCAAACATTATAACCACAAAACTATAGACAATCAATTTAGACCACTAGTATTTGAAATTTTTTTTACTGTATAAAACTAAGAAACGTAGGACTGAGTCAAAGTGAATGGGAGCTTTGGATAAAATACTTGCAAGATGTTTGCACTTTATGCTTTTGAATTTTCAGATATTTAAGAGGTACCGTCATATACCAGGAACAAGAGGTTGGCAGTCAGGAATTGGGGAATTAGTCCGTCTCATAACCGTCTCACTTTGTGATTGCAGGTCATGCTTTGCTCTTAAATTTTCCCATCTTTAACGTGGTAGATTATTTCTGACTCTTACCCAGGGATGTTTTGTGAAATAATAAAGATAACCACTGCCAGTTATTTTGTGCTGCTCAATAAAGATACTACACAAATTGCTGTTTTTTTTTTGAGACGGAGTTTCACTCTTGTTACCCAGGCTGGAGTGCAATGGCGTGATCTCGGCTCACCGCAACCTCCGCCTGCTGGGTTCAGGCGATTCTCCTGCCTCAGCCTCCTGAGTAGCTGGGATTACAGGCACGCACCACCATGCCCAGCTAATTTTTTGTATTTTCAGTAGAGACGGGGTTTCACCATGTTGACCAGGATGGTCTCGATCTCTTGACCTGGTGATCCACCCGCCTCGGCCTCCCAAAGTGCTGGGATTACAGGCTTGAGCCACCGCGCCCGGCCAATTGCTGTTTCTTAATGACCGGGTCCTGTGCTTAGGTGCAGACCGGTAAGCGGAGCCAGAATGCCGGTGGCCCAGAGCTGGGTTTGTTGCAAAACTTATGTGACTCCGCGGAGACTCTTCGAGAAATCTCATTTGGACCAACAGCTGAAGCTGATCAGCGAGTATGGGCTCCGGAACAAACGTGAGGTCTGGAGGGTCAAATTTACCCTGGCCAAGATCCACAAGGCCGCGCAGGAGATGCTGACGCTTGACGAGAAGGACCCACGGCGTCTGTTGGAAGGCAACGCCCTGCTGCGGCGGGTGGTCGGCATTGGAGTGCTGGATGAGCGCAAGATGAAGCTGGATTACATCCTGGGCCTGAAGATTGAGGATTTCTTAGACGCCTGCAGACCCAGGTCTTCAAGCTGGGCTTGGCTAAGTCCTTCCACCACACTCACGTGCTGATGCGCCAGTGCCATATCAGGTCCGCAAGCAGGTGGTGAACCTCCCGTCCTTCATTGTCCGCCTGGATTCCCAAAAGCACATGGACTTCTCCCTCCGCTCTCCCTACGGGGGTGGCCTCCCCCGCCGCGTGGAGAGGAAGAATGCCAAGAAGGGTCAGGGCGGGGCTGGAGCTAGAGATGATGAGGAGGAGGATTAAACCCACCTGTCCCCTCCTGGGCTGGTGGAGTTTTCCTGCCGAATAAACAGGGTCAGCATTTAAAAAAAAAAAAAAAAAGATACAAATTAATGGTAGCAGTAGGGTGGTTATTTCATATTTAAGGAAGTTCTTCAAAGTTAGAGAAGTACCTAGAGTAGGTCATTTAGAATTTGTTTATTATTTCTTTTAGGCCAGCAAAAAGTGTTCCATGTTAGGTAGAACAGTGCTAAAAACTTACATAAAAGCAAAGGTCTGTAAGTTGTAGGGGCCCCTCCATGGTGAATCTAGCTCTTTCTGATTCTAATGTTTTTAGTCATTTGCCTTTATAGAAGTGAGTGGCCTACCTTTTAGTTTTTTTTCCTTAAGGTATATTTTTATTTTTATGTTTATTCAAATATTCTCTGAGTTCTGTCATCCTGATAAACCTTGGAATGGAAAGTCGTGTGTAAAATTTGCCACTTTACTTGAATTCTAACACTTTTTGTGATGTTATCCTGTTAGATTCTCATTCTAAATTCCACTCTTTCCTTCTTGTGATTGGTTGCTGTTTGTTAGGAAAACATGTAACAGATTTTAGCCTCTGTGAAAAGTCACTCTTGTTCTTTTTGTTGATGCAGAACAGCAGTAATTTTTCCTCTTTAAAGGAAGAACAATTTAGACAAAGGAGATACTTGAGAGAACAGTTTAAAGAAATTTACTGTTTTCTCAGCATACTTTTCAAAATGATGTCACCCCAAGTGTTATGATAATTCTTTCAAAGCTTAGTATCCAACTGGTGAACAAAACTAACACTTGATTGCCGCAAGTTCAGCAGTGTTTGCTGTATACTTTCTACATCTGTGGACTATTCTGTTATGATGTTAAAACTATTAAAGATTATAATTTTAAAACTATTCCTAAAGTATTTATAAACACATATGAAACTTGTTCTAAGTATAACCTGTACTGAAATGAACTGTTCATATTTATAGCTCAGTAGGTAAATTGCTCTGGAGGGCTTCAGACCAGGCTCAGCTGAGGCAAAGCATTTTGGATTGATATTGTAAGGAAAGGTCTGTTTCCTTATTCAGCAGTTTCATATGAATTTAAAAAGATTACTTGTGCTTGGCTAGTTCTAAATTTAAATTTGTTACACTTCTTGTACTAGTAGACTATGTTTTCTATCTGCACATTTGAGAGTTGGTCTTGGAATGTGGCTTTGCAGGTTAAAAAAAAAGGTTACTTTTAAAATTTCTCTTAAACTTTATAATTCAAATTAGTCAAGTAACCAAGAAGAGAAATTAGAGAGGATACCACTGACTTGCTTTGTATCTGTTATTTTTCATTTCCTTGTCTGCGAAAGTAAACTGAATTGCAGCTTTGTACTTAGAAGTAAATTACTATTAAAGACAGTTTAATAGTAGTTTAGAAAATCTGGAAAATGGAAAGATGGAATGAACTATAAAATATAGAATTTGAGCCCAGTCTTGAAGAATACGTAGTTCTTGATGTATTCCAGACTTCCTCTTGGACATTTTTTATTCTTTGTGACTGTTGTGTGTTATATTACTGCTTAGTTCATCCTCCCTCAGGGAATAGTTGGACGTTTATTCTGCAACTGGTATGTAAGCACAATCTTAATATTTGCCCTTTGATGAGTCACACCACTCTGCTATGCCTTAATTTTCCCATCTGTAAAATGATAATGGCTATATAGTTTTAGATTTATTGAGGCAAAGCTTTAAAGTATAGATACGGCTTTCACTGTGAATGAATTTAAGATAGAAGCTAGCATTGCCACAGTAGTACATTCTTCTACCTGTAACACAAATGTTACCACATTTTTGGGGAGAAACAAAAACAAGAATTTGGCATCCAAAATCATTTGAGTGCCTTGTGCGTGTTCTGACTGGCAACAATCTTAACCATCTTGTACTCAGCATCTGGTTTATTCAGGAGACCCCTGTAATTAACCAGTAGTACTTCTCTGTCTTGTCTCTTAGGAAGATTTATGGCATACCTCAGGTCGTGTCAGATAACAGGGAGAAGACAGATGAGTAGCTAGTTCTCTTAGTTTAGAAAAAAAATTCTGTCTCCTTGACATCAATATTGTTAAATAAGATATGATTTCTAAAAAGCCATTTTCCCTCTTTATTTGACATGATTGACAGCTATACTATCTGAACAACGTAAGAAGCTTAAGTTTCTTGGGTGTGGTTTTAAAGTCTTAGGAAAGCTGGGATGGGCCTAGACTTTAGAGGGGATAGGCTCATGGTATGTCCTGGAATGTTATACAAGGAAGAATTATTAGGCCAGGTGCCTTTCATGTCTGTATCTGCCAAAGTAAAAAATGCAGAGGCAAGAGTTTGCCTCAATAATAGTTTCATACATTATCTACACAGAGAAAAGTGACTTCTACATATGGCAAGAATTCAAATACTTTCTACGTAATCAATATTAAAAGAGGGTAAGTTTGATTTTTGATTGGTTATCAGGTTGATACACAGTCCTATTGCTGTGGTCTGCCTAACCTGTAATTATCAGAGAAATCTTGTTAAACAAGATTTTCTGAAATGAAGCCTGTTAATTACATCAGATCCTTTGGGTTTATGTGGAACTATTATCGTGTCATGCATTGAGAGGTGCTTGAACAAAATACTCATTTGGAAAACTCATTATCTCAAATTTTGCTTCAAACCCATGAATTCTAATGGAAAGGGCATGGTGAGAAGCAACGCTAAATTTCTAAGCTGAACTCTTTCCTAAACATCCTTCAGTGATCATTCTCTTATATGAGTAGATCCCAACAAGGGTAGGGATTGGTTATTTTCAGGACATCTTATCTAAACATTCTTCTAGGGGCAGGTCTATGCTGGCTAGACATATAGAAATCAAAATTAACACAGTGATGACAATGTAATCAGCCATATCTATCCGCAACTTATAATCAACCGTATCTAAGGCTGCTGAAAGGTACATTCTAGTCAAAATTCTGGCTCTACCCTTGACTTTCATTAATGAAAGGATTTTGGACTAAAGTCTATAAGTGAGCTTGAATTCAAGCTGGATTCTGCTTTGTACTTCTAGGTAAATAGTGTGCAAAGTTAGGAAATTAGATCAAAATAAAATTTACTTTACAGCTAGGTTAAATTGTGATAAAATGAGAAATTGGCAGCAAGAAGTATTAGTGAATAGGACCCTCAAAGGAAATTCAAACAAGTGTTTGCTGCCATCACACATAAAACATACACAGACACACAAACTTGGTTTAAACTGTTAAAGTGGATTTTATGTAAATTGTTCATGATAAACATTTGCATTATATATTTCTATTCCTTTGTACTTCCCATTTGATGTAGTTTTCAAACTGTGGTTTGCTGGAGGGGAAAAAGAAAACCCAAATCCAAACCACATAGGACAAATTGAATTACAAACCTGGTGTGGTCCTTTAACTCAATTAAATCTAATTTGTGTTATTTTAAAAAGTCATCCTGGGTGGCAGCTGTTCTGAGTAAATGCCCACAAACATTTTCAGTGTAAGAATTTGTCCTGATTACAGCTCTTTAAGATCAGTAGTAGCCTATTTATATTTTAAGTGGCAAAGTTTTAGATTAATTTGGTATATCAGGACCATTTTAATAATTGAATATTTAGTTGTTTCACAAATGGACATTTAAAAATTAAGCATCCAGTGTTTATTTTAAATGTTAAGTTTTATAACTTCACCTCATTTTCTTATTTCTTATGTTTCTACTTAAGTTTCTTCTAAATATAGCCACTTAATGACTTTTTTCAGGCAATTATCAACTTGTGTACACAAGGGAATATGGAATTTTAGATTCAAATAAATATTTTGACATTCCAAGTCAAAATTTGGGATGATCTGGGGAGAAAAACATGAAAGAATATGGATTCAGGACTGTTCAGTTCAATATAATTGAAATGAAAGTTTGTATTATAACTGTTAGGATTGAATATTAAATACAGCAGAAGTGAAGACCTTGAAACTCATGAAAGTCTTGCAGAAGGACCTTGACTAGTGTTCTAAGGTAGACAAATGGGACAAGGCTAAATTTTAGGGAATTACAATGGAGAGATACTATTGAGCAGAGACAGAAATGGTAGAAAACTCCTAATACCTCAAAAATGATAGCTGGTACGTGAATATGTTTAGAAATCCCTTGTGTTTTTACTAAATACAGTAACTTTCAATTAGCAACTGAGTATCTTTTATGGGCTAGATATTGGTCTATGTACTCATATTTCAAATATGAATAAACTAAAGGTTCCTACTTTGGAGGAACTTATAATGTAGTTAGGATAGGGAATATGTAAATCATTTATAGCACCATATGGCAGGTGATAGAATAAAGATTTGAATAAATTCAAAGCTGCTTCTTTTGTTGTAAGGAGAGTATAGGCCTAAAGTTAGGGTATTAGATCAAAACAGAAGGGAAGTTTTTGTTTAAACTCACTACCATACATGAGACTTATACTATATCAGTTAATATAGACGTAGGAATATAAATTGTTTACATTGAGGTGCTTATCAGCTGTGTACACTTTTTCCCTACTCATTCTCTTTTTAAGGAAAAAAAAATTTGGTCATCAATTATGGTAAGTACTTGTATATCTCTTGTAACTTTTAGTTAGTTGTGAACTATATCAACTTTAATAACATTTTAAAAAATGTTCATCATCCTATATATATCTTTTTTTTAAAAAATTATACTTTAAGTTCTGGGATACATGTGCAGAACGTGCAGGTTTATTACATAGGTACACACGTGCCATGGTGGTTTTCCTCTTTTATATCTGATACTGACTACCAGTCTACTATACATTGAAACTTTTAATTTTTGGTCTTCAATGGTAGTATGCTTTTTTGGTTTCTCTCCTGCTTTTCTGACCTTATTTGGTATTTCCTTTACTGTTTTCACATCTGTATTAGTTATCTATTGCCATAACAAATTACCCTAAAACTTAGCAACTTACAACAATGAACATTTGTTACCTAATGGTTTCTGTGGGCTAGTAATATCATATCTGTCTTGTTCACATGTGAATGATGAACATTCAGACATTCAATAAATATTATTGAATGGTGCACAAATGAATGCTGTTATGCAAGTTCAGGTTCTTATCACTTTGCACCTAACAGGCTCCATCATCTGTTTTGCTGGCTTCCAATCCTTACCTGCATGCTGTTTGTAAAACCACCCTTTCAAAAGAAATTTATGCATCTGCTTCCCTTAGTAATGACCAGTTGTGATTCTCATTGGCCTAATCAAGTTTTTATTGGTTTCTTTGGCATTCAAAGCCTTCCATAAACCAGCCTCACCATACTTATTCAACCATAAACCTTAACAAACATACCTATTTTACTTAAACTGGTTGTTTACACCTTAGATCTGTTAAAAGAAAACCCTTAACCAAATTAAATTTAACAGAGTTTAATTGAACAAATTGGGCAGCTTCTTGAACCAGAGTAGGCTCAGAGAGACTCCAGTGCAGCTATGTACTGAAAGATTGATGGACAGAAAAAGGAAAGTGACATACGGAAGTACAGAAGTGAGGTACAAGAAACAGCTGGATTTGTTATAGCTGCACATTTGCCTTATCTGAACATGATTTGAACAGTTGGCACCCTTTGTCCCAAACTCAGTGATTGCCACAAGGGCAGGTTACATTCTGTTTATACATCCTTTTAGATTATAGTTCACATCGTATAGAGAAACCTTTAGGCTGAACTGAAAATATGTAAGAAGGCAGCTGTAGGGTAAACGTGATTTAACAGACCAAACCTTATCCCCCATCCCTAATACCATGTTCAATTTTACTTTCTTACCTTTATTAATGCTTTATTCTCTCACCTGTAATGCTTATATTACTTGCTTTTTCAAATCTTACTGATTCTTGTTCTTTACTGAAATCTCTTTATGTTCCCTCCACTTCTTTCATAAACACAATTTAGACATCTATGGCCCACTCCACTTGTTTTTGTTTTTGCTTAATTTTTGTTGTTGTTGTTTGTTTTTGAGACAAGCTCTCACTCTGTTGCCCAGGCTGGAGTGCAGCGGCATGATTATAGCTTACTGCAGCCTGGACCTCCTGGGCTCAAACAGCCCTCCTGCCTCAGCCTCTGGAGTAGCTGGGACCACAGGTGCATGTTACCTTGCCCAGATGGTTTTTAAAAAATTTTTGTAGTAGTGGGGTCTCCCTGTGTTGCCCAGACTGATCTTGAACTCCTGGGCTCAAGTGATCCTCCCATGTTGGCCTCCCAATGTGCTGGAATTATAGGTGTGAGCCACTCTACTTGGCTCAACTCTAGTTTTTAATCTTTGAATTCTCATTGTATTAACACTCAGTACCAAACAGTACCTTTCTTTATTTTTAATTAGTTTAAGTGGGTGAATATGTCTTTCCAACTAGAATTCCAATTTTCTGAGAGCAAAATCCTTTTACTTCTTGTATCTTTATTGTAGTATGCTATGAATGTATGCTGGTTGATTGAAAATCTAGAAATCTTGACTCAGCTGTAAAAAATCCTTTTTGAATGAATTTTTACTGCCAGAGACGTTCATGAGGATGAACTGGGACTGCAGGACAGTTGGAAACTACATTTTGTTATTTTCCTGAAGAAACATTGCTGTATGAAGAGATTAATTTTAAAAAGTTCCCTCTGGCCAACTATCAGAATTGGCTTTTAGCCTTGAACTATCAAAGCAAAACTTTCAGAGTTGCCTAGAGCAGAACAGGTATTAAGTAGCAAGCAATTCAAGGTCTCTGATCCTTAGCCTGCTTCAGCTATGGGCCTGGCCAAGCCCTTTGGCAAAGATAAGTTGAATAAGGAATTTACTTTTATCTTCTCCCTCTTGAAAGTTTTATGGATTTGATTCACAAAGAAAGGGCAATAATTGAAATTTTGTGTTAGCTTCTTCTTGTTATTCACCAAGAAGAGTTAAAATCAGGTAATGATATTAATCAAAATATAAGTACAAATAGTGCCTAAAAATAACGTTATGGTTAATTGTGTTCCATCATATTCTTGGCACACTTTGTGCAAGCCCTAGAGAACAAAGCCTGAGAGCCCATGGGAATTAAAGCTCCAGTTCTTTCGACCAGTTTAAATTTAGTTCTGTGATCTTGATAAGATAGAATTATATTTACATTATTAGTTTCTACCAGTATTCCCTTGTATTTTCTTTTATGGCTTTTTCTATTTCTGTGCCTTTTTGTACTGCTTCCTTATTTTCCCCCTAAAGCCATAAGTAGAATGTTTGGTCATAGAGTTTAATAAGAGGAGCATTTGACTTTTCCTTATAGCTATCTCAAATTTCATTAAGTTTGTGTTTTAGGATGATTTATGATATCAGTCTATGATTTGGGCTGTTATTTTCACATTTTTTGTTTTCTTGTGCTAACGTACTGGTGTTATACGAAAAAGAGTTTTTATTTGTGTATGTAGGGGTTTCAGCCAAGATTCCTGTCTTTAGTACTGGAATATTTGAATTAGAGAAATTAAGAAAGTGAAAAGGCTAAAGCTCTTAGTTCTTACCTTTTATCCTTATAGGTAATGATATATAAATATATTTCTTTGAGAAAATAAAGAATGTCAATTGAATAACACCTCAGTTAATCCCTCCAGCCTGTGTGTTTCTTCCTCTAGATGACTTCTAAGGGCCTGCTCATAAAGCCAGTGTGATGATATTAGCTCTGTTGCATCTTTTAGTTTTCTTCTTTACTCATCCCATACTTCCCATACATATTCTACTTTTCTTCCCTGGTGAGTTTAAAGGTAAAAGATATAAAGAAGTGGGAGGAGAGACAGTGTGAAGGAGGTGCAGAGGCAGACATGAAAAAGTGTCAGGAAGAAATCTGAGTGTAGCTCTCAAAAGACTGTTGCTTTCTCTAGCCACTGCCCTATTCTACTTTGTTCCTGTCGCCACTACTATTTTTAAAAGGAGTTTAAAATAAAAATTAAATCTATTTGAATTTCAGTCCTGGACACTCAAATAAAAGTGCTTTTCTGAAAATCTACAATGTTTTTAAGACACCTTCCTTGATCACCCTGCTGTATTAATGCAAATCTGAGCATTTCCTTCTTGAAAAAAGGAAGAGACTTACTGAATACAACTTTTGCCACATGAAACTGTCTAATCAGCCTCATTTGAAAGTGCACATTTCATTTGATGGCATTTGCAAATTGTTCCTTCCCCCCACCACCAGAACTTGCAATGTGAAAATGCTTCCATATGCTAAAAGCTAGTCTACTAATTTTGCTGAAGGAGAAAAAAAGAAAGTATGGCTAGCTATTTTATAAACATGAAGCTACAATGTGGGCAGATTTGGCAATGGGAGTCTCTCAGAGTTCACTGTAAACAACTCTGCAACCCCCAAGCCTCACTACTATTCAAGATGAGTATAGAAAGTTGTTTTTGTCCTACAAAAGTAAATTTTTAAAAATGCAATTGTAATTTGTATATGGTTTAAAAATATCCAAATGCAGTTAAAATATAGTATTAAACTATGACTTCTAATAGATCTGAGCATTTTAAGTGAAGAAATACTTTTGCTTTCAGATTCTTTGTGTATCACAAGACATTTTAATAGCCACTTCTCTGGGTGGTGGGCCCCCAACCCCTAATGCGTGGATTATAGCAATAGTTTTCTCCCTGATTTCTCTAAATTAGTAACTTTCCCTTTTAACACTGTGCTACTGCTGCTACTAAGGTAATATTTCTTAAATAACATTATGCCTTTTCCTACGCTCAACTGATCTCATTTACCCTAATCTCACCAGTATTTCTCCCAAATCTGATTTATAATTTTCTTTAAGGAGTCGTTGTGGTAATCCCATCCCATCAGGCCCCATTGTTCCACAGTACTTTTGAACCAAGCTTCTACTATTATTATTTTCATGTTGATTTATTAAAGTTTTTTAAAAATTGTACTATGCTTGTTCTCTTTTTCCGAAGTAGATATCAGTGTGATAGAAACATTATCTTCTATTTCTTTTGACTGGAGTCTGTTATACTTCTGAGTACATCATAGATGTTAAATATATACTCTGTAAATACATATTATCAAGCTTAAAATGGTGGCTGTTTGTTTAAACCACAAATTATTAAACAAAAGAGCTGAGTGATGGTACCTGCACAATGCTTAATAGGTAGTAGAGATGATAAATTCTACTGCAGTCTGCACTTTGTCTTTTTAAGATTTATTGCTTAGCTTTTAAAATTAATGGTTTTATCTTTGAAATAGAGAAATAGGTCTAGGGTTCATGCAGTTATAAATAAAAAATTCCTTAATTTTATTTCTATTACTGTAGCATCTTATGTCAAAAGAAAATATTGTAAAGAGGAAGAAGTGGTGGGCACTATGGCTCATGCCTGTAATCCCAGCACTTTGGGAGGCCGAGGTGGGTGGATCACCTGAGGTCATGAGTTTGAGACCAGCCTGGCCAACATAGTGAAACCCTGTCTCTACTAAAAGTACAAAAATTAGCCGGGTATGGTGATGGGCGCCTGTAATCCCAGCTACTGGGGAGGCTGAGGCAGGAGAATTGCTTGAACCTGGGAGGCAGAGGTTGCAGTGAGCCAAGATCATGCCATTGCCCTCCAGCCTTGGCAACAAGAGCCAAACTTGGCCTCAATTAAAAAAAAAAAAAAGGAAAAAGAGGACTAATATTACCTGATTTTAAGACTTAAAAAGCTAGAGTGATCAAGGCAGAGTATTACCATAAAGTTAGAGAAATAGATCAGTGGGAAAGAACAGAGTCCAGAAACAGTTTCATACATACATGGGCAACTGATTTTTCACAAAGATATAAAGGCAATTCTCGGGTGAAAGGCCAACAGATGGTGCTAAAACAATTGGATATTCATGTGAAAAAATTTATTTATATCACATACCTTATAAAAACTAACTCAAAACAGATCGTAGACTAAAATGTAAAACCTAAAACTATAAAACTCCTTAAAGAATACATAGGGAGAAAATCTTTGTTATCTTGACATAGGAAAAAATTTCTTACATATGCCTCTGAAAACACAACCCATAAAAGAACAAATTGATAACTTCAACATCATCAAAATTTAAAACTTCTGATCTTGAAAAGAGAATGAGAAGGCAAGCCACAGATTTATGGAGATGATATTTGCAAAATATATCATGATAAAGGACTTATATTCAAAATATAAGGAACTCTCACAATTCAATAAAGATTCAAATAACCCAGCAACAACAAAAAACAGACATTGGGCAACGCATGGTGGATTACACCTGTAGTCCCAGCACTTTGGGAAGCTGAGGTGAGAGGATTGCCTAAGCTCAGAAGTTGGAGACCATACGCACATGAAAAGCTCAGTGTTATTGTTAGGGAAATGAAAAGTGCACTGCAATACCACACCAAATATTACTTCTTATTCTACAAATATGTACAATATTAGTTGTCAACTAAAAATAAAAGGAAAAAATTAAGAAGACTGACCATATGAAATGTTGGTGCATATGTGGAGGAACTAACTCTTAAACCCTGCAGGTGGAAATGTAAAACGGTACAACCACTTTAAGAAATAGTTTGGCAGTTTCTTGGCCAGATGTGGTGGCTCATGCCTGTAATCCCACCACTCTGGGAGGCTGAGGTGGGCAGAACACGAGGTCAGGAGATCAAGACCATCCCGGCCACCATGATGAAACCCCGTCTCTACTAAAAATACAAAACTTAGCCGAGTGTGGTGGCACGTGCCTGTAATCCTGGCTACTCAGGAGGCCGAGGCAAGAGAATTGCTTGAACCAGGGAGTCGGAGGTTACAGGAAGCCAAGATCGTGCCACTGCACTCCAGCCTGGTGACAGAGCAAGACTCTGTCTCAAAAAAAAGAAAGAAATAGTTTGGGTGTTTCTTAAAATGTTAACCATATACCCACCATATTCTTCAGCCATTTCATTGAGCTTTTTTACCCAAAATAATTGAAAGCATATGTCAATGCAAGGGCTTGTACATAAATATCATAGCAGCTTTATTTATAATAGCCAAAAGTGAAGTCACCAACATGTCCATCAGCAATTGAATGGATAAACAAACTGTAGTATATCGGTGTAATGGAATACTATTCACAATAAAATGAATTAATTATTAGTACATGTGTCAACATGGATGGCACTTAAAATAATCATGCCGAGAGAAATAAGTCAGTCAAAAAAGAATACACACTGTGTGATTTCACTTATATAACATTCTGGAAAATGAAAAACAATTCATAATGATAGCAGATGAGTGGTTACCTAGAGATGTGGAGTAGAGGAGGAGAAAGGAATTACAAAGAGGCACAAGGAAACTTTAGGAGGTTAAGGATGTTTTAACTATCTTAACTATGATGATAGTTTTGCAGGTATATATATATATAATCCAAAGGTTATCCAATTGTACATTTTATTGCATTTATTTATTTATTTATTTATTTTTGAGATGGAGTCTCACTCTGTCACCCAAGCTGGAGTGCAGTGGCACAATCTTGGCTCACTGCAGCCTCTGCCTCCCAGGTTCAGGCAATTCTCCTGCCCCAGCCTCCCAAGTAGCTGGGATTGCCGATACACACCACTGTGCCCAGCTAATTTTTGTATTTTTAGTAGAGATGGGGTTTCACCATGTTGACTAGCCTGGTCTTGAACTCCTGACTGCAGGTGATCCACCCGCCTTGGCCTCTCAAAGTGCTGGTATTACAGACATGAGCCACCACGCCTGGCCCCAATTGTACACTTTAAATATTTGCAGCTTTTTATAGCTCAAGGAAATTATACCTCAATTTAAAAAAAGAAACAATTGTAAAGAGGTGTTAAACACCCAGTTCACCATCAAAAGCAATATTATTTAACATGCACTCGCATATTATAATAAATGTAAATATAATTTATATATTTACAAACATAAATATAACAATGAACATATATATTATTGAAGAGCCCCCTATGTCACCTATTATCTTGGGTTTTACAGAGTTACTAGGATGTTATGAAAGGGGAAGACCATTTCATAAAGGAAATTGTTACACCTTGACCATCCAGTACTTCAGTTTTTCATAGAGGTTCTGTATCTACTACAAAAGCCATTTTTTGAGAACAGCAATCTTTGTTTATACTAAAATTATCATAGACCATCTCAATTTTTATCAATATTTCCTTCTTTCACTTTCTTGATAAAGCCCCATATTTTGCTTTGTGCTTCTGTGTTTTTTTAAACCAAATGATTACTAAACAGGGAGTGGAGGGCCAGGTATGGTGGCTTATGCCTTTAATCCCAGATCTTTGGGAGGCTGAGGCAGGAGGATCACTTGAACCCAGGAGTTTGAGACCAGCCCAGGCAACATAGTGAGACGACATACCTACAAAAATTTTAAAAATTAGCCAGGTGTGGCACGAGCCTATAGTCTCAGCACTTTGGAGGCCCTGGTGAGAACTGCATGAGTCCAGGAATTTCAGGCTGCAGTGAGTATAACTGTCTAATACTATTACTACTGTATTGGTTAAGTGACTCATTTATAACATAATTTGGAAAAGGAAATTCTTGGATTTTATCACAAGTGAGGACCCAGAACTAAGTGATAAAGTGGTTAAAATAAGGGTCTCAGCCAACTCAAGGGTTAGAATTTTCTTGGTATTTAATGTATTGTGCTTAATTTATCCATTATGTAAGTAAACTCAAATCTCATTTGTCTCTTTATATAAAAAGGAAAAAGAGAAAAAAAAATAAAGCCCCATATTTTGCTGTTTCTGTTTTGCTAATATAGACATCTTATGTCAATGTTAATGTAGTCCTATGTAGGTCTTCTTATGTCAGTATCAGTCTGAGTAAGAGCAAATAATAAATTTATGCTGAGGTACAAAGATACCATTTGGACAGCTTTATATTAACATGTGACAATGTACAAAAGTTATACAAATTTGTTAGCATTTTCTTACTGCAAAATATTATCAAATTAGGAAATAGCAGACACTAGGGACTGGTTTTTACTGCATATAATGATGTTTAAGAGATACTTAAACTTGATTTAAAAGCTCAGCAATGATTTGTCTAAGATGAACCTACAGAGCTAATAGTCTTTAGTTTTTTTTTTTTTTTTTTTTTTAATTTCTCATTTATAGCAACAAGCACATCAACCATTTGATTTTCTTATATTTTGAGAGAAAGTTGTGACCAGCTGGCAGTTTGGATTTGAAATAACAATGGCAAATAAGTGGCCTGTGCTGAAAATTGTTAGGTATATCTCTTTATGGAAAACTACCTTGGTGATGTAAAACCACCCAGGTCTGTAGTTATATAATATAGGCAAGTAGAAAAATCAGGCAGGGCTGGGTTTTTAATAAAGATTTAGTTTGGTTCTTAGAAGCTATGGCAGTTTCTGATGAGTAATCTAGTAATACCTATCTTTCTGAATTAATTCTACAAAACACTGCCACATATTGATTATTGTAGACATTGTTGGTTTCAAGACACGTTCTTATTTTAACCCTCCTAACCCGTCAAAGATTCCTTGTTACCTATGGTTCAAGAAATTCCGCCTTGGTTTTTATATTCAAGACCTTTCATAGTTCATCACTGAGCTATCTGTTAATCCTCTGTGTCACTGCTTTTCAGTATGAATTGTCAACGTTTCTATGATTTTTCTGTTTCTTTGCCTTTTGTCAATCTTTGTTTAGTCTGGATTCTCTGTCCGTTTCCCATCTCTACCTACTCTTCTAAGCCCTAGAATGCTTCAGGTACCACATAAATCACATCAGCATAAAATCTTCCATGACATTCTATTCACACATGTTATAAATGCCTCTTTTGTTGCTGAGCTATCAGTGATCACGAAGGTAAGGGTGGGAGGAAAGGATGCTCCATGGTACTCCACTCTGATGCAAGAAGAAAAATTAGAAATTTACAAATATTTTTATCTCATCCTGTATACATTTTACTTTTTGTGTATGTCTTATAACATACACAATAAATTGGTACCCAAATAGAAAACATAAATAATTAAAATACATATGTTGAGGGAGTACATGCCCAAAATGTTTTACTGATGGGGTAAAGAATAAAAAGCTAAGAAAGCACTGATCTAATTGTCAGGTCTGTTTCCGCAACTGTAAAGTTAGGTCGAGAATTGGACTAGATAGATTTCCAAGGTTTTTTTTTTTTTTTTT
>NW_016107328.1:11264422-11270726 GCF_001604975.1 Cebus imitator
GAAGGACATATCAGATTAATTAACTCTCAGTAATTAAGGATGTCAAAGAATACCATAGTAACAATAGAAGCATTATGTTTTATTTTATTGAATCTTGAAGGAAATTGGATACTCCAAAGCATAATATAATATGGAGCATGCACTGTGAATCCTGTATTAATTGACAAGTGTAATTTCTTTTCATTGTTTCTCTGAGGAAACCCTTTGCAATAATGTTCGATCTCTTTTCCATATACAGAGTCCCAAATAGTTTTTTCATCTGACATGGTATTTTAGTGGGCAGTTAGCATACATGATCTTTTAAAAACATGTTTCTCAAGATTGGAAATATCTTAGGTTGTCAAGAAAAAGTCTCTTATTATCCTTTTATTATCAAATAAGCATAGTTGTTAGAAAGTGACTAATCCAGAGATTTGCTATGGCTCCTTCTATTATTATTTTTTTTTTTGAGATGGAGTTTCACTCTATTGCCCAGGCTGGAATGCAGTGGCAAGATCTTGGCTCACTGCCTGCAACGTCTGCCTCTGGGGTTCAATTGGTTCTCCTGCCTCAGCCTCCCAAGCAGCTGTGACTACAGGCACACACTACCATGCCTGGCTAATGTTTGTAGCCACGAAGCCCAGCCCCCTTCTATCTATTTTTTATTTTTGTGGGTACAAAGTCAGTGTATATACTTATGAGGTACATGATACGTTTTGATATAGACATACAATGTATAATAATCACATCTTGGAGAAAGGGATATCTATCTCTTCAAGCATTTATCCTTTGTATTACAAACAATGAAATGTACAATTAAGTTATTATTGACTGTAGTTACCCTGTTTTGCTATGAAGTAGTAGGTCTTATTCATTTCTAACTATTTTGTTTTTTTGTATCCATTAACCATCTCCACTTCCTGCTAAGTCCCCAGTACCCTTCCCAGCCTCTGGTAAACATCCTTTTACTCTCTATGCCCCTAAGTTCAAATGTTTGGTTTTTAGTAGTTAATACAAGTAAGAAGCTTTTCCTTTTAAAGTCAGCATGTGAAAAGGTACATTGTAGCCTTGTAGAGGCTCTGATTTCCTTGAAGTCTGCTACTTATTTGTAAAGGTCCATGGTAAGATTCAACTTATTACAGTATTTAGAATTTTAAATTGGTAGCTTCAAGAATGCTTAGAAGATCGTTTGTTTCCTCTTTTAATGAAGAACATTTAATATACAGGTTTTCTTAGTATTGACTTTCATAAGTATTATCTGGGGGCAATTGCTGTCTCAGTTGATTATTTATCTCTGAAGGCCTATTTTAACTCTACATTTATCTGAACTTAACTGAATAACTCCTCATTAGTCAGCACATATTTTAGTGAAGAGGTTCTTAGGAGTAACTCTGACATTCACCATATTGTGGTTTGTCTGTGTGTATGTGCCTGTGCATAACTTGGCAATCACTTCCTCAGCGAAGTAACAGCCAGTGTGGTTCAGCCAAAGTTTAGAGGAATAAAATAACTGAAATGGGAAGTTTTCATGTAATGCCAAGTGATATTATTCTTGGTTATTTCTTATTGAATTGCTCATTTAGCGTTTGTCATTGTAGATATTAAAACCAAACCAAGCAAACAAACAGTAAAAACCCAATAATAACCAACAAACAGGAAATACCAGGTAAGTCAGATTATCTAGTTACTTGCCATATTTGAAACCAAGAACTCTTCCTGTAACTCAAAAATAAATGTATGCTTAGGTCAGAATCTGATTTAGAAATGAAAAAAAAAGCTGAGTGCAGTGGCTTACCCTTGTAATCCCAGCACTTTGGGAGGCCCAGGAGGGTGGATCATGAGGTCAGTAGTTTAAGACCAGCCTGGCCAACATAGTGAAAGCCCATTTCTACTAAAAATATAAAACTTAGCTGGGCATGGTGGCGGGCACCTGTAGTCCCAGCTATTTGGGATGCTGACGCAGGAGAATCGCTTGAACCCGGGAAGCTGAAGTTGCAGTGAGCCGAGATTGCACCACTGCACTCCAGGCTAGGTGACAAAGTGAGACTCTGTCTCAAAAAAAAAAAAAAAAGAAAAAAAAAAGAAAAAGAAAGAAAGAAATGAAAACAACATCTTGTCTGTTTTTTCCAGGATCAGCTTTAATAGAAAATTGGTGATGCATTAAGTTTTTCACAGACTTGGCTTGAGAATATTTTATATTTTATATGCTTGCTATTTTTTTAAAAATAGGATTCATTGGGAGCTTATTTCCACTATAGCAGGAAGAGGCACTGTGATTCACTGAATTGTGTGAATTAAAGGCATGATCAAGGAACAGGCCCATTGAAAATGATGGCCCTGCAGTATTAAAAGTGCTTTGATCTTCTGTTTTGACACATTGAATTTATCTTTAATTATATGTGATGACATTTGATTACTCTACACTTAGACTATTATAATGTGGTTTGTAAAATATAGTTTGTAGTGTATAACAAGTTCAGCACCGATTTTTCTATAGATATGAATTTACAGAGTGATGTTTTAGTTTTGTTTAAGAGGAAACTATTAGATTTCTAAATTAACAGACATTTAAAATGTAAATATTTAATAGACAAAGTATAATTTTTATAGAATAAGTATTAGGACTGTACCCTGTGGGACTCAGTGCCTTATTTTAATAGATGTTAATATAATTGTATGTGATGGTTTCCTGATCTATCCACTGCTGGCTGCTTTAGTACAGGTAAATCACTTAAGTTCTCTGAAACTTTGAAAAATGAAAGCCTTAGAATACTGAATATTCAGGATTTCAGTTATGAAATTCTTCGAATCTACTATTCTAAGATGTCTTTGATGGACATATGCAGAATTCCATATTAATTCTTGACACATTTTCTAAAAGAAAGACATTATAAAAATATTGTGTGAATTAATGGTTTTTGACCTTGCATTTAAATATTAAAATGAAGTACTTTAAAAATGCACTATGACTTTTTCATCTTGTGGGAGGGGCAGTGAGTTGGGGGTAACCCCCTGTAGGCCACAACGGTAGAGAGAACTTTCATTTGGAATTTCCTGTATTATGCCAGTACCGTAGCCTTGAGGATATGAGTGTTTCTTTGAAATTATCTGCTTTGCTTGTATTTACATGCTCAACCTTGGATTTTTCCCAATTTAGGCAGTTACAAGAGGTCCTTAAGAGTTTGAACCTGATCCTAATTCTCTAGGGGAAATTACTAATTATTCTTTCTTTTAAAATGGTAGCCATATACAGTGATTTTACTTTTAACATCATTTAATCAATTTTGTCAGTGTCCCTAATGGATAGCCAGGCACAAACAAAAGCAAAAACAAACTAACAATATTCTACAAGAAAAGTGGCTAATTATAGATTATCATTGGGAAGCATAATATTCCATGTGTTTTTATACTGAATTTTGCTTCTTTTTGCCATACAACCAGTTCCTTACTTTGTAGGGAGGCTTTTATTGTAAAAAAAGATCTGTCCCATGCAATTATTGGTTATGACCATTTATTGCCTGAGAGCTAAACAGTGGAGCTTTCATTTGAGTTTGTTTATTAGAGAGGCAGAGTATGTTTTACCTGTAAGTTCTTTGGGATTTTTTTTTTTGAACTAAAAACATACAAATACAATTATTGGTTATGACTATTTATTGCCGAAGAACTAAACAGTGGTGCTTGATTTGAGTTTGTTTACTAGAGAGGCATAGTATGTTTTATCTGTAAGTACTTTGGGATTTTTTTTTTATTAAAAATATACAAATATGTATATTTGTGATAAGTAGGTGACAGCATGAAAAGCAAAACTGGAAAGGTATGATCCTACAGCTGCATATCAAGCTACTGTTTTTTTTCCTCACAGACTATTAGTGTGTTAAGAACTTATCATAGCATTTGTTTCTTTTTAGAGAGAGTAGAAGGATGAAGCCTTACTAGAAACCATTTCAGAGTAGTTACCTCCAGACTATATATGAATGGAAAAGAAGAGTAATACAGATAAGTTAAACATTAAATAATGATTGCTTTTTATTGCATTAAAAAAACATGGGGAAAAGCAGTTGGAAATAGGAGCCAGGTACTTAAATCTGGGAAACTCATTTTTGGTATTTTTTTTCCCACTGCTTCAGCAGCCTGGGAAGGATCCCTAGAGACAGAGCCTTCAGGCAGAAAGATGGAGGAGAGAAAGCAGATCATAGACCCTAAGCATCTGTAGGTTCTCTTTCTTTCTTGTTCCAGACAGCTGGTGAATCTGAATTGAATCCTTAGTAAAGTTTCATATTAGGTGATTTAGTAGATAGTAGTTAAGGAAAAATGATGATCTCCAAGAATTAGCCTGATTTTATACTTTCATGGAGATTAACCTAATTTCTTTCTTCTTTGGAAGGCTATTAGACTGTTGATCACAGCAGACAGGGATCTGAATTTCAGGAAGTTTTTTGACATGGTCCATCATGATATCACTGTGGGCAGGATGGATAAGAGTGATATGATATAATAATATGGTTATGTTGTTATGCAGTTGGCTGAACAGCCATCTGAAAGAGTGATATTTAATGATCTGTGTTAACCTGGAAGGAGAACTCTGGGATACCACAGGAATCTGTCTTCAGCTTCATTATATATATCAACAAAGAGTTAAAAGAAAATATAGCTGGCATACTGATTAAATTTGTAGATAATACACAGTTGAGGAAGGATGGCTAAATTATTAGGTGATATAGACAGGAGTCAAAAAAGCTCTAAAAATACCAGGATGATGGGCTTAACCAGTGAGATAAAATTTACTGAGGACACGTTTATAATATAATATATAATACTATGTATTACAAAATAGAGGAGAAACGACTTAGATGTAGGGGTAGAAAAAAAAACTTAACATTCCTAAGTTAACACTTAATATGATCAACTTTGTCATGTTCTTTTCGAAAAATGCATTGTGATCTTAGGAATGTCTAGATCATTAATAGAATGTCTAGAATAAGATTAGTAGTAGTCCTGCTTTATTCTTTGCATCCCACTATTTTGTTCTGATTATCATACCCTAAGAGTGATAAACTTGAAGCACATCCAGAAGAAAATGGCTAAAATTTTTCACATAACAAAGCTACAAAAAGAAGCCTATAAGGAGTCATAATAGCTATCTCCTAGTATTTGATGGGCAACCCTTTGGAAGGAAGGTTAGAATGAGACTGTGAAGCTCCAGAAGGCAAAGTGACAACCAATTGTGACATGAAGATGGATTTTGACTCTATGTAAAGAATAGTTGTCTGGTCCTTAAAGTTGTCCAAAAAACGAAATAGACTGTGCTGGGAGTTAAATAGTGAATTTTCCAGGGTGTTGCCAGACTACCTTCCAGGCATGTGGTAATAGAAGAAATTTATTCATCAGAAAGTGGGTAAAACTAGTTGATATTTAGATTCAGTCTGATTCTTTTTGGTGGTGTGTTTCCTACTTGTTTATACCAATTTACTCTCTGTCATTTGGCTAAGAGGCAGAGAATGTCTTTGACCATAAATTGATAAACAGGATTCATCTGTGTATGTTATTATCAAAACATGTCTGTGACTTTTGTAAGAAGCTTTATTCTTATCTACTCCTAAAATATCTTTCTGAAGTTAAAAGGACTTAAGTGTTTAGAAGAAAACATTTTTTTCTAGGAAGCATTATTTATATTTGCCACTTTTTAAATTGGCATCAAAAACAAGGTGATCAGACTGGAGCTATCAGAAGATAGTGCTATGAAATGAATGTGTGCAGATACATCAGAGTAACCAAGTTAATTGGTTTGTTCACACATTTGTTCTTTTACTCATTCATTAATTTATAAATATTTTTTCAGATACCTGGTAAGTACTGGTTGCTCTGCTAGGTACTAGGAAATTGATACATACTACAATTTATCTGGCCATTTATTTACCTAAAAATCTGTTAATAGGCATCTAATACTCCAAGAAACATATTTTTAAAAATTTTAATTTTTGTGGGTACATAGTAGGTGTATTATTATACATTGTGTATCTGTATCAAAATATCTCGTGTACTCCATAAATATATATACCTACTATATAGCAGCTATAAGAAGAAATATATACACCTAGGTGTATATATGTTTATTGGAGTACATGAGATATTTTGATACAGATACACAGTATATAATAATCACATCAGGGCAATCATGCTTCAGAGGATGGATACCCCATCTTTTAGTTATTTTAAAATGTACTGGGCCGGGCGCGGTGGCTCAAGCCTGTAATCCCAGCACTTTGGGAGGCCGACGCGGGTGGATCACGAGGTCAAGAGATCGAGACCATCCTGGTCAACATGG
>NW_016107328.1:11270956-11310082 GCF_001604975.1 Cebus imitator
TACAAAAAATTATTGTGGACTGTAGTCATCCTGTTATGCTATTCAACACTAGATTTTATTAGTTCTATCTAATTATATTTTTGTAGCCACTAACTATCCCACCTTCCCTCCAGCCTGCTACCCTTCCCAGTCTGTGGTCACCATCATTCTACTCTCTATTTCCATGAGTTCAATTGTTTTAATTTTTAGCTCCCTCAAACAAGCGATAACATGCAAAGTTTGTCTTTCTGTGTCTGGCTTATTTCACTTGACCTAATGACCACCAGTTCCACTTATGTTCTCACAAATGACAGGATTTCATTCTTTTTTATGGCTGAATAGTACTACATTTTGTATATATGTACCATATTTTCTTTATCTGTTCATCTGTTGATGGATACTTAGGTTGCGTCCAAATCTTGGCTATTGTGACTAGGGCTCCAATAAACATGGGAGTTCAGATATCTCTTTGATATACTGATTTCCTTTTTGTAGATATATACCTAGCAGTGGAATTGCTAGATCATACTGTGACTCTATTTTTGGTATTTTGAAGACCCTCCAATCTGTTCTCCATAGTGGTGGTAATCATTTACCTTTCTGTCAACAGTGTATGAGGATTCTCTAGTGAACAATTATTACTTTATTTTTTATGATGTAACCTCTAAAGACAAGTGTAAAAGAAACCCTGGAAAATTCTGATTTTTAACACTGTATTCTAACAGTGTTAAATATTAAACAGTGCTAACTATTCTAACAACTATATGTTAATAACTTAACTATTAGTATATATAGTATTAAGTATATTATAACTATTAAGTATCCATAAAAAAATCATACCTTTATGTACTTCAATATTAACATTGCTTTGAAACTGAATACTGAGGTAGATTTTTTTTTCAGGTTTTTGTTCTTTCTTTTCCTTTTTTGGACTGTTATTAATTTCCATATTGCTTTTTTGAAAGTAGAAATAAGATATCGTGTAAGGGGTTAAAAAATACACACTAACCAATGTTTTTTTCAAGAAGAAAAGCCATTTTTATTCTCCTGGATAAATATATTTTTAGCTGGTTTTAAATTTAATGTGCATCATTGCTACGTAGGCAAGACTGATCTTGAAAAAGAAAGGTTTTGTAATACTAAGCCAACAAAGACATTGCCTGCAGGATAAGTGAATAGTTGAACATATTCACTGGTTACATGGTCAAGTTTTATCTTTAACTTATTTTAATATAAGATGGTTAATATGTTTCATATTAACAGTATACCCTTTTAACAGTACCTTATAAACAATTATTAAGCCCAGGTAGGGTACGTTAGAATTATCTAGTTTTACAGTTAGAAATATGAAATGGGAAGTCAGTGCTCCTTTGTATGACTAAGCTCAAGCAGAATTTAAGGCATGGAGGCGTCCCCACTGGTTGATCTTCAAATCTTATCATATCTAAGACTGTTGCTACTGCCATTTGTCTTTCTCTGGTTTCCTAGGATTCTTTGGCAAAATGTTAGCTCCTTTTCATCAATCTTCCCATCCGCATCTCATGATTTTCTCTAGCATTTCCCATAGTCATCTCAAGATTGCAGAGAAATAGAAGAGATATTTGTAAAGTCATGTTTATAGCAGTGTTATACACAATAACCAAAAGGTGGAATTAACCCAAATGTCATCAATGGGTAAATGGATAAACAAAATGTAGTATGTAAATATAATTGAATATTCAGCTTGTAAAAGGAAAAACATTCTGACACATATACAACATGATGACCTTGAGGACATTATGCTAAGTGAAATAAGCCAGTCATAAAAAGACAAATAATGTATGATTCCATTTATATGTGATACCTAGACTGCTTAGCAGATTAAGGGATCTTTAGGATTTGTAGCTCACAATAGGATATAACTAAGTCATCTACTCCACATGTCCCAAACTGTGAACTTAGTATCTTTTTCTCACAAATTTATCTTTGCTCCTTCCATCCCAAGTTAGAAATATGGATGTCAACCCATACTTCTTTTTTCTCCCTCTGAATACTAATGGAGACCAAGCCCTGCTGATTTTATATTCTTCATTTAAAAAAAAATATGACTTCTCTACATTGCCTGTAAAATTTATTCATTCAAGGAGTACTTAATTATATAGTATTCCAGATGGTGTCAGTGCTGTGAAAAAAGAAAAAGTAGTGTGGGATGGGGGTTTGAGAGTGTGGGAGTGGGGAGAGGGTTGCAATTTTTAAGATGGTGGTAATGATGGTCCACGCCTGGTGCTGTGGTTCATGCCTGTAATCCCAGCACTTTGGGAGGCGGAGGTGGGAGAATCACTTGAGTCCAGGAGCTCAAGACCAGCCTGGGCAACAAAGTGAGACCTGGCCTCTACACAAAATTTAAAAATTAGCTGGGTGTGGTGGTGTGTGCCTGTGGTCCCAGCTACATGGGATGCTGAGGTAGGAACATTGTTTGAGACCAGGAGGTCGAGGCTGCCGTGAGCCAAGATTGTGACATTGCACTCCAGCCTGTGTTGACAGAGTGAGATTCTGTCTCCAAAAAAAAAAAGATGGTCCATATCGATGAAATCTCAGCAAAAACCTGAAGGAAGTAAGCCATGAGAATATTTGCAAAAAGGGCTTTCCAAATAGGTAGAATAGTCAGTGTAAAGACTTTAAGATGAGAGCATGCTTGGTGAGTTCAAGGAACTCCAAGGAAGTCAGTGGATCTGAAGTGCAGAAAGGTGTTGTGGTAACAGTGGTCCACTCATGTAGGGCTTTTGTGAGGCACTGAATGAATAGATACATTGAGCAGAGGAGAGACACCTAATTTATATTTTTAAAAGACCACTGGCTGCTGGTTGATACTAGATTATATGAGCAAGGCATAAATTAGACAAGCTGGGAGGTTGTTGTAATATTTCAATCAGCAGGTGAAGGTAGCTTAGACATAGTTGTCAGTGACAGTGGAGGCAGTGAGCTGTGGATTCTAGAATTTGGAAGATAGAGCCAACATGAGTTTCTAATAGATTAGCTGTAGGATATAAGAGAAAGAGTTGAGATAAATCTATGTGTTTTTTTTCCTCCCCCTACCCCCTCAAGTAAGTGCATTTTCCATCAACTTAGATGGGAGGAATGGCTGTGGGTAGAGCAGGTTTAGGAGGGAAGAACAGGGCTTGTTAACTTTGATATGTCTGTTAGGTATCTAAGTGGAGGTATTGAGTAGGCAGTCAGATATATGAGTTCAGAATTTCATTGGAAGTAAATTTGGGAGTCATATGAAAATAAATAGTATTTGAAATAAAAACCTAGATAAATCCCCCAAGAGAATGAATAGATGGAGAAAAGGAACAAGAACTTAGCCCAGGGCATTTTAACATTAAGAATCTGGATTCTGGGCTGGGCACGGTGGCTCAAGCCTGTAATCCCCACTTTGGGAGGCCGACGCGGGTGGATCACGAGGTCAAGAGATCGAGACCATCCTGGTCAACATGGTGAAACCTGTCTCTACTAAAAATACAAAAAATTAGCTGGGCATGGTGGCGTGTGCCTGTAATCCCAGCTACTTAGGAGGCTGAGGCAGGAGAATTGCCTGAACCCGGGAGGCGGAGGTTGCGGTGAGCCGAGATCGCGCCATTGCACTCCAGCCTGGGTAACAAGAGTGAAACTCCGTCCCCCCCCAAAAAAAAAATTAAAGAATCTGGATTCTGGCAGAGTAGAGGAAGAGAGGGAATCAACAAAGGAGACCGAGAAGAAGCAACCAGTGAGATAAGGGAGAAATCAAGAGTATAGTGTTCTGGAAGCCAGTGAATGAAGAGCATCGAGGAGAAGGAGAGAGTGATTCATTACTGCCTTAGTTTAGGTGCTAGTCACAGTCACTTCCTAAACTAGGACAGTTAACTTTGGTCTTTGTGCCTCTAGCTCTATCGCCAACCCCTTCTCTATACCTCATCTTTTTCCTATTGTCTGTTATCAAAATGTTCTTTAAAACACAAAAAAAACCACTAGGCACAAAAACACACAGAAAATGTAATTCCGCAGTTAAAAATTTGTCAGGTACTTCCAGTTATCGATGAAATCCATATTCTTTTTTATGATGTGGATCTTCATGATTTACCACGTCTGTTTTTCTAGTTTCTTTCTATCTTCTGCTTCCACCTTATTGAATTATTTATTGACTCTCATACTATCTCATGTCTCTTCTCTCCTGGAATTGTGTTTGCTATTATTTACTTGTCTGTATCCCTCGTAAGTTTTTTGAAGGCAAATAGTATTTCTAGTTCATTTCTATATCCCTGCACAATATGTGAAACATAGTTGTACAAGTTGTACATCCTTAATCTGGAAATCTAAAATCCAAAATATTCCAAAATTGAAAACATTTGAGCATTAGCATGAGGCCACTAGTGGAAAATTCCACATCTAATCTTATCTGACAGGTTATCATCAAAACACATGTGTACAGCTTTTTTTTTTTTTTTTTTGAGATGGAGTCTCACTGTGTCACCCAGGCTGAAGTACAGAGGCTCACTATAACCTCTGCCTCCTAGGTTCAAGCAATTCTTCTGGCTTAGCCTCCCAAGTAGCGGGGGCTACAGGCACCCGCCACCAAGCTCAGCTAATTTTTATGTTTTTGGTAGAGATAGGGTTTCACTGTGTTGGCCAGGCTTGTCTGGAACTCCTGACTTCGTGATCTGCCTGCCTCAGCCTCACAGAGTACTGGGTTTACAGGTGTGAGCCAACGTGCCTGGCCCTTATTCAGCGTTTTTAAGGGAAAAAAGACCTTTTTAGCCTATCTTGAGCTGTGGTATATCTTCCCTGTGTACATCCCTGTGCACAACCCTGTGCACACTCAGATTCCCTTTCAACAAGCATGTCCACAAAGGGTAATAAAATGGCACATGTACAGGTTGGAAAAATGGCAGGTTCCTCACTATGCCTCACATGAGGCTAAGGTCTGTGAGCATTACTTACTGTGTTTTTTTGCATTACTTACTGTGTGTTTTTGCTTGTTTTTTGCTCTGTGGTGTAAAGATACTGTTGCAAATGTTAAAAAAAAAAAAAAAAGCCTGCAGATACCCCTATGGTAACAGTGATAAGAAAAAGAGGAAGCATTTGTTTATCTATAGACAGAAAGCCGAGCTGTTAGAGAAAATGGACAGCAGTATAAGCGTGAAATGCCTTACAGAAGAGTATGGTATTGGAATGACCTAAAGAAACAGAAGGATAAACTGTTGACATTCTATGCTGAAAGTGATGAAGTTAGTGCAAAATAGATAAACAGTGCATAAAGTTAAAAGTGAAGATCTTGATCACGTACTGAAAAGAAAGGACCCATCAGTATTGCAGTGAATACACATCACTTAATTTTATGCTGATCGTGAAACAAAATTGATTACAATGAATTGAAAATTGAAGAGAACTGTGAATATTCAACAGGCAAGTCACAGAAATTTTAAAAAAGACAAAGCATTACATTTTTGAAGATTTGTACAAATTGTCCACTGATCATGAAACAGCAGAGAAATGTATCGATAAATTTGCCACGGTCATTGCTGATGAAAATATTATGCCAGAACAAATCTGTAATGCTGATGAAACATCACTGTTTTGGCATTACTGCCCCAGAAAGATACTGACTACAATTCGTGAGACAGCCCTTATGGAATTAAGGATGCAAAGGACAAAATAACAGTGTTGATATGTGTTAATGTAGTAGGCACACGTAAGTATAAACTTGCTGTGATAGCAAAAGCTTGCTTACTATTTTCAAGGAATGATTTTTTAACCAGTCCACTATTATGCTAACAAAAAGGCATGGATCACCAGGGACATCTTTTCTGATTGGTTTTGTAAACAGCACTTACCAGTGGCTTGTGCTCACTGCTGGAAAGCTGGATCAGATGACAACTGCCAGATTTTATTGTTTCATTAAAACTGTTCTGCTGATCCTCCAGCTGAAATTCTCATCAAAAATCATGTTTATGTCATGTACTTTTCCCCAAATATGACTTCATTAATTCAGCCATGTGACCAGGGTTTCCTTTAGATCAATGAAGAATAAATATAAAAACACTTTCTTGAATAGCATGCTGACAGCTGTAAACGGAGGTGTGTGTGAAATGTTTTCAGAAGGAGTTTAGCATGAAGGATGGTGCATATGCTGTTGCCAATGCTTGGAATACAGTGACTAAAGACACAGTGCATGTCTGGCACAGACTCTGGCCTGCCTCTGTTGGCAATGATGATGAACAAGGTGATGACTTTGAAGGGTTCTGTATGTCAAGTGAGAAAAAACAATGTCTGACCCCACATATGCAAAAAATATGTCTTCAGAGTTCATCAGTAAGCTAGAAGAAGTAGATGTCAAAGGAGCTTTTAATATCGATAATGATGGTTTGGTTGTTCTTTCATTGACTAATGGTGAAATAGCCGAAATAGTTCTGAATCAAGGCGATAGTGACAATGAAGATGACGGTATTAACATTGCAGAAAAAGAGCCCATAGACATAGTGAAAATGTGTGATAGGGCACATTGAAGGACTAAAGCAGTGTGCGTTCATCAGAGAACAAGAAATTATGTCAGTTTATAAAATCAAAGATAGACTTTTAAGACAAAAACCATTGTTAATGAGGCAGATGACTTTGGAGGAAGTATTTTAAAAAGCCATGCAACAGAATACCTTCTCCTCCCTGTGAGGAACACTCTCTGGTGCCTTGACTGCTTCTGATGTTTCTTCTCACTGAAAAAAATAAAATAGAGTGTACAGTAGTAATCTTTTAATCAGAACACAATATCCTAGGTGGAGACCAAAATCCTACCATTGTTTGTTGTTCCTGTTGCTCAGTAGCTGACCTAAGTATTCTGGTGATGCTACTGTGCTGCTTAGTTGCTCTGAACACATTATTTTTCAATTTATATAATATTTTTACCCAAGTATTTATGTGTGAATGTAAGAAAATTATTCCTTATTGGTTGCATATAGATTCAATCAGGAGTGAGGATGATGGCAAATAACCAGATTGTCCACATGGTGGCTGAGATTGAATGTACACACACCTTGTTTTATGCACAAAATTATTTAAACTGTTGTATATAACTACCTTTAGGCTGTTTATATAAAGTATATGTGAAACATAAATGAATTTTGTGTTTAGACTTGGATCTCGTCCCAGAGAGATCTCATTGTGTATATGAAAAATTTTCACAATCAGAAGTTCAAAAGCCAAAATACTTCTAATTCCAAGCATTTCAGATAAGGGCTACCCAAGTTTTACCAAACAAATGCTTGTTAAAATATTATTTTTTGTTGCTCAGGCTGAACTCAGCTTCCTGGGCTCAAGCTGTCTCCTTCCTGAGGATCTGAGTTGCTGAGACTACACACATGTTCCACCACACTCAGCTAAACTTTGTTATCTTTAAAGGAATTAAATAAATGAGGAAAAAAGTATTTTATATTTAATTTAATACCAAGTATCAATATTTCAATTTAAGTTAAATTTATTAAATTAAAATTAATTTCAAAATATTTACTACAATATTAAATATAAATGAAATAATTTATAAATAATATCCATAGGTAAATAATGAAACTAAATATCAATGTTAAATACCACGTATTTACCATTCTGGTATTCTTCATTACTATATGTAGATCCAGGCTTTCATCTGGAATCATTTAACTTCATCCTGAAGAATGTTCTTTGTATTTCTTATATTGCAGATGTGCTTGTAATGAATTCTTTCAGCCTTTGGTTTTCTGAAAGTTTTTATTTGTCCTTTAATTTTGAAGGACATATTTGCTAGAAATAGAATTCTAGGTTGACAATGTTTTGTGTTTTTTTCCTTTTTGTACTTTAAGGTTGTCATTCCATTGTATTCTGGCTTGTGTTGTTTCTGATGAGAAGTCATGCTATTCTTAGCTATGTTCTGTTCTATATAATGCCATTTTTTTTTTTACTGCTTTTAAACTTTTTCCTTTTTTCTTTATAACTGTTTGTTTTTAGCATTTTGATTATGATGTGTCTTTGTGTGTTTTTCTTTATATTTATCCTGTTTGTCATTTGTATAGATGCTTTTGTCTGTTTTTTGATATTTTGTCAAATATCATAATTTTGGCCATTCATTTATCAGATACTGTCCTGCCCCTCTCATCCCAGCCATGGTACTCTATTTGCATGTAAGTTAAACCAGTGAAACCAGTAAGTTAATACCATTCCACAGATCAGTGAATCTTTGCTAATTTTGTCTTTTTTCTTTTTGTGCTTCAGTGTGGATATTATTGTTGTGCTTCAAGTTTATTCTCTTTCTCGTGCCAAATCTGCTATTAATCCCATTATTAATATTAATATGGAAATTGTTAATGTGATGTTGATGAATGCAGAACTTTATTATCTTTCTATAAAGAATGTTGGGCTTTGTTCTAGGATGTAGTTTGAGTGAATTGTGGATTGGTACAACTCTTTTTTTTTTTTTTTTTTTTTTTTTTTTTAAGTTCAGGGGTACCTGTGCAGATCATGCAGGATTCTTACATAGGTATACACATGTAGTGGTTTGCTACATCCATGCCCCTGTCACCTACATTAGGTATTTTTGCTGTTATCCCTCCCCAATCCCCCTACCCCCTGCTGTCTCTCACCTAGCTCTCCCATCTCCCAACAGGCCCCAGTGTGGGATGTTCCCCTCACTGTGTTCATGTGTTCTTATTGTTCAGAACCCACTTATGAGTGAGAACATGTGGTATTTGGTTTTCTGTTCTTGTGTCAGTTTGCTGAGAATGATGGTTTCCAGCTTCATCCATGTCCCTGCAAAGGACATGAACTCATCCTTTTTTATGGCTGAATAGTATTCCATGGTGTATATGTGCCACATTTTCTTTATCCAGTCTATCATTAAAGGTCATTTGGGTTGGTTCCAACTCTTTTCTATTGTAAATAGTGCTGCAGTGAGCATACGTGTGCATGTATCTTTATAATAGAACGATTTATAATCCTTTAGGTATATATGCAGATATGGGATTGCTGGGTCAAATGGAATTTCTAATTTCTATTTCTAGGTCCTTGAGGAATCGCCACACTGTCTTCCACAATGGTTGAACTAATTTACACTCCCGCCAACAGTGTAAAAGTGTTCCTATTTCTCCACATCCTCTCTAGCATCTGTTGTCTCCAGATTTTTTAATGATCGCCATTCTAACTGGCATGAGATGGTATCTCAGTGTGGTTTTGATTTGCATTTCTCTAATGAGCAGTGGTGATGAGCACTTTTTCACATGTTTGTTTGCTGTATAAATGTCTTCTTTTGAGAGTGTTTGTTTATATCTTTTGCCCACTTTTTGATGGGGTTGTTTTCTTCATGTAAATTTGTTCAAGTTCTTTGTAGAATCTGTATATTAGCTTTTGTCAGATGGGTAGATTGCAGAAATGTTTTCCCATTCTGTTGGTTGGCCATTCACTCTAATGATAGTTTCTTTTGCTATACAGAAGCTCTTAAGTTTGATTAGATCCCATTTGTCTAATTTGGCTTTTGTTGCCATCGCTTTTGGTGTTTTAGTCATGAAATCCTTGCCTTTGCTTATGTCCTGAATGTTATTGCCTAGGTTTTCTTCTAGGGTTTTTATGGTGTTAGCTCTTATGTTTAAATCTTTAATCCAACTGGAGTTAATTTTTGTATAAAGTATAAGGAAGGCATCTAGTTTCAGCTTTCTGTACATTGCTAGCCAGTTTTCCCAACGCCATTTATTAAACAGGGAATCCTTTCCCCCATTGCTTGTTTTTGTCATGTTTGTCAAAGTTCAGATGGTTGTTGATGTGTGGTATTACCTCCGAGGCCTCTGTTCTGTTCCATTGGTCTATATTTCTGTTTTGGTACCAGTACCATGCTGTTTTGATTACTGTAGCCTTGTAGTATAATTTGAAGTCAGGTAGTGTGATACCTCCAGACTTGTTTTTTTTTTTTTTGCTTAGGATTGTCTTGGCTATGCAAGCTCTTTTTTGGTTCCATATGAGGTTTAAGGTGTTTTTGCCAGTTCTGTGAAGAAGGTCAATGGTAGTTTAATGGGGATAGCATTGAATCTATAAATTACTTTGGGCTGTATGGCCATTTTCATGATATTGATTCTTCCTAACCAGGAGCATGGAATGTTTTTCCATTTGTTTGTGTTCTCTTTTATCTCCTTGAGCAGTGGTTTGTACTCCTTGAAGAGGTCCTTCATGTTCCTTGTTAGTTGTATTCCTAGGTATTTTATTCTCTTTGTAGCAATTGTGAATGGGAGTTTGATCATGATTTGGCTGTTATTGGTATATAGGAATGCTTGTGATTTTTGCACATTGAAGGTGTTTATTATCTTAAGATAATTGGGCTGAGACAATGGGTCTTCTAAATATACAATCATGTCATCTGCAAATAGAGACAATTTGAATTCCCCTTTTCCTAATTCAATACACTTTATTTCTTTTTCTTGCCTGATTTCTCTGGCGAGAACTTCCAATACTATGTTGAATAGGAGTGGTAAGAGAGGGCACCCTTGTCTAGTGCCAGTTTTCAAAGGGAATGCTTCTAGTTTTTGTCCTTTCAGTATGATATTGGCTGTGGGTTTGTTATAAATAGCTTTTATTATTTTGAGGTACGTTCCATCGCTACCTAGTTTATTGAGAATTTTTAGCATAAAGGGCTGTTGAATATTGTTGAAAGCCTTCTCTGCATCTATTGTGATAATCATGTGGTTTTGGTCTTTGGTTCTGTTTATGTGATGGATTACGTTTATAGCTTTGCATGTGTTAAACCAGCCTTGCATCCCTGGGATGAGGCTGACTTGATTGTGATGGATAAGCTTTTTGATGTGCTGTTGGATTTGGTTTGCCAGTATTTTATTGAAGATTTTTGCATCAATGTTCATCATGGATATTAGCCTGAAATTTTCTTTTTTCATTGTGTCTCTTCCAGGTTTTGGTATCAGAATGATGTTGGTCTCATAAAATGAGTTAGGGAGAATTCCCTCTTTTTGTATTGTTTGGAATAGTTTCAGAAGGAATGGTACCAGCTCCTCTTTGTACGTTTGGTAGAATTTGGCTGTGAACCTGTCTGGTCCTGGACTTTTTTTGGTTGGTAGGCTATTAATTGCTGCCTCAACTTCAGACCTTGTTATTGGTCTATTCAGGGATTCTACTTCTTCCTGGTTTAGACTTGGGAGGGTGTAACTGTCCATTTCTTCTAGATTTATTGGTTTATGTGCATAGAGGTGTTTGTAGTAATCTCTGATGGTAGTTTGCATTTCTGTGGAATCAGTAGTGATATCCCCTTTATCATTTTTTTTGCATCTATTTCTCTCTTTTCTTTTTTATTAATCTGGCTAGTGGTCTATTTTGTTGATCTTTTCAAAAAACCAGCTCCTGGATTTATTGATTTTTTGAAGGGTTTTTTTGTGTCTCTATATCCTTCAGTTCTTCTCTGTTCTTAGTTATTTCTTGGCTTCTGCTAGCTTTTGGATTTGTTTGATGTTGCTCCTCTAGTTCTTTTAATTGTGATGATAGGGTGTCAATTTTAGATCTTTCCTTGCTTCTCATATGGGCATTTATTGCTATAAATTTCCCTCTAGACACTGCTTTAAATATGTCCCAGAGATTCTGGTGCGTTGTATCTTCATTCTCATTGATTTTTAAGAACATCTTTGTTTCTGCCCTCATTTCATTATTTATACAGTAGTCATTCAGGAGCAGGTTCTTCAGTTTCCATGTAGTTGTACGGTTTTGAGTGAGTTTCTTAATCCTGAGTTCTAATTTGATTGCACTGTGGTCTGAGAGACTGTTATGATTTCTGTTCTTTTCCATTTGCTGAGGAGTGATTTACTTCCAATTATGTGGTCAATTTTAGAGTAAGTGTGATGTAGTGCTGAGAAGAATGTATATTCTGTGGATTTGGGGTGGAGAGTTCTGTAGATGTCTATTAGGTCTGCTTGTTCCAGATCTGAGTTCAAGTCCTGGATATCCTTGTTTATTTTCTGTCTCGTTGATCTGTCTAATATTGACAGTGAAGTGTTAACATCTCCCACTAATATTGTATGGGAGTCTAAGTCTCTTTGTAGGTCATTAAGAACTTACTTTATGTATCTAGGTGTCCCTCCTGTATTTGGTGCATATATATTTGGGAAAGTTAGCTCTTCTTGTTGCATTGATCCCTTTACCATTATGTGGTGCCCTTCTTTGTCTCTTTATCTTTGTTGGTTTAAAGTCTGTTTTGTAAGAGACCAGGATCACAATCCCCGCTTTTTTTTGCTCTCCATTTGCTTGGTAAATCTTCCTCCATCCCTTTATTTTGAGCCTATGTGTGTCTTTGCATGTGAGATGGGTTTCCTGGATATAGCACACCAATGGATCTTGACTCTTAATCCAATTTGCCAGTCTGTGTCTTTTGATTGGGGCATTTAGCCCATTTACATTTAAGGTTAATATTGTTATGTATGAATTTGATCCCGCCATTTTGTTACTGGCTGGTTGTTTTGCCCATTAGTTGATGCAATTTCTTCAGTGTGTCGATAGTTCTTACCATTTGATATGTTTTTGCAGTGGCTGGTACTGGTTGTACCTTTCCATGTTTACTGTTTCCTTCAGGAGCTCTTGTAAGGCAGGCCTGGTAGTGACAAAATCTCTCAGCAATTGCTTGTCTATAAAGGATTTTATTTCTCTTTCGCTTATGAAACTTAGTTTGGCTGGATATGAAATTTGGGGTTAAAAGGTCTTTTCTTTAAGGATGTTGAATATTGGCCCCTGTTCTCTTCTGGTTTGTAGGGTTTCTGCCAAGAGATCTGCTGTGAGTCTGATGGGCTTCCCTTTGTGGGTAACCCGACCTTTCTCTCTGGTGGCCTGTAGCATTTTTTTCTTCACTTCAACCCTGGTGAATCTGATGATTATGTGCCTTGGGGTTGCTCTTCTTGAGGAATATCTTTGTGGTGTTCCCTGCATTTCCTGGATTTGAATGTTGGCCTGCCTTGCTAGATTGGGAAAGTTCTCCTGGTTAATACCCTGAAGACTGTTTTCTAGTTTGGATTCATTCTCCCCATCACTTTCAGGTACACTGATCAAATGTAGGTTAGGTCTTTTCACATAATCCCATATTTCTTAGAGGATTTGTTTATTTCTTTTCACTCTTTTTTCTGTAATCTTGCCTTCTCATTTTATTTCATTGAGTTGATCTTCAGTCTCTGATACCCTTTCTTCTGCTTGATCGATTCGGCTATTGAAACTTGTGTATGCTTTGCGAAGTTCTGGTGCTGTGTTTTTCAGCTCCGTCAAGTCATTTATGTTCTTCTCTAAGCTAGTTATTCTAGTTAGCATTTTGTTTAATCTTTTTTCAATGTTCTTAGTTTCTTTGCTTTGGGTTAGAACATGCTCCTTTAGCTCAGAGAAGTGTGTTATTACCCACCTTCTGAAGCCTACTTCTGTCAATTTGTTGAAATAATTCTCCATCCAGTTTTGTTCCCTTACTGCTCAGGAGTTGTGATCCCTTGGGGGAGAAGAGGCATTCTGGTTTTTGGTGTTTTCATCCTTTTTGCGCTGGTTTCTTCCCATCTTCGTGGATTTATCCACCTTTGGTCTTTGAAGTTGGTGACTTTTGGTTGGATCTCTGAGTGGATGTTTTTTCTGTTGATGTTGAAACTATTTCTTTGTGTTTTTTAGTTTTCCTTCTAACAGTGAGGCCCCTCTGCTGCAGGACTCCTGGAGGTCCACTCCAGGCCCTGCTTGCCTGGGAATCACCCATGGGAGCTGCAGAACAGCAATGATTACTGCCTGTTCCTTCCTCTGGTAGCTTCATCCCAGAAGGGTACCTGCCATATGTCAGCCAGAGCTCTCCTGTATGAGGTGTCTCTCAGGATACATGGGGCTCAGGGAGCCACTTGAGGAGGCAGTCTGACCCTTATCAGAGCTCAAGTACTGTTCTGGGAGCCCTGTTGCTCCCTTCAGAGCTGCTGGGCTGGGACGTTTAAGTCTACTAAAGTGGAACTCAAAACCGCCCCTTTTCCCAGGTGCTCTGACCCAGGAAAATGGGGTTTTTTCAGACATGCCCTGCCCAGCAAGAAAGGAGTGTAGTCACAATCTGCCTGCAGAGGGTTTGCTGAGCTGCCGCAGGCTCCGCCTAGCTACTGTGTAAACTTCTTGCAATTTTGTTCACACAAGCAAGGTTAGAACTGCGTCAGTAATGGCGGACACCCCTCTCGACACTGAGTTTGACCTTCCAGGTGGAGCTCAAACTGCTCTGCTGGCTGTAAAAATCACAAGCCAGTGGGTCTCAGTTTGCTGGTCTTTGTGGGAGTGGTACCTGCCCAGCCAGATCCCTTGGCTCCCTGCCTTCAGTCCCCTTTTTTTCAGAGGAATGGGTGGTTCTGTCTCGTAGGTGTTCCAGGCGCCAGCTAAAACGGCCACCCAGTTTTGTACTGGAAACCCGCAGTGCCAGCTAAAACAGCCACCCAGTTTTGTGCTGGAAACCTGCGGCTCTGGTGTTGTTGGCACAGGCAGGAATCTCTTGGTGACTGGGCTGTAAAGACTGTGGGAAAAGCGCAGTCTCTGAGCCAGAATGCCGGAGTGTCCAGAAAAGTCCCCGATGGCCTCCCTTGGGTAGGAAAGGGTGTTCTTTGGTCCCTTGGACTTCCTGGGTGAGGCAACACCCCACCCTGCTTCGATTTGCCCTCCTTGTGCTATACCCACTATCCAACCAGTCCCACTGAGATGAACTTGGTACCTCGATTGGAGATGTGGAGATCACTCGCCTTCTGCATCGCTCACTGGGAATTGCACACTCCGGAGCTGTTCCTATTCGGCCATCTTGGCAGAAGTCTCAGTATAACCCTTTTGATGCTTGTTAGAGTTTGTCTATAATTGTTTTTACTCTAGGGCAGTGGCTTTCAAAGTGTAGTACCTGGACCAACAGTATCAGTGTCACCTCGGAGTGATGCTTAGCAATCTGTGTTTTAATATATCTCTAAGTTATTGTGGTGTACTCTTAACTTTTAACCTTTTTCCTTTTTAGAAAAAAAAAGTGCAGCTTACTGCCAGTGCTTATTTAACTTTACATAAACATGGTCTTTGAGGCTGAAGCAGATCTGACTGATTTTCAATGTGAAAATAAAATATAAAAATTGTTCTTGGAGTTATTTTTAAACTGAACTAACATCATAATCATCTGAATCATCAGAGTCGTCTACTTTGGAAAAATTGGATTCATCAAATGAATCTTCAGCCAACAACTGCTGAGAACAGTGTTAACATCAAGTGTAGGAATGCTGCGTTTTCTAGGATTTGACATTTTTTAGCGATTGAGAATTACCGTATTTTGTAAATGGATATATCACTAGTAAAAACAGAATGGTATAAATAGAATGATGTCTTTTGTTGCCAAAGTTGATATATTAGAGCAATGTGAAAATAATAATTAAAATGAGATATTACATGGGAAAGTTATCTTCGGGTAGATGCTGGAATTGCAAGTGCCACTGGTGAGTGGCAAATTGGGAAAGGGTCAAGAACCACTACTCTAGAGCTAGTTCATCTTTACTACTAGGATGTGACCCTTCTGGAGTCTCTGTTCAGTGCTCTAGATATTCAATGAGGTCTCTCTCCTTTACCTTGTCAGAATGTCTCACAGTCTTACATGAGTTCTGGAAATTATTTAGATTAATATTCATGGTACTTTGCTTGCTTACTCTATGTATGTGCAGCTTAATTTTCAGTCGTAGTCTCAGGAGGAACCCTGTGTAGATTTCTTGAGCTTTTCTCTGTATAGCTCCTCCTCTTTAGCACTCTGTCCTGAAGATTCCATCTCTTTCCCCCTCGTTAAACTCTGAATCTGTCACCCTAACTTCGTAAGACTGCTGTACTTTTTCTTGGGGTTATCATTCCTTGTGGTGCATTTCAGAAAGTGTTTCCAGACAGACATCAGGACGACCTTGTTCATTTTCCTTTTCTTAGGGATCACAGTCCTACACTAACTTTTGTCTGATGTGTGACAATAACTCCTTTGTATATTTTTCCAGTTTTTTCAGTGTTTACATTAGGATAGATCTGGTACCAGTTACTCTGTTACTCTCTGTTATTTTTTTTATGATCATGAGGCTACATAGAAGCTAGTTATGAGAAAAATGAATGCTGTACTAATTTCTTCACATGATTTCAGGCAGCATTAGAGTGCTATATGATACATATTAGGCCTTGTGCCGGGATAGGAGGGTTAAAACCTAAATGGGATAATGCCTGTGTCTTCAAAGATCTTATAACTTATAAGAGTAGACTGGTATATAAACAACACATTCCAAGTCAGTGTATGATAAAGGCAGCATGAAATTATATAAAGGCCATGGACTTTGAAATCAGATAGGCTTTTGTTAAATCCCAACTCCATGACTTATTATTGTATTATGCAACCTCTCACATCTTTAGTTTTCCATCTGCAGAATGAAGATAATAGTATGTTATAGGACTTTTGAGAAGATTATATTAAAATTCTTTTATAAAGCCCTTAGCATATCATAGAGGTTCATTAAGTATTGAGTTTATTTTCCCTTAGAATAAACATAGGATGGTGGAGCAGTTAATTTTTTTTATTGCTATAGAATTCTTCAGGGAGGAAATGATATTTAAATTATGCCTTAAAGGTTGAATAGGGTTTTGATATGTGTTAGATGGGTTCCAAGGACATTCTACTTTGAAGAAACTAAATGTACGAGGGCTCAAAGGTGTAAAACGTAGGGAACCCATAAATATACTTATGAATGTCAGCATAGTCCAGAACCTTAGGAAAAACAGTTTAGATCTTAAAAACAACAACAACAAAACCTAGTAGTAGGAATGTAAAAATGAAGAAAAAAAGAACAAACAGTAATTCTAACCTCATAGTAAAAGTATACTTCCTTAGGCCATTCCAATTTATTGCCATGACTAATAAATTTGGGAAAGCCTGTGGAAAATTCCTGCGGGCTGATCTTTGCTTAACCACTATTCAAGACTGCTTTACGTTGATAGTCTAAGCTGATCATTTCATTAATATTAAACTCCAGAGCTCATTCCCAAGTTTTCAAGAATTTGCTGAATTGCTTTTCTCTGTTATCTGTTTCTTTGGGTAACTTCCATCTTTTTTTTTTCTTGCCCTGTAAAAATTCATTTCCTGGGTTTTCCAAATGATTGATAATGTGACAGTACTATAAAGACTTTTCTTAGACTCCGGTATGTTCACATTTAGTACAAATACTGTCAAGGGCTTTGTAAAGTGTATAACTAATATAGTTTCTACATATATTTTAGTAGGGAATTCTAAACTTAAGTATTTTATTTCATTTAGGTTAAAATATGTACTTTTTTATTTTTAAATATATATTTTATTGCACTTTAGGTTCTGGGGTGCATGTGCAGATCAGGCAGGATTGTTGCATAGGTACATACATGGCAATGTGGTTTGCTGCCTCCATCCCTCCGTCACCTATATCTGTCATTTTTCCCCCATGTTATCCCTCCCCGACCTCCCTACCCTCCACTGTCCCTCCCTTGTTCCCCAACAACAGACCCCAGTGTGTGATGCTCCCCCCCTGTGTTCATGTGTTCTCATTGTTCGACACCCGCCTATGAGTGAGAAACATGCAGTGTTTGATTTTCTGTTCTTGCGTCAGTTTGCTGAGAATGATAGTTTCCAGATTCATCCATGTCCCTACAAAGGACACATACTCATCATTTTTTATGGCTGTATAGCATTCCATGTTGTATGTGTGCCACATTTTCCTTGTCCAGCCCATCATCAATGGGCATTTGGGTTGGTTCAGGTCTTTGCTATTGTAAGCAGTGCCACAATGAACATACGTGTGCATTTGTCTTTATAATAGAATGATTTATAATCCTTTGGGTAAATACCCAGTAATGGGATTGCTGGGTCAAATGGAATTTCTATTTCTAGGTCCTTGAGGAATCGCCACACTGTCTTCCACAATGGTTGAACTAATTTACACTCCCACCAACAGTGTAAAAGTGTTCCTGTTTCTCTACATCCTCTCCAGCATCTGTTGTCTCCAGATTGTTTAATGATCGCCATTCTAACTGGCATGAGATGGTATCTCAATGTGGTTTTGATTTGCATTTCTCTAATGACCAGTGATGATGAGCATTTTTTTATATGTTCGTTGGCCTCATGTATGTATTCTTTTGAAAAGATATGGACTGTTAAGATATTTTCTCTAAATTTTTGCATCATTCAACATCAGTTGTTTTGCATCATTAAAAATAAGCTGGCTTTTTGGATTGAATTTACTTTATTTTTCCAGTGGGTAACTTTTATCTGACCTTTAGGTCTAATATTTTTTGGTTTATTTTCTGAAGCTATGGAATGTCTGGGAAAAAATAAGCCTCATGAAGAAAGGCTATTATCCCTGAAAACGATGAGACCAGAAATGAGAAAAACAAAAATCAAATATCACCCTTGAAATGTGGATTTCAGTTTTTAAAAGTTCTTTATCCTCTGTTCTTAGACCCATAATTTAGAAGTCTGTTCCTCTGCTTCTCTGTGATAAGTTCTCACAAAAAATCCTCTTGTGTTTTCATTAGAATCACATTGAATTCATAAATTGTGGAGAATTTACATATTTATAATATTGAGTCTTTTCATTTATGAAAATGGTTTATTTCTCTAGTTAGGTGTTCTTCTATAATATTAGAGTTTTGTCCCCAAAGATCTTGCAAATTATACTTTGATTTATTCATGGGTTTTTAAAGTTTTTAAAAAATGGAATCTGTTTTTTTAATGTAATCAAATCACTTGTTGGATCAGAAAATTGATTTTTATATTTCAAGTCCAGCAAACCTGCTTTGTATGCTTATTAAAATGGATTGCAAAGTATCTTATATTTTCTATGGAATCATATATGCAGTAGCAGTTTTTCTTCTATTCCACACCTCAAACTTCTTGATTTTTGAATAGAAGTGTTCTTATAAGTAAGAATGTATGTGTTTGGTTTTCTGTTCCTATATTAGTTGGCTGAGGATAATGGCCTTCAGCTCCATTCATGTCCCTGAAAAGGACACAGTCTCAATTACGGCTGCATAGTATACCATGGTATATATGTATCACATTTTCTTTATCCAGCCTATCATTGATGGACATTTAGGTTGATTCCATGTTTTTGCTATTGTGAACAGTGCTGCAATGAACATATGTGTGTATGTATCTTTATAACAAAATGATTTTTATTCCTTTGGGCATATACCCAGTAATGGGATTGCTGGATCAAATGGTATTTCTGCCTCTGTGTCTCTGAGGAATTGCCATACTGTCTTCCACAATGAGTGAACTAATTTACACTCCCACCAACAGTGTGAAGTGTTCCTTTTTCTCTGCAACCTTTCCAGCATCTGTTGTTTTTTGACTTTTTAAGAATAGCCATTCTGACTCATGTGAGCCATTGTGGTTTTGATTTGCGTTTCTCTAATGGTCAATGATATGGAGCTTTTTTTCATGTATTTGTTGGCTGCATGTATGTCTTCTTTTGAGAAGTGTCTGTTCATGTCCCTTGCCTGTTTTTTTTTCTTGTAAATTTGTTTAAGTTCCTTGCAGATGCTGGCTGTTACACCTTTGTCAGAGGGATATATTGCAAAAATTTTCTGTCATTCGTGCAGAAGCTCTGTAGTTTAATTAGATCCCCTTTGTCAAGTTTTGCTTTTGTTGCAATTGCTTTTGATGTTTTCATCATGAAGTCCTTGTCTGTGCCTACCTCCTGGATGGTATTGCTAAGATTTTCTTCTTGGGTTTTTATAGTTTGGGGCTTTACTTTTAAGTCTTTAATTAATCTTTAGTTGATTTTTGTATATGGTGTAAGGAAGGAGCCCAGTTTCAGTTTTCTGCATGTGGCTAGCTATTTCTCCTAGCACCACTTATTAAATAGGGACTCTTTTTCCCATTGCTTGTTTTTGTCAGGTTTCTTGAAGATCAGATGGTTATAGGTGTGTGGTCTTATTTCTGGGTTCTCTATTCTTTTCCATTGGTCCATGTGTCTGTTCTTGTACCAGTACCATGCTGTTTTGGTTACTATTGCCTTATAATATAGTCTGAAGTCAGGTAGTGTGATATTTCCAGCTTTATTCTTTTTGCTTAGGATTGTCTTGGCTATTTGGGCTCTTTTTTGGTTCTCTATGAATTTTTAAATAGCATTTCTAATTGTGTGAAGAATGTCAAAGATAGTTTAATGGGAACAGCATTGAATCTATAAATTGCTTTGGGCAGTATGTTCATTTTCATGATATTGATTCTTCCTATCCATGAGCATGGGATGTGTTTCCATTTGTTTGTGTCATCTGTGATTTCTCTGACCAGTGGTTTATAGTTCTTCTTGAAGAAGTCCTTCACTTCCCTTATTAGCCTAAGTATTTTATTCTCTTTGTAGCAATTGTGAATGGGAGTTTATTCATGATTTGGCTCTGGTTTGCCTGTTGTTGGTGTATAGGAATACTGGCAATTTTTGCACATTGATTTTGTATTCTGAGACTTTGCTGAAGTTGCTTCTCAGCTTAAGAAACTTTTGGGTTGAGAGGATGGGGTTTTCTAGATATAGGATCATATCATCTGCAAACAAAGATAGTTTGACTTTCTCTGTTCCTATTTGAATATCCTTTATTTCTTTTTCTTCTCTGATTGCCCTGGACAGAATTTCTTGTACTGTGTTGAATAGGAAAGGTGTGAGAAGACATTCTTGTCTTGTGCCAGTTTTCCAGGGGAACGTTTCCAGCTTTTGCCCATTCAGTATGATATTGGCTGTGGGTTTGTCATATATGGCTTTTATTATTTTGAGGTATGTTTCCTCAATGCCTAGTTTGTTGAGAGTTTTAACATGAAAGAATGTTGAATTTTATTGAAGGCCTTTTCTGCATCTGTCTATGAGATGATCATTTGGTTTTTGTCTAGTTCTACTTATTATGACGAATTACATTTATTGATTTGCATATGTTGAACTAACTTTGCATCCAGGGATGAAGGCTACTTGATGGTGGAGGATACACTTTTTGATGTGCTGCTGGATTCTGTTTGCCAGTAAAACTTTATAATTTTTTATATCTACTGAGATAAATCATATGGCTTTTTTCTTTTATCCCATTAATGTGGTATATTATGAATGGCTTTTATAGTGTTAAATAATCCTTGCATTGCCAAATAAACTATACTTAGTTATTTAAAAAGAATATATTGGTGGATTTTTTAAATTTTTTGTTTAAGAATTCTCTGTAATTTTTGTTTGTGGTATCAATTTTTCTTTTAGATTATAGAATAAGCTCAGTAGCTTTTCTTCATTTTCAATTCTCTGAAAATTTGTATAATATAGGATTTTCTCTTCATGTAGATATGGTAAAGCTTATTTCCACATCCTCTGTACTTGATGGAGTTTCTAGGTAGGAGGGCTTTTAAAAATAATTTATAAATTTAAATATAACATATATATGGGAAAATTGCACGTCATAAATGTACAGCTCAATGAATTTTCACAAACAGAACAATCTCATGTTACCAGAATCTAGATCAAGAAACTAAAAATTACCATTGTCCCAGAAGCCCCACTGTGTACCCTTTCACCTACTGCCTTCTCTGAGGGTGACCACTACTCCAGTTTCTAAACCATATATTAGGGGATTTTTGTTTGTTTTTGAACTGTATACAGATGAAATCATACAGAATGATTTTTTTTTATATGGCCTTTTTCACTCAGTTGTATATTTGTAAGATTCATCATGTTGTATTATGTAGTTGTGGTTCATTCTGTTTGCTGTGTAGTATTCTATTTTGTGATGATTCCTGCAATAGAATATATTACATATTTATGTATCCATTCTACTGTTAATGGAGTCGTGGGTGCTTTCTAGTTTTGGCCTAGTGTAAATAGGGCTGCTATGGAAATTTTGGTGGACTTATTTATACATTTTTTCAACCTTGAAGTGGAATTATTGGGTTATAAATTATGCATGTTTTTAGCTTTAGTGATGTTGCTAAACAGTTACATTGTTGAACTAATTTATATTTTTACCAACAGTGTTCGAGTACTGATTGCTCCACATTCTTGTTGGGCTTGGTATTTAACTACTTCATTTTAGCTATTCTAGTGGGTATGTTGAATAACATAACATAGTATGCTGTTAACTTGCCTTTCTTTAATGATTAAGAACATCAAACACCTTTTTCCTGTACTTATTGGTCATTTGTATAATTTTTGGTGAATTTTCTTGATATGCTGTAAAGAAATTTTATTGATATGCTATAAAGAAATACCTAATACTGTGTAATTTATAAAGAAAAGAAGTTTAATTGGCTCATGGTTCCATTAGCTGTACAGGAAGCATAACAGCTTCTGGGGAGGCCTCAGAAAACTTTGAATCATGGCAAAAGGCAAAGGGAAAGCAGGCACGTCTTACATGGCAGGAAGAAAAGGGGGGGGATGTGCTATACATTTTTAGAAAGAGGAAGAAAGAGAGGAAGGAGGTACTACACACTTTTAAACAACCAGATCTTGTGAGAACTCTATGAGGAGAAGAGCACCAAAGTGATGGTGCTAAACCATTTATGAAGGATCCACCTCCATGATCCAATCATCTCCTACTAGTCCCATCTCCAACATTGGGGATTACACTTGAACATGAGATTTGGGTGAGGACACAGATCCAAACCACACCAAGTTCCTATTCAAGTTTGTATTCATTTGGGTTGTCTGCCTTTTTCTTAATGATATGCAGAAGTTCTTTATATATTATAAATACCAGCTCTTTATTGATTTTATGTACTACAAATAGCTTCTCTATGGGTATATTTTTATTAGTTATTCAGTTTTTAAATAGTTATTCAAACTTTCTATTTCCTTTTGAGATGTTTTACATAAGATTTTTCTACAAAGTTGTCGATTTATCTAAATTTTTAAACCTACTGATAAAAAGTTGTTTAATCCATTTTTGGTATCCTTTCAATTATTCTAGAAAATTATTAGTCACTATCTCTTTCAATATTGTATATAGAAGTATATACAAGTATGTGTGTGTATTTTTAATATACCTGGTAGCATGCTTTACATGATGTTTTGTACCTTATTTTCTTAACTTAATATTTCTTGAAAATCCTTGCATTTCATCATATAAGGAGCTCATCCTTTAAAAATACTTTCATAATATTTAATAATATTATGTGATAATGTATTTACCCAATCTTGTATTGATGGGAATTTAAATTACTTTTAGGCTTTTGCTGTACCAAGCAAAGCTGCATATTAGGATAAATACATAAAGTGGAATTTCTGGTCTCATAAACTCCTGGACTGATGATAGAGCATTAACTTTTATGTTTATATTCCATTTTTAATGTTTTAAATCTTTTATAAATTGAGATATAAATGACATGCTATAAAATTCATCATTTTAAAATGTACAATTCAGTGGTTTTTACTTTATTCATGGAGTTGTGCAACCACTACCAGTATGTAACTCCAGAACATTTTCATCATCCCAGAAAAGAATCCTTAACAGTCACTCCACATTCCTGCCTTCCCCCAGCTCCTGGCAACCATGAATCTATTCATTTTCTGTCACTATGTATTCGTCTATTCTGGACATTTCATACAAATGTGATCTTTTGTGTCTGGTTTCTTTTACTTAGTATAATGTTTTCAAGGCTCATGTATATTACGACATGTATTTGTACTTAATTTCTTTTATGAATGGTCAAATAATATTCCATTGTATGGATATGCCACATTTTATTTGATGTATATTTGGCTCATTTTTATTTTTGTCTATTATAAGTAATGCCGCTATGAATACATCTATCAACGTTTTGTTTGGACATGTGCTTTTCATTCTCTTGACTCTATATCTGGGATTAGAATTGCTGGGTTCTATAGTAACTCTATGTTTAACTATTTGAGGAACTGCCAAACTGTTTTTCTCAGTAGCTACGCCATTAGCGCTGTGTGAGGTTCCAATTTCTTTATATTTTTATCCACTCTTTTTATTTTCCTTACAAATTTTTTTTACATTACACCTGCTATTCTAATGAGTATGAAGTGGTATCTCATGATTTTGATTTTCCTAATGTCTGATGATTTTGAGCAGATTTTCATGTGCTAATTGGATATTTACATCTCTTCTCTAGCAAACTGTCTTTTCAGGATTGATCCTTTGCCCCTTGTTTAATTGGGTAATTTGTCTTTTTATTGTTGAGTTGTAAGAGTTATTTATAGAGATACTTGTATTATGTGTGTTGATAAAGGGCAAATATCTCCATATGAAGTGTTCCTTTATGTTAATGAGAGAAAAAAATGCTAACTTCCAAATAGAAAATGGCCAAATAATGTAAAAAAAAATTCACAGAAGAGGAAAAACAACAATAGAGGATGGTTAATTGCATATAGTAGAATATTTTACCATTATTAAAATTTATATTTTAAAAATAGACAAATTGATCTTTATATAATGTTAATGTCAAGTGAAAAGTAGCAAGAAAGTTACAAAAGTTTTGTAACTGTGTAAAATGTATGAATTCATAAAAAGCAACATTCACTCACACAATTCATAATTCATCAAAAGCAACATTCACTCACACAAAAATCACACACACACACACAAATTCATCAAAAACAACATTCACACAAAAACCACCACAAACGCGCGCACACACACACACACACACACGGACAAATTAGAGTGGAAAGAAGTGTTTCATCGTATTGACAGTGATTATTCTTGGGTGGGTAATTAAGGTTGATGTTTATTTTTTCCTTTATATAGTTCTGAATTTTCCAGATTTTCAAGATTAAATTAGAGACCAACTATTGGTCTCTAGGAAAAAAGCAAAATAATTATGAATAAGATAGATTAAATGGATTATTATGGCATGGTGAGACCTTTTCCCATTGGCCCTGGGATTTTCTTCCTTTGATTTATGAGTTTAAAGTGTTGACAGTTGTGAACTAGTTTGTTAAGTGATAGGAAGCAGCATTGAAATGAAGTACTTTAAATCCTGATGATTTATGATGATGAAAATACTTGGACAAATAGTATTAATGAGTCCTGATATGTATTGCTAACTTGTCACTGGTTCACTTTACATCTGTGTAGTGATAACTTTGTTTTTTCCTCCCTCATTGATTATATATCCCACCATTTGCCAAGCCCATGTAAATAGTTTGCTATTGTAGAGATAAGCACCACCAGGCCCATTTGAGTAGTTCTCTCTCACTCTGATCTCCTTAGAAACCTGTCACTTTTACCTTTAAATTATACATATTTAAAAACGATTGTTGTCATTGAATGAGATTTTCCTAAATAAGAAGAGCCATCTCCCTAGTTTCAGGATCGTGGCTTTTTAAATTGTAATGGAGTTTTAATATTATATCTAGAGTGGAAATCAGAGTCAATTCAATCTTATTTTGCATACACTGTATGCTAACATACTGATTAGGGGTATAACAAAGAATAGACTGTGATCTTTGCCATTTTGTGGTTCTCAGTGGAGATTTTATAGTACACAGAGAGAAAATGGCATAGTAAAAAAAGAATGAGCTTGGAAGTGAGACTTTCTGGGTTTAAATACCTGCTCTCTGATTTATCAGTTTGTATTTAACTTCTCAATATCCTTATCTGTAAAGGAGAAATAGCAGCACTATCATCCATTGCTTTCTGTTTCCTTATCTTTTTGCCTTTTCTTCATTGAAGATTTCACTTCCAAGACATTGTGTTTTTGTTTATTTTTTTACAATAATGTAAAATCCTGGAAGACATGTACCTTTCTGGTTACTCATGTATTTTTAGCATCTAGTGTAGGGTTTGCTACATAGTAGTTCCTAATAGTCTGTTCCTTCTTCTGGAAACTTCCTCCAACATAAATATCCGTGTAGCTTATACCCATGCCTTATTTCGTTCCCTGCTCAAGCATCACCTCATAGAGAGATCTTGTTAGACAACTTGTTCTGTAGAATAGCATCCTTTCAGTTTTCTCTAAATTTTTCATCTTTTTTTCTTCATAATACTTAACACTACTGACTGTTAAGTAGGAATATTGATTTATTTTTATATTTTTGAGTGCCTTGCAAAAATTAAGGTCTTCATAAGTGTTTGTTTAACTGAAATTAATTATCTTAGACTATTCTATTTTATTCTCATATGTAATAAATCAATAAATCACCAGCTTGTGACTGTTTATTTCTAGCCTCCTTCAATACATTCATTTGTTTCTGTGCTTATTTCCACTTTTTTCACTACCCTAATTCAGTTAACTTCCACCTGTTTTGTGAACAATTGAGTAGTTTCTTAATTTTGTTTTGTTTTTCTCTAGTTCCTCAACCCTCTAATCCAACCTGCATAAAACATCTAGCTTACTGCTCTTCAGATATGCTATTATCATTTCATTCTTTTTCAGTGGCTTGCCATAGTCCACTGAATTAAATGATATTCAAATCTCTTTATATAATTGGAAGCTACCTTTCCTTAGTACTAAGGAGAGTTGTAAGCAGGTGAGTACTTGCTGTAAAAATTGCTTATAGATGTAGTTAGCTTGCTATGAGATTAAAAAGATTTTTAAAACATAGAGAAAAATAAGAAATGACTGTAAATTATGCAAATCAATACATAATCAACTGATTATATGTGATTTAGTCTGCAGATTCTATAGAAATTCAGATCAAAAGATCATTAAAACCTTGGCTTAACAGGGAGAGCTTCAGTAGAAAAACTGATAGCTGTTTGGGGTCCTGTATCATTTATTCATTTTATTTATTCAGATCCAATCTCTCCCTGTTTTTCTAATACAAATATATAAGATTTTAGAGTAATGGGTTCTGTTTTGTTAATATAAAAATATTTCTTGTGTCAGAAAAATTCAGACACCTATAAATAGATGTTCTTGTGAAAATATTATTATTTTTAATGTTATTGGACCTTATTCTGTTACTTTCAAAATGGATACACCTGAACTCTTTCTTCTGATCAGCCTATATTATAAGCACTTAGTTTGAAGTCATATTGGAATAATTTGGAGAAAGGTAGAATTTAGCAGATATTATAGAATTTCAGTATCTATTGTAAAATTTAGGTTTTATACAGGGCATGGCATTTTTAAAGCCAATTATAATAAATAGAGCTTATCAATTACATAGTAATGTAGGTTCCAAAGTGCTATTTTGTTGGTTTTCTGTGTGTTCAGTGGTTTTGTCTGTAATTATATTTGTATTTGTACAAAGAATGTAAGTTTCTTTGTAGTTTGGATAATCTTTTGGATAAAACAAAGGTAGTGAGCCACACAAATAGTGAAAAAATCAGATATTTTGAAATAATACTTCTAATTTTCCAAGGATTTACCAAAATGGAGGATGTAAATTTTTAGTATGAGTTTTTAATGATTGGATTGGTTCTCTGATAACTGTTTTAACTAATTAATTCCGGAGGGCAACCCATTTCTATCAACAAGGTGTGTCCAACACCTTACTTACCAGTAATCAACTCGTATCTATTCTCAGTCTGTAGAGAGGGGTGTATATGAACCTTTACTTACTATTTTTTACTTACTTAAATTTAGTTACTTTTACATTCCTGACCAAGGTGAATAAACAGTTTTTATACACATGAGTTCATTTCCTCACTCCCATATCCATTCCAGTTTCTAAAAGCCTTCTGATTTATAGGCTCCCAAAAATCTTTTCCCTTCCAATTTGAATTTAAGTAATTAGCTTCTTCCTAATTTGGAACCTCAGTTTGAAAACACATGTGTTTGATTTGGTGTTAGTTTGGGCATCTTATTTCAAATGAGGTCATGTAGCTTTGATTTTAGATGATCACAGAAATGTTCACTGAGCAGCATCTTCGTAGCTTTGAGGAAACAGAAAAACAACTTTTTTCTACTTTGAGTATGATTCTTTTTGACAGTCGCTGTAACTACAGTTAGGTACTGGCTATACCAATTCTAGTTTAAATAATTGGACTCTGAACCCGTTTTTGTTCTGATTAAGAATTTTATTTACATGTTCAGGAATACAGAGGCACAACCTGTTAACAGCTGTAAATTTGCTTGATTAAGCTGCATGTAGACAAATTTACTACAGGGAACTGTTCCCTAAAAATTCCAGTTCACTTACATATGAAGTTAGTCTGGCTGTTTCTCACCAGTTTCCATCATTTCCTGCCAAGAATAATAAACGTTTTCTTGCAAAGCATCGACGCTAAAGGTTAGAAGTGTGCAGTGTTTTATCAATTACACTGGGCTGTTGTGAATCGCAGTAAACAAACATAGACATATCTATGTGGATGCCTGGAGAAGCAGTTAGACCCTAGAAATATCATTTCTTTCTGACTGTATTCTAGATCTTTTCAAAGTAGGTAAATATCAATTATGAAGAAACATTTATTGTAATGGAACTTATTGATGCTTAGATCTATGTTTTCATTTACTGACATAGTTCAAGGAAGCTTACACTTTTAGTGGATAATAATAAGCTGGAGCAAGAAAGTATGTCTTCTTAATTTTGTATAACTGTAGATGCTATTATGAGTATTACAATAAAGATGGGTTTATTAATTTAAACTTACAATATTAACGTTTCCCTCCCATGGTCTGTCAGGCAAATTATGGCTCACGAGTGATCCACAGCATGTTACTGTAGCACTCACAAATTAAGAATGGTTTTACACTTTTAAGTGATCATAACAAACATAAAACAAAGATTTATATATATCCTATATAATATATATATACATTATGTATATAATATATACATCTAGAGAGAGAAAGAGCGAGAGGAGAGAGAGTCTTCAAAGACTAAAATATTTATCTAGCCCTTTAAGATAAAGTTTTCCAAACCTTGGTCTATATGAATAATAATAGTTCACTACAAGGATACAAAATGTGCCAGCAACAAGGCAGGATGAAATTATAGTCTCAGTGTCAGGGTATTTTATTTCTTATTTAGTGTCAGGATATTTTATTTCTTATTTAGTGTTAGGATATAACAGTATCCTTATAGGGTTGTTAGGAGCATTAAATCATGACTTTTGGTGGTGCTTCTTACACATGTGGGATACTAACTGTTTTGCTAGCTGTTGCTGTTGTTACAATTATATGTTGGATGCCTGACAGTTGTTTTAAATTTGTTTTATGTGTATATCTTCTGTTTATTCTCTGCTCTATTTGTATTATATTTAATTTTGTAAATCTTATATTTTTTATTTTAGTTGCAATGCAAATTTTAGAAGTATAGCAGTTTTATTGTTCCCATTCCCGTGACTGTGTAACAAATTACCCCAGAACCCAGTGGCAGAAAACAATCAGTTATTATGCTCACAAATTCTGTGGGTCAGGAATTCGGACAGAGCACAGCAGGGATGGCTTCTCTTAGTTCTCTGGAAAACTCAAAGGCGAGGAGCTATAATCATTCATTCATTTATATGTCTGGCAGATGTCACTGGCTGTTGGCCTCAGTTCCTCTCCACATGGGTCTTTCCTTGTGATCTCTCCAATGAACTAGTTTGGGCTTCCTTAAGTAGAGCATCTGGGTTCCTCAGAGCAAACATTTCAGAAAGAGAAAGATAGGCAGAAGCTATATCCTTTTTACGACATGGCCTTGGAAGTCACAGAATATTATTTCTATTTTGCTGTATTGGTCAGAATAATTAGGAATCCCCCTAGGTTCAAGAGGAGAAAAATAGACTCTACCATGTGATGGGTGGGGTGGCAAGATTTTAGAAGAGCATGCCGGACCAGAAATATGGCTGAAGCCATTTTTGGAAAAATGATCTACCACAATGATATTATTTTATTTAATTATTATTTATGTAGCATTTAATCTATATGCTAGGGACTGCTGTAAATACTAAACAAATATTAATTCATTTAATCCATGTCTTATTTTACAGATGAGGAAATTAAATCAGAATATTGTATTAATTAGAATACAACTTTATCTGATCTTGATGGACAACAAATAATTTACTACAATTTAAAAAACTTGTCTAGTATTATTTAAACATTAAAAAATATTTAAAATGCAAATTTTTATTTCCTGTATGCATCATATTAGAATAGATTTGAGAGGTGCAGTTTCTATTAAGTAATGTCTTGAATGAGTGCAAAGGTCAGGAATCCAAGATTTCATCCTTCCGTATTCTTAGAAATGGGATGTGGTAAATAAGTCAGAATTTTTTCATGAAGGAGTGCCCAGATGAGTACATACGTTGTCAAATATTTTATTTGATGGTAATCTAGGACTGACTGATAAAACTTGATTGATAAATTAATTTCCTGTCTTTTTATAAGAATAAATAGAGTATCTTGTTCTTGGTGTGATAATATTACCTAATGGCTATGCCTTCCTTCATTGGTATGGAAATCAGAAGTGATTTTTGGTAAGGTTAGTAATTTAGATTGTTTTAAAATCTCCATTATTATTAAGATATTTTATCAAGGACAAAGATTGCTTTTTCTCTCCCCCTCTCCTTTTCTTTCTTTTTTTTTTCCATTAACAGTTGATAGAGAAATGTAACTTTGTATAAGTGATTGTTGGACATATTTCTAGCCCTGTTTTTTTTACATTTGTTGATTCTGCTTTGGAGATTTATCAGCCTCAAGTTGCTTTGAGGCATTTCAGTGTTGTCTCTCAGAACCCAGTAGTGCTATCTTTAGGATGTGCCAGAGTGACTATTACCCTGGTACATTTGTGACACAGTTACACCATATCCCCTAGTCTCTACACATCACGGTATAGCAAGTACAAGTTACCAGATAAAAGCATAGTCTTGTTGGATTATCAAAACTCAGGTGGAGTATTTAACATCCTTTTTGAATATTTAAATAGTGTTTTTCTTTCTAATTGGCAAATTTGGGGTATTTAAAAACAATATTTGATTAGGAGAACATGGAGAAATTTGTATGGTCAAAACTTGTCAAATTTGAGACTCACTTACTTTATTTCTTTAAATTTAGGGATCAGTAAAAAAATAAAGAAATGTAGGAATCTAAGAGAGAGACCTGTACTATTCTGAATGTGAATGAACTGACTACACTGATTAGAATACAAAATCTAGAAGCATTCATTATTTCTTTTTGACTTGGAAACAATATAAGAATGAATACAAAAAAAAAAAAAAGAAAAAAAAGGAGCATGTGGATTCACTGCTATCTTGTCTCCTGCGCAGTCATTTATTTGAGAGACCAAACCCTACTAACCAAGACCACCTGGGATGCTTCATTTATTTGAGAGGGGATATGGAAGCATGGTGAAGAGCAAGAGCTGCAGAGTTAGACTCACTGGGTTTTAAATCCAGCCCTCCTGCCATCTGTGTAATCTTGGTCCAGTTACTTAAACACTCTGTGACTCAGTCTGCTTTTCTGTGAAATGGCTGAGTTTTCTCATTGGTAGAAATGGCATCTACCTCATGGTGTTGTGAACATTAAATGATTAAATATATGTAAAGTGCTTAGGACAGTGCTTAGCACATTATAAGCTCATAAATGTGGGCTTCTATTCATTGAATCATTCTTTTATGCACTTATTAAAAGCACAACATTTATGTAACACCTACTCTGATGGGGATACAAAGGTAAATACTCAGGAGATATGAATAGTATAATGGGGGAGGCAGAGGTGTATTATAGTCATTGCAACATAAGATGGTGTAGTAGTCTGTTCTCATGCTGCTAATAAAGACATACCCAAAACTAGGTAATTTATAAAGGAAAGAGGTTTAATGGACTCACAGTTCCACATGGTTGGGAGGCCTCATAATCATGATGTAAGGCAAAGGAGGAGCAAAGGTGTATCCTACATGGCCGCAGAGAAGAGGGTGTGTACAGGAGAACTGCTCTTTTTAAAACCATCAGATCTTGTGAGACTTATTCACTATAATGAGAACAGCATGAGAAAAAAACCTGCCCCCGTGATTCAATTACCTCCCACTGGGTCCTTCCCACGGCACATGGGGATTATGGGAGCTACAATTCAAGATGAGATTTGGGTGGGGACACAGCCAAACTGTATCAGATGGGGAGTGATATATATTATAAAACAAATATGTCAAAGTGCCATGGAAAGAAGAGGACAAAATTTTTGATAGCCTTAAATAATCATTTCACTTTTCTCTGACACCATTTATTCATTTATGAATACCTTATCTTTTATGGAACTTCTACAGTTTTTCAGCAGGAAATGATCTCTCCTTTCTTGGCATCCCTATATCATTTTACCTTATGGCAATTATTATTTTCTATCTTTCTTTTGGCAGCTGTTGATAGTAATCCTTTTCTACCTTGTTAAATCATTATTTGGTCCTATCTTTTCCATTTTACTTGAAGACATTTCACAGTCACCCAACACAGGACTTATTACAAATGCTTCAAAAACATTTAGTGAGTGAGTCAGGTAACAAAACTGATTAAAATGCTTAGCCATCAGCGTGTGCCTCTGTCTTTTTAAGGCCTTTTTATAAGCAAATATGGGTAGAAAAACATTGGCAGTTTGACGGTAAAATAAACAACATACATGTATAACTCACCAACTGACTGATCAGGATAATTCTCCGGTAGCCTTTCGTGGGGGGTAAAAAGTCCCAATTTGTTTCATTTTATAACTTCCACCATGGCCTCAATCAGGCCACTAACGTAATACTACTAAGTGTGGCGTTAGGAAGAGGTGTGCACTGGAATACCATCATACAGTAATCCTGCCAACTGGGTAACAATAGATATAAGCAACCCTAGAGCACAGATAATAGTAAAATGTCCAATGTATTTAACAAAGGAAGTGTTTTGAGTACTTACTATCTTTGTTTTAATAAAATTTTTATTTATTTGTACATTAAATGATGGCTGTGTTTAACAACTGGCTTAGAAAATTCTTGAAAATTTAACAGTCACCTCTCCTGAAACAGTACAAGCCAACTCACGTGTGCTTTTTACCCAGGCCCTATTGACTGTGTAACTTTTGCTAGTAATTTCACTCCTAGAATCTATGCTAAGGAAATTATCTGTGAATTCGAAAAACCACAAAAATATTTATCATAGCATTAATAAGAGTAGCAAAAAGTTGGTAGCAACCTCATTGTTTAAAGTGAACTGTGGTAAGTAAATTCATTGGAATGTTTTCTGGAATTAAGTGACTTCTTTGAAGACTTTATAACAACAAGGGAAAATGCCATAAAGTTCAATGAAAAGTAAAAAGAAAGAATGCTAAATATCTAATTTATATAGAATGATCAAAATAAAAAAATATGAATGTACTAATGGAAGAAGGAATTGTCAGTGTTTGGAGCTGAAAAGAACATAGCTTTTTTTCTTTAACCTTTTCTTCATTTTCCAATTTTCTAATAATAAGTGTATTTTATAATTATAATGAAGACATAATATTTTTGTCACAAAACCAAATTCTAATTTATAGCTCTAGTTTTGTGTTTAATTATAAGGCATTATTAAAATAAATCTTTTTTATTTTATTTTAATTTTTAATTTTTTTTTCTTTTGAGATAGAGTCTCTTGCTCTGTTACCCAGGCTGGAATGCAGTAGGGTGATCTCAGCTCACTGCAGCCTCCCCTCCTGGGTTCAAGCAATTCTCCTGCCTCAGCCTCCTGACTAGCTGGGACTACAGGTAAGTGCCACAACACCCAGCTAAATTTTTGTGTTTTAGGAGAGACAGGATTTCACCATGTTGCCCAGGGTGGTCTTGAACTCCTGAGCTCAGACAATCTGCCCACCTCCGTCTCCCAAATGCGTGAGCCACCACATCTGGCCTATGTTTTTTTATTTTAGAAATTAAATATTTCCTCTAAAAACCAATAGAACATATACTAATTGAATTTGTTTTTTAGTGATCAATGCTGAATTCATTTTGCCCCTAGATTTTAGATACAGTCTATCATAGAAAATTTCATGGAGGATTTTGAATTTTTTTTTTTTTTTTTTGGATTTTGAATTTTTAAAAAGTATCCTACATTAAAAAATAAATTTTAACTCCAGAATTACTATTTGAAACACTGCTTAGTAGTTAAGTAGCTAATTGTCCCTTTAAAAAAAATTGCTGGTTACATTGTTCAAAAATTGAGTCTGGGTCTGTGTGGCCCACATTCCTCTCTAACCTATACATTGTTAAAATTTTATTTGACCATTTATAGCTCATCTCACTTAGTGAAGGAATTTTTCAGACCTTTTCAAAATATATTCAAATATTAACAGATAATCTAATTTTACACACTTTCAGAAAAATAGTTAAAACTGTTTTTCCTGTGTCTTTTTAATCAGTAATTGGTTAACTTTAATAGACATTTTAGAGAAGCTAAGCTTCTGTGTAATTTTTCTCCCTAAAGATTAAGATGTGATGAAACAAGTAATCTGTAGCATACCTTGTAGAAGGAAAATGCTTTGCTAATCACTTTTTAAAGGTACTAATTTAAATGTCAAAGCAAGTTCTGTTAAGATTTTACCTTTATTCTAAGGTTGTAATATCTATTACCACTCTATCTAATTGGTATGGATGAGTTTCAACCAGGATTTGGTTTTTAAAATTAATTCTCAGTATTTTTATAGGAGATAAGTTGAAGCATTCCATTATCTTTTGAACTCAGTGATCTTTCCATTGTAGGAATTCCCAGAACTTCTTAGTATTCCTTTTCTACCTTGTTAAATCATTAATTTGTTCCTATCTTATTCATTTTACTTGCAGACTTAAACTTTTCTGTATCACTGACAGCCACTCAACACAGTACTCATAAAAAATGCATCATAAATATGTACTGAGTCAAGTAGCAAAACCTTTTAAATTATTCAGCTTTTTATGTGTCTGGATTTTGAGTCATAGACTTGTGTGTGCCATGGGGTATAATGAATGGGTAATGGACTTTGGAGTAAATAAGCCTGAGTTCAAAGTCTGATTCTTCCATTTGCTAGCTATGAAAACTTGGGTAATTATTCTTTGGGCCTCAGACCCATCTCTTAAATGAATATAATAATCCCTAGCTTGTGGAGTTGCTGAGGATTAGAAATAAACTATGTAACGTCCCTTGCATATAGTAAGCATTCAATAAATGGTTAGTTATTAGGCATTCAGTAATAATTGAGTGGATGACTGCTTCAGGGAGAATTTGAGATGGGATCAAAACCTACAGAGTACTGCTTCAATGAAGAAAAGAGTTTCAGAATGCTGGAATGGTGGCAGTGGCAAATTCTATAGAGAATTGGTCATTTTTGGATTTGGTCATCTTTGTTATTTACCAATTTCTATAGTATTCTTTTTATGCTCATGGTTGACAAAAGTATAGCACTGCACATAAGGCATGCTAGGAAGGAAAATGATTTAGAAGGTATAGTAGACTCTTGAAAATCATGGGTTTAACTGCATGGGTCCAATTATACGTGGCTTTTTTTCAAGCACATTTTCATTGAAAGTACAGTATTTATGAGATGCAAAATCTGCATGTATGGAGGGCTGATTTTTCATATATGTGGATCCCAGAGGGTGGACTGTGGAACTTAAGTATGTGTGGATTTTGGTATACGTGGTGCAGGAGCAGCCCTGGATTCAGTTCCGACTGTATGCCAAGGGATGACTGTAATTTTATCAGTTAAGATTAGTATGGCTGCATATAACAAAAAAGATACATCTATTTTGTTTCTTCTTCAGTCTTTTTTTAGACAGAGTCCCACTCTTTTGCTAGGCTGGAGTGCAGTGGCACAATCTTGGCTCACTGCAACTTCTGCCTCCTGGGTTCAAGCTATTCTCCTGCCTCAGCATCCCAAGTAGCTGGGACTACTGGCGTGCACCACATGCCCAGCTAATTTTTGTATTTTTAGTAGAGACAGAGTTTCACCATGTTGGTCAGGATGGTCTTGATCTCTTGACCTAGTGATCCGACCACCTCAGCCTCCCAAAGTATTGGGATTACAGGCGTCAGCCACCATGCCCAGCTGTCTTCTTCAGTCTTAACCATATTGGCACATTGTCCAATATGGCTGCTCAAGGTTCAGCCATTGTATCAGTATTACAGCTAGCAGGAGGAGAAAAAAACCAAGAAGAATGTGCCCCTTCCCTTTAAGGACACTTCTGGGAAGTTACACATAGTTCTCTTTAGCTAAAATTTAGTTACATGGCCACAACTAACTGCAAGAATGACAGCCAGCAGCAATGTACCCAGCTAAGCTTTGGTGTTCTTATTTTTAGGAAGCAGGGGAAAGTTACCAGATCATACAAGGTGATGAGTGTGGCCTCTAATCCTGCTTTTCTTTTCTTTCTTTTTCTTGAAATGGGGTATCACTATCTCATCTAGACTGGAGTACAGTGGAGCAATCTCAGCTCACTGCAACCTCTGTCTCCTGGGCACAAGCAATCCTCCCAGCTTAGCCTCCTGAGTAGCTGGGACCACAGGCACGTGCCACCATGTCTGGCTAATTTTTTATATTTTTTTTGTAGAGATGGGGTTTCACTATTTGCCCAGGCTGGTCTCAAACTCCTGAGCTCAAGCAGTCTGCCCATGTCAGCCTCACAAAATGCTAGGATTACAGTGTGAGCCACTGCACCAGCCTCTTTGCTTTTTTAATGTTTTAACTATCAGTGTCTTTTTAAAAATATCACTTAAAGTTACTTTAAAATTACACTAGAAATACACTTCCTTTTAGAAAAAAATGGGAAATAGAGAAGACTAAAAAGTAGGAGAAAACTACCTAAAACTGTCCACTATTAACATTTTTGGTATACATGTGTTCAGACTTTTTCTGTTAATATGTAAACATTTATATTACATATGGGTACAGAGTTTCAGTTTGGGACAATGAAAAGGCTCTGGAGAATGTTGATGGTTGCACAAGACTGTGAATATAGGTAATGCTACTGAACTGTATAGTTGAAAATGGTTTAAATGGTAAATTTTATGTATACTTAACTGCAATTTAAAAAACATTGATTGTTTGCAAGAAGGAGATCATACTCAACATATTTATTTTCTAATCTGCTTTTTAGAGGTAAGAGAATATCTTTCCATGTAAATATATATAGTTTTTGCGGCATGATTTTTGTGGCTGAATATTTATTTTACCTTTTGGATGTACCACCTTTTATTGATGGGAGTTGAAGCAAATAAACAGGAACGTTAGCTCTTTCCTTGTTAAGTGGATTAACAGAGGGCTTTGTGATGCATGGCAGAGGACTTGGGGAAATAATCAAATGATGGAAATTGAAAACCTCCGGGACCTTACACTGTGTCTGCCTTGTTCAAGTGACTCTCTGAATAAACAGCTTTACTGCTTTGAGGTCAGTATAGTAGCTTTCCTTTTTTTTTTTTTTTTTTACATATAATTATTTTTTAATTTGTCTAAAAGAATGGCCCAACTAAGCTAATGTTCTATTAGAGGAGTCAGGGCAAAAGAGAGGCATAGAGGGAAGATATTGCTTCCTGAGAAGTAGTGCCTTCACACGAGGATCAGATGCCAGTGATGGCAGCAGTGTCTGAAATTTCAATATTGCTAAGCCACTGTCAGGAAGGTTTTTCCTGACTGAAAGTCTGGTTCTCTCCTGAGGTGCTGTTTCTCTTACAGCCAGGATATTTGTCATTTTCCCATATCTTCACTCTCACAGGGTCATTGTCGTTTTAAATCTCCCCTGCCACTTTTAGACCATCATTTTTTCACCTGCTATAAAAAAAATCTGCCTCTTTGTTAACATGGGTAAACAAATTGCTAACTAGCTAAACTAAATGTGATTTCTTTTCTGTCTGTTATTGATATTCGTCCCTCAACTCCCCTCCACTTCACTCTTCATCTTCTTTACAGACATACCTTGGAGATGTTGTAGGTTCAGTTCCAGATTGCTGCAATAAAGCAGTTATACCAATAAAGTGGGCGGCACACATTTTTTTGTTTCCTAATGCCTATAAAACTTATGTTTGTAATGTACTGTAGTCCACTAAGTGTGTCATAGCAATATGTCTAAAAAATGTACAAGCCTTGTTTTAAAAATATGGTTTAAAGGTCGGGTGCGGTGGCTTACACCTGTAATCCCAGCACTTTGGGAGGCCGAGGCAGGTGGATCATGAGGTCAGGAGATCCAGACCATCCTGGCCATCATGGTGAAACTCCATCTCTAGTAAAATACAAAAAAAATTAGCTGGGTGTGGTGGCATGTGCCTGTAGTCCCAGCTACTCAGGAGGCTGAGGCAGGGGAATCACTTGAACCAGGAGGCAAAGGTTGCAGTTAGCCAAGATTGCACCACTGCACTCCAGCCTGGAGACAGAGCAAGACTCCGTGTCAAAAAAAAAAAAAAAGTTAAAAACTGCTAACGATATCTCAGCCTGCAATGAGTTGTAATCTTTTTGCTGGTGGAGGGTGTTGTCTTGATATTGATGGGTTCTGACTAAACAGGCTCGTGATTGCTAAAGGTTGGGTAGCTATACCAATTTCTTAAAACAAGACAGGAGTGAAGTTTGTTGATTGACTCTTGAATCAATGTACTGCCTTGGTAGTAAGCATAGTACCCAATAGGTAGTTTTTCAACCTATACTCCTTTTCATTCGTCCCGCCTCTAGTAGTCCACAGTGTCTATTGTTCCCATGTTTATGGGAACCTAAAATAAGAAGTGGAAGGGGAAAAAAAGAAGACAAACAAGCAGCCAACAAACATGAAAAAATGCTCATCACTAAAAATCAGAGAAATGTAAATCAAAACCACAATGAGATACCATCTCATACCAGTCAGAATGGCTATTATTAAAAGTCAAAAAACAACAGATGGGTATTTCTTAAGGACCTTAAAACAGAACTGTCATTTGACCCAACAATCCCATTACTGGGGATATACCTGAAAGAACATAAATCATTCCACTGAAAAGACACAGGCACTCGTATGTTCATCACCATGCTATTCACAATAGCAAAGGCATATAGTATCAACCTAGGTGCCCATCAATAATGGATCAGATAAAGAAAATGTGGTACATATATATATCATGGAATACTACACAGCCATGAAAAAGAACAAAATCATATCCTTTGCAGCAACATGGAGACAGCTGGAGGCCATAATCCTAAGCAAATTAATGCAGAAACCAGAAAACCAAATAATATGTATTCTCATTTATAAATGGGAGCTTTACATAAACATTTCCTTTTCTCCACAATCTCACAAATATCTATAATTTTTTGGTATGTCTTC